>NW_021848499.1:848811-881708 GCF_003651465.1 Formica exsecta | reverse complement strand
TATATATGTATTAATTCTATTTATATCTATTTTTATTAGTAAGTTATTTTATGTTTTGTGTTGTTCCTCTTTCTCTCTCTTAGATAAGACGTATAATGACACAATTTTCTATTAAATTTTTATTGCTTTTAAACTGTACAGTCGTTGACCGTATCTTACGAACGGCTTACTTGCTAGAAACACGTGCTTTTGTGTGCGTCAGCACAAATAAAAAATTGTTGCGAGAGGCTAGGCCATTCGACAAAGTGGCCTTCATTAAAACTTTATACAGCTTTATGGAGTCGACTAACACTAGAGACTGTTTTGCATGCAGTAGTGAACATGTTGCGACTGTGCAACGAAAAGCAAGCCTATATAGTCTATGTAGATTGCGAGATATGAAAATCCGGGATTATCAAACGCTTTTCCTGCCAAGCATGAAAGACGCGACGATTTAATCACGCGCGCAACAAAAAGCAAGACGCTATGCGAAGTATCTTCTCTTCGACTTTCTTCAAGCTGTGATTTTCAAGGCGCACTTCCGATAGCGTCCGCACACACGCGCGAAAACTTTTAACGAAGTTTGCGAAACAGCTGATTGATTTTCTCTTAACTCGATCTCGAGTTATCTTCGGAAACGTGCGACGCATCTCGAGCATCGCTTCGGAGATTGATCGGATAGAGTATATAATGGCCTTTTATCCTCAAAGATAACTATAATAATAAACTGAAATATAATTGAAAAAGATATGCAGATAATGTAAATTATATTTTTAAGTGATTCGGGTCTTATTATTACATGGTATAATTTTTGGAAATAAATATATCTTCTTGTTATATATCTCAACTGTGATAAAAAAGTCATTGGTTCTGAGAAAAGTTGAGGCATTTTTACAAAATTTGGAATTTAAAAGAAGATCATTGAGCGTGAACAGTAGTTATCTTTCAGGGTAGAATGATGACTGCGGTAATCCACAACCGTGTGATTTGGGACTTCTCTTTGAAGAATATGCAGATTATCTTCTGGCGCAGAATAATTCTTTCTTCGTCACGGATAGTTTGCTTTTCTCGTTTTTTAATTGATTCTATTAATTCGTCTTTCAAATAAATTAGATTTCTCATACCGACGCTTCTTTCCGCGGAATGTTTCGAATAAACGGCGACTTCTGGCAATTCCTCACAAAAGATTTCTCGTTACGTTCGACAGGACAATGCTCTTCTCGAGCTGTGCCGACTTCTAGCAACTTTTGAATCCGTCGCGATTTTCTACCGAATTTTCTTAGAGGAAAGCACGCGAGCTCGCTACTACTCGGATAGACTTTGTCATCCTTCACTGCCTTGTATTCTCAGTCCCACGCACACTCTTAGCATTTTCACGGATTGTGACTTATCCTCGACGGAAGCAACGCATACCTTCCACGCAATCCTCTTTTCCGGAGGCAGGGAAGCCAAGGTATAAGGCATGTCTGCATCTTAAGACGGCGGAAAAAATTCCAAAGAATTCGATAACTATCCATAACCAAGACTGTGATGAAAAATTTTTGTTTTATTTTGTGAGCGCCGACATTGAATCTCGATGTAGAATTTCGTGAAATGGCAAAGTGACATTCTTTTTACGTAATTATCTATTAAAAATTTATCTTATATTTTTCCCTTTTAAACTTGTACTTTATATTTTCTTTACTTTATACCGTTTTACTTTATTCCGTTGAAAACTATATCACCGTTATACCCAGATGCACGTATGGAAATAGACACTTTCGTTAGAAAAAATATATACGTGTATAAAACGTTAACCCCTGAAGTCTTTTTTTCATCATATTGGAATAGCTACATTGGATTTCCTCTTGGACCTTTATCCGCTTTTCTCATTCCGCTGTGTAACTCTTACACGAATCCTATCTCCGTATTTTTCTTCGCCCTTGACGGTTCCTTACTGAGCTCTCGGAAACAACCCCTGTCAGGTTTTTATACCGTTACAAAATAACCAAGCTTAGATTTTGCTGGTGAATATCTTTCTCTTCTAATATTTTCCGATATAGTCACATGTGCATTGACATTGAACCTATTTCTAGTTTTATCTGTCCGATTCGGTTAGGTTTTTATGTGATGTCTATTTAAATGTTTAAACATCTTAAATATATCATTTGATTGTGGCTTATACACATAAAATATTTCAAGACCCCAAGATTATATATTTTAACGATATAGATATTGAAAATCAATTTGAGAGCAAGTAATGTATTTAAATGCATTTGTGCCTCTCTAGAGAAAATGCTTTACTTTTTGCTATTTTAAATGAGAGTAAAAGTTGATTAGTACACTGCGTTATAATTGAATAAAATATCTACTAAATAAAAGTTGTGTCTATGCGCTAAACGAGAATGACGATTGCTTATCTATTGATATCTCCAACAAACGTTTTGAAAATGCGTTCGGTCGTGATTCGTAGGAAATACTATTCTCCTAGAATGACGAAAGCCATCAAAGGCTAATGGATTCGGCCCGGGATAATTCCGATCCATTATCTCGCTTGTAGAGCGAGAACCGCCCCGTTGGCGCGGTTCAATCCATCCTTTTGTTTCTTTTCGCGTCCTGTGTTGAACTCACTCTTCGCTTTTCCCATTCTTTTCCTTTATCCAATTGTCCTCGATCTTTGATTCATTTAAGTAATTTCACATCATTCTGTATGGTTACCGCGTGCAAAATTTTTAATAATATCAAAAAGTTTGAAATTATATAATTATTATCGTTATACATATGACGTTATAAAAAACAATGAAGGACGCAGTTGTCAGATTTTTATGGAAATAAGATTGATGTTAAGAAATATTGATAATTATATTTTTTCGTGACACAATAAAATTTAATTCAAATTATAGCCATAAAATGAATGCATTAAAAAGATAATATTGTTTGTGTTTCAGGCTTTGGCCAGGTTACGCCAGTGCGCATAATAATCTTGGAACTCTCACAATAGATGATCAAGCGGAGTATCATTTTCTAGCAGCTATTAATGCTCAACCTGGTCACGTAAATGCTCATTATAATCTTGGACGATTGTACAGGTCAGTGAATAAATATCTTCTTCCAGAGAATGAGTACATTGTAATGCTGCATAAAGAATATCAATTATTAACATATTAATAGTTGATAATCAATTATTTCATCGGTATGACGCAATGAATCGCATTACGCCAACTACTTATTAGAAACTGTTGGTCGTTTCCACGTAATAAAAATATCTCCCATCTTCTAGTTCACCATTTTATCAACGGGTCATCGACCTAGAGCGAGCAGCGTTTCCAACAGTAAATTTAGCTTGAGCTGTAATTCCGGTAGCATGGTTAAAATTAAAGTTTAATTAACGCCTTCCTACTTGATAAATTAAAGTTTAATTAAGGGTAGAAGTGGGACACACGCGGTCGACCGTTGCGTAAATGTAACAATTTTTCGCTCATTGTGCGTAAATCGTGAAAAACAAGCAATATCTCATTTAATTCTCTTTCTCTTTTTTCCAAAGATTTTTATTTGAAAATTATACATATTCGATGACATATTTTTTATTAAAAATGTCTGTGTAACATTGCCAAATTATACTTTTTCTTTATAATGCTTAATTCAATAATCAATTTTAATTATTAAATATTTAACGCAATAGCATTTTGCGCCAATTTATATAAATATAATTATAATAATATATAATATCAATATGATATTTGCATGATATTATTATTACACAAGTACATTTGAAACAACGACGCATTTTAGCTGAGTCTATTTTTAATATAATTTAACGTATAATGCAACGCGTGGCATATTTACTATATAATTGATTTTACGTGATGCACATTAGCGCTTGCGCATTAAATAAATTACGCAATGGCTCAAATACGTGGCGGAAAGTGATGTTAATGTATATTGCGTGTTACGCATGAAAAATATACTGTGCCCATATGCCATGCACTATAATAAGGTCATTGTCCGTTTAAAATAGAATGACCGCATTTATGGATAGTTCATACGATGCATACCTTTGTTTCAATTTTCTTTATAATTACACAGCCGCGCATTATTATCAGAAATGCTATCGCATTATAAGAAAATATAAAAATTGTTATTCTACAACATGTGGAGTTAATTTCTTAATACTTATTAATTCTACTTTTCAAATCTCATTAATATTATGCAACATAACGTTATTATTTATATAGAATAATGGATTTAAACCAGTTTTATACTCGTTATTTAACGCGCTATTTAATGTCAGTTAAAAGGAATGAAAAATAAAGATTAAAATTTCACAATATATTATATTATATATTATACGATACGTCTCTCTCTCGGAATTCAAAAATGAATTGGGATGTAGAAATTAAAGACAAATAATGTAAAATATAATATAATAAAATAAAAAATAAATTTGTAAAAGAAAACGTATCTCTCTAAACTTTAAGTTAGATCTAGGATATACCCTATGCGCTGATGTGTATCTATATAAATTCTCTTTCATCTGTTAGTATTTCCTCTTTCGATCACATGAAAATGTCGATAGAGCAATATTGGTAAAAAGCATCGCTCCAGCTGCAGGCGTAAACAGTAAAAACGGCATTGTCGATCGGCATTATTGGCGTCGCCATTCTCTGACAATTACCGGGTCTTTTGTCGGGCGCAAAGTCGATTACATGAAAGCGCACGACTATAATTCAACCGGACGCGTTCGCGAAATTGCCGTTCAATTTGTACGGGAATGCCAAATTTACTCGCGGTAACTTGTCCGTCGCTCTTTTTAACGCCGGACCTTTTTACCAGGCTATCAACCTACTTCGTAACGTGTAGCATTTTCATCGCATTTATTCGCACAGTAGGGTAAGCTGAACAAGAAATACATTGCCACAATGTTGTTTTAGCGAGATGCATAAGCAATGAGACGCGCGATCGGTATTGAATGATTAAATAATATTGTTTGAACGCGCCATGCATTAAATTTGCAATTGACGCTAATTAGAATTGAATTGCTGGTTACTGATTAAAAATAATAAATGATAATTATACGTTATACTCATTAATTATATTTTATCGAAGTCTTCTTTCTCTATATACAGATATGATTACTGTAGTCTTTATTTATATAAAATATATGTTAGAAGTTTTGCAGTTATTTTGTCTGCTATAACGTTATTTACCCGGTGTTTTGTAAACAACGATTATAATTTTTATTAATTAATTATAAAAAAGTTAAATTGATTAATATGTGACAATTGTGTCATATATTATATGTATGTATACTGAGAGTTACATATATTGATCGTCTTACATAGTAATGCTTGGTTTACGTAAGATATTTGTAGTTACAATAGTAAAATCTTGCTTTCAGAAGAACAAATCGAACTGAACAGTGCATCGAGATGTTGAGGCGATGCGTGTCACTGGATCCGGCGTATGCGCCGGCATTTAGAGTTTTAGCGAGGATCGCCACCGGTCCTGCAACAGGCGAACTCCTGAGGCATGTAATTCATCTTCAGCCACGAAACCCGGACGCTCTCACTGAGTATGCTTACTGGTTGTACAAGAACGGTGAGTTTTATTCAAGGAAATAAGCTTAAAGCAGCAAACGGCAAACTTTCAAATCCCTGATAGAGGAGAAACGATGCTTGTCACCGAAGGTAGAATAATCTCGCCGGAGTTGTCCGCTACGAAAAGCGGCACGCATATGATCGAAACTTTATATTTACATACGCGGGAAACTTGCTTCGTCTCTTTTAGGTAAATGGCTGCCCTCGCTCAAGTACTATTTCAATGCCATGGAGATTTTCCCGTCGCATAAACCGTCGCTCATCGGTACACTCAGGATTCTGAGGTCGCGAGGTCAGTGGTCCAGGGTACACCAGCTCATCATCAGGTGAGCATTTGCGAGCTACGTGCGTGAATGCATTTCCGGACATATCTAGTCACTATTGCAGCAGCAGTAGCAGCTTCCAAAAGGATTAAAGAGCATATTTCATAAAGTTACCGTGAGAGTAGCATCATATGTTGGATTTTCCACGCGCATTTAATCGCTCATGCGAAAACATTAGAATAAGCGGAAGCGTTACACACCAAGTGTATTCCATAGAATTATATTTAAGATAGTATCAAATTTACATTCCCTCCCGGAGAGAGAATAGTTTCGAGCGCGCAACGTAATGTTCAAATTCGTAATTTTCTCCGGTACAAACGCGATACTGTGTGTACAAACACGGTCTCACCCGTGCGTGTTGCAAATTCCGTGCATGCGGCGAAGCGTGGTATCGTCGCGCGGAAATCCTTTCAATTTCAGATGGGCTTTGCAGCGTTGCGTGGGTTGAGCGGCGGGCTTATTCGCGCGGCAAGTACTCGGTACGTTAGCGCACACGTCGATTCGCAATCAGCGAATTCAATTTTTTTTTTTCCGGCGAGCTCTCCGGACTCGATCTTCGTTCCGCGCGAGTTGATTAAAAATTCCACGCAATTTTCGTATTTTATGCGAAATATATATCGAAGAATAAGCTAAAAAAAAAAAAGTGAAAAAAAAAAAAACCAGATTCAGCGCTGTCTATGCGAGACGATGCGATCGTTTTGTCTGAGTGTCGGGAATCCGGTCGTTTATGTACGCGCCGTGTGTCTACGTACACACGTAGATTATACGATAACGGGCGCGCAAGTGGTGGATCCTCGTGTTTTCGCTGCGACCGCCACCGCACCACCCCTCCGTCACCTATTTTTCCACCCTCGCACTGTAATCCTCCCGCGCCCCGCTTATGTGTGTGTTTGTGTGTGCAAATAGCGCCTATAAAACACGCACAGTAAATTTGCCTGCGACGATTCGCGCTGTTTTTGTAGACGGCTCTCTCTTTCTCTCTCGATTTTTCTTTCTCTCTCTCTCTCTCTCAACTGGTTACTAGCAACGAAGAGCCGCATACCAGCGGCGTACTGGCGTCGTCCGAGCGTATACGAGTTTTGTAGGGTCAGGGGGAGGTGTGGCTCGGGGGATGTAGGAGCAACGGGGCGAAAGAGGGGTTAAATTTTGGAGAAACAACGTTCGGAGAGGCGCCGGCGGATAGGCAGTCGAGCAACAAATTTCTCTCGCTCTTTCTCTCTCTCTCTCTCTCTATCTATGTCTGTTGCTACCACACGTGAAATTTCAATATGCATCGTTTGACAGATGTGGCGCATCGCCCGGATTTTAAATGCAAATATAAATTCCGCAATCCGTAACGACTTGGTGGAACGTAGAGTGTATAGCTATGTATAGTGACCAAAGGAAAACGGAAAAAGTGTCTAAACTGCCACTTTATACAAAATGAAAGTAGATATACAACAATATTAATGATTGTTACTACATCCACATGTAGACTTGTAAATGCTAAGTTATGCATACACAAATAACGTTTAATGTTATTTTCCAATAGAATTAATTCGGCGTTGATGAGGCAGCTACCTTAATAGGGGTTTCCAAAAATGGTCGGACAAACATCGCATTTATATTTTTATGTATTTCTATGCTATTTATCATATTAAATTGTTTCATTCACCGTGCATCTTATGCGGATGTGTGTATTTAACTTATTTATTGTTTGCGAAAAATATAAATTGTTTGCTCTGGGACAAATGCGGAATTTATATTTGTTATTCGACATGTATTGAATCGAGGTGGTACACATTGCATACAGAAGAATCATATTATTCAACATATTCTTGTTCGCCAATAAACGTGCGAGAAGTTTGAAAGGTATTGTTCAATCCAACGTCCGCAAACAGGCAGTAGCGACCTTGTTTGATTATATTATTTTATATCGTGACATTGTTAATGTGACGGAGACTGTTCTGAGCACTTTCTATAGCAAAGGGGGTTGCTTCACGTTTCATTTATTTAAAGCCAAGCCGAAGCGGGCACCCGCCATTTCCACTTTCCACTCGGTTGGCGATGGTCGGATTAATTTCTCATAAATCGCTCGCGGTTTTCGTTGATTGGGTCACAGTTTCATTTGTGCCTCGCTCCGGGACACGCCGTTTCAGATCTAAAGTAATTAAGTGTCGCGATCGGCATGTAGCTCGATATCGGATATCTCGACCACGTCCGCTTTTATAGACGTACAATATGATATTGACACTGTCGAGGAAACTATCGACTGGACATATGACATATTACGATACCATTTCAGGAAAGTTGTTCTCTCTGAGAACTAGCTTAAAAAACAATAGAAGCATTATATCTTTTATCGAATACTTTACGTAAGAGAGTATATTTTTGAACATTTCTTTATAATGTATTCAAACAGAGGCAGATCACAAGCATATCGATCAGAATTGTTATTTGTGAAGTATTGTTTTATTTGCATTATTTGCGACTAATTAAAATTGTATTTGATGATCAATTCAATTGAGTCGTTGTATGATAAAACAGAAAATGTAATAAAAAAGACGCATATAACATATATGATTTATAACAGCAATAAAAGATTTAAAGAAATTTTTTTTAGAATGAAATTATATTTAGCATACATATATATATATATATATTTATGAAATATATATATATATATATGCTACTCTAAGCTCGATTAATCATCGAGACGTATCCTAGTTTCTTGCGGAGAAGTATTTGTATCTAGAATGAACATTATAAAAAAATGGGAAATAAACTTGTGTGTGTGCCGGTTTTTATACTTGTTTCTTTTTGCTATTATATCTCCATATTATATCTTTATATTATCCATTTTTATGAAATATTTTGAGACGAAAGATACATATTAAAATACAAAAAGAATTAAAGTATATTTAATTATTCTTGCGTTTAATAAATCTATAACGCGCGTTAAGCATCGCGTTACTCGTTAAATAAATGAACATTTTATTTATATGTAAAAATTATTTTGGTTGGTAATGAGATTGACTAATAAATAAATATGCATTAATGAATATAATAAACGTCACGTTATTTTATAATTATTTGTTTTAAATGCAATCAATATCTTTTCATAGTCGAATTAATTGCGGCGAACTCAATTAAAATTGTATTTGTTATCCAATAGAGAGGAATAAAGCTCGCCGAAAATATCACCGATTATCATTATGTTTTAGAAGCATATCGCGTTCTCTCTACACTAAAATCGTTTGATCATTGCATATGAAATTGTTTGCTATAACTGTTTTCTGTCCAATGAATTTTCATTTTATTTAAAGAATCATACAAATATGTCCAATTTCCAAAACATTGGCTAAATTATTGCAAAATGCAGAGTCATACGCAACGAGCGTCGAAAGTATAGTTCAAATGAAAATAAATTTGAAATATGGTCTCGTTTTATCTCGTTTAAATTTGCATATTTGTCTATCATTAAATCATACCAATTTCAATAATTTTAAAATTGAGCGTAATGTACTAATTGAAATAAATATTCGCACATTAATTAGCGTTGAAAAATTGTAAAACTTTTAATATATACATCGAGAGACATCGCATAACTGTACAATTGCCGCTAGAATAAAATAAATACATCGTACTCAACGCGCGAATCAACCGTCTAGAAAATAATATCTAGAATAAAGATCAACGTGAAAGTCGATCGAATGGCTGGCGCGGTGGAAATGCGTCAAACTCTCATACCCTCTCACTCGCACTTTTTCCCCTATCGGACATATAAATTTAGAGAAAAGCCACTCTACGGGGGATAATGCCACGGATGCGATAACGTCGTCGCCGTTGCGTTGCATTAAGCGCTCGACGAGCTGATAAATCGAGAATTTATCGACGCTACCTGCGCTCCTGTAGATTTGACCAATGAAATGGAACGCGCGCGTTTGAGTAAATATTTTTTTTTTCTCTGAAATTTAACACACTCACGATAAGGGTAGAATGAAAGTGACGGTCTGCGCCGGCGATCGCGAATTGCCATGATACATCGTCACGATCTGCAGTAAACGACCTGGTAGCGGCGATCTCGCCCGCCTCGCAACAACCTGCAACAACAGTCCGGACGTGTCGGAATACGAGGAAGAAATGCACATGTGCCGCAATAATTTTGAATCAAACTTTGCCGCTATCGTTTCCACCCACGAGGCAGGATGCGATATTACACTGGCGTTTCGACTTGCGCGCGACCGCTCCCGACACGGCCCGACACGGTCTCTATCTTCCGTTGTAAATAGCGATTTTATAATTCATGGAGCGCCGTGTTTCATCCGGTCTATCGGCGAACCACCAAACGGCCGATATGACCTGTAGTAGCCGCGCGTTACCACTTCGTTACAACCACAGTTGTGAGCTAGAGTTTATTTCACGCAAATGTTCGCTCGAAGTACCAAGGTTTTAACAATGCTCACCGCAAAACTTTAATCTCTAAATCCTTTGGTGAAATTACAAGCGGCATGTGTACGGCGATATATAGACGTCGACGCAAAAGTATCATCTCCATTTTTGCTTGTAACAATGGAGGGAGAAATATACAAGATACATATTTCCATATTTGTAACATCGAAATTGAATTTATTAAAATTCAATCATCAAAAATTGAATTTATTAAAATTTTATATCCGGTTTTAATCTTTCAACATCGATACCGCTTCTTGATTTTTTTACTAGTCGATATCAAACGTTTTTCTCTAGCATTTCTATTTTAATATTATTTAGAATGTGCGTTTAGACGACTCTCGTACTGCTGCAATAGCTACTGTCTCCCGATAATACATATATACGATCGATCGCGAACGATTTCAAACTGACCCGATGCACTCGAACACACGTGAGATTGCTAAGTCACGTCGCGATTACAGTCAAGCCAGCCAGCCACGTCAACGCTGTCGCTGGCGCCGATCGATATCGGCATTGATACAGGATGAAGGATAAAGCTATTCGATATACATAGGCATGCGCTTGATTAATCAGTACGAAAACGCTGGTATTGTCAATGCCTCGAATCTGCTCTAACTACGTCCGCGTAAATGTTACGGCCTTGATAACAATCAGGATTATTCTGGCAACTGAATGTACAGCCGGGACACTGCTGCGTTCACTTTGACACCACAAGATTCATTCGCTTACGAACAAGAACGAAGCTATCGGATTATAATTATGATGTGATATTGATGTATAAAATTAAAGCCCATATTTTCCTGCATTATATGAGCGATAATTCGTGAGATTTATAACATAATAGGTTTTTTATCCAGTAATTATACAAATCGCATCGATATCGCATCGACTCTCTCTAGATGGACGATTGCGATTCGAACGTAACAAGCTACGACATGAGCGATTAATACACGAGTTATTCTTTCAGCATGCGATTACAATCAAGGGTAAACGAATAGTAATGTGACACAAAAATACGATGTTACATAAATGTTTTATACCGAGAATACTGAGTGAGATATTATAGTCGCAAATTCACGAATCAAATATGTGCGCGGATATAAGGTCGCGTATCTTTGTATCACTCTCGTCTATCACAACTTCCCGTATCCCCCTTTTTTACGGCTCGTAAATACGATACTCAGGCAAAAGTAGGGAGATCAGGGATGAATTTAGCACGCGAGTGATGCGTAAAAAAAGGTACATCACTTACAAATTTATTTTCTGGAGGGTACAAGCGGATGTTGAATAATGGCATTTCATCAGTGTAAAAGCGGATGTTGAAAATTTCAAAATATCCACAATTGTTGAATAAATGTTGGAGGGAGACTCGAATTCAAAGTCTCTACATTCTCCTTCCAACGATTATTAATCTTTTTGTAATTTATATGAGAGGCAGATCTCTAAAAAAACTGCACATACTTTTGCCTATTATAATAAGAGTATACCAAGCTCAATATTTCGTGAAACCTAATTATACACACACAATGAAAGCAAACGGATATGAGTAACATGGCACGTAAACAATGCGAAATTTTATTCCCCTCTCTGTTTCAGATGGCATTTAATGTTACGAGCGAAACGAGGAGGCTTCATCTATCGCGGAGATTTATATATTCGTGCGTGGGAGCTACAAAGCGAATCTCGTCAAAGGGCTCATCAACATCAACGGAATCTCTGTATATCGGTTAGTAATTTTGGCATCGCATGGTGTTGCGTGTACAGAAGCAAACTTTCGTGTAAATTTAGTTTGCTATTCCTCTCATTACCATCTGCTATCTTTTTGCGATTCTTCAGTCGCGTCCAGTTCCGCTATAATTCTAATTAAATAAATATAGTTCCGTTTAATCTTTTTCCCCTCTGTTTCTCATTTTTTATTCTGGTCTCGTTTCTACGGCAATTTAATTGGCTCGGGCACGACTTGTTCCACTCATTAAAAATTTTAACCGTTAAAACTTGCGCATTTAAGCACACATTGTCCTTTTACCGTTTTGTATGAACTAAATCGCTTTTATAATTATCACGTGCCTATAATAATTGTGAAAGTATTCTTTTGCATTTATAAACCAATTTCAAAGATAATCGGATATATTTCTGAAGTCACGCAATCAAAAAAATGCAATCTCTACATTTTTATTTAAAAATTAATATATATACAAAAGAATCCATATAGACATATGCATATAATTTTAAATTGTGATTATATATAATTATAAGCCATCGTGACGTGACAGATTTGGAATCATTAATTTCTACATTGATAGACAAAAAAAAAAACAAATTATATTTAAAGGTAAAAATGTGTTTAAATATTGTAAAATATTTTTGTTCTCCATTATTTCGCTTACTTTATACATTAAATAAATTCGTGTAGAAAGCAGAATTAAAGGCATTGCCATAGATATCTGTGTATTACGTATATACGTGCAAAAGTAGCGTCAGCCGTAGCTGGAAACATGACGTGCACAGTAAGTAAAGTTTGCTAAAGTTTCATAATTTTGAAACTGCATTTAGTTCAACTAGAAACTTGTGCGTTCAAACTGATATTCGCCATTAATACTCTCATCGCTATTCAAAAGCGATAGCACTGATTAACTAAAGCATTTTATTATTACCATTTACTATTTAACTCTTTCTCTCTCAACTATATATCCCTACAACAACCGTGTCATATTACAGTCAATATTAATTTAGTATGTATATAATAATGCTTTGTTCTCTCTCTCAAAGCAATTTACATTTATCCTAACTCTAGAGTATAGTCATACACAATCAGACGCAGAAATTATCATCCATACGCATACATTGATAATCAGCAAATCACAGAGAGGTCGCAAATTCCGCTCGAGCATAGGTAATTGTCTGTTGTAGGAGAATGGATGTTCGAGACCGCGCGTAGCCAGTGTGTCGGTGCAGCTCGAACAAGACAGCAACAAGTCGGAGCAGCTGCAGCGAGCGCCGCGTTGCAACGTGCGCACTTGCAGACAGCCAAGAAAAGGGAAGGCGAGGGTGACCGCGCCAACCCTGCTCGTACAGAATTTCCTGGAGACACTTTAGTCCACGCCAATCGGGAAAACGGCTTTGTCTCCTGTTCGTTCATCAGATGATAATCGGTCGTGGAAGATGAAGAGAGGAGTGCAGTTCTAACCGTAGCAGCCTCCGTGATGATCGTCAGCGACGAAGAGAGTCCTATTATAGCGGAATGCCTGAATATTTTTCGTATGCCGTGTTTGTGTGTTATCTGGGACCGCAAGCTCGACCTGTCGCAGATCATTCATGATATCGAAACGGAGGAAGGTATGCATGTATCATTGTTATAGTTTATATATGTATCCTGGCGTTCTTCGTGGCATCCTGGTTATATCGTCGATCGGATAACGATGGTCGCGATCTCTTCAAAAATAACGTCGCTGACGGGAATAAAAAGAGAAAAAGAAAAACACAAATGCCTGCCCTGTAGATAATTTTGCGGCTTTGAATGTAAACAAAACGTTTTAAAATTGAATAACCGTTCAGGCCAGGACAAATGACAATGTGTGCAATGATGAGAATTGAATGCTAGCATTAAACTCCTTGAAAATTATTTTGCCACTTTTAAATTTATCATAAGGATACTTAACGAGAGAGGACCAAGGGAGATTCGAGCGAATAACTGTGTGCGACATACTAAGCGGAGTTTCTCGCGTGTCGATTAAACGCATAATCAAGATATATGATATAAAATCATGTGCGTCCAGCATGTGTCTGTCTACACTTTCGAAACGGGATAATTGTAATTGGTAATATAGTTACATGTAGTATGACGTATTTCTATAAATATTTGCTGTATCTCGTGTGTGCTTTCAACGTTTTTTATGATGTCTGTTTCGATGAAGTGATAAAACTGTCATGTTATACATATACACAGCTTTTTATTAAACAATATCAGAGAAAAAAATTGAAAATTATATTTGTGAAAAATATTTTGACGAAAGAATTTCAGTGAGTAATTTAGCAAAACTATATAATCATCAAGAGAGAAAAATATTTAATATGTAAACTAATATTATCATGTCTCAAAAATATATAAATAATTCCCTTGTCACAAGGGGAATTCATTATCAGGGGTCTGCTTGAGAACATAATATGAGTACATAATTTTTATTAGCAATATACACGATAAAGATTGAACATTCATCGAGATATACATTATATTTTTTCTGCCGCTTATGTCAACGATGGTAAAAAAAAAAAAAAAAAAAAAAAAAAAAAGAACGAGAAATTGTAACGCCAAATTTTATTTTACTGTCATGACAATGACAGTGTGTAGCACAATACTCTAGATGAATATATATATATATAAATATATACTTTTAAGAATCTTTCTCGGATCATTCTTTGTGTGCCTCTCTCGTAGAAACGCAATTTTACGCACGTAAATACACGGTGCCAATACTAGGGTAATGAATGTACCACTAATCTGCGGCGTTTGGTATGGCTTTTGTATATGGAAAAAAAACAGAAACAATTTTTTTTCAAAGAGATATACATTCTTCGATGAGCTTGGTATGGCAACGTTATGCTGCAAGTACATCGTAAAGAAGACAGTGAGTAAAGCTTCTTTCAAAATTTATTAATTTATTATAAAAGCAATTAATTACAGTATAAAAACTTATACATGTATGTAATCAGCATTTAATTACTGCTCTATAGAATATTTTGATGTTTAAAGTTAAATGAGTTTAGAGTTAAATGATTAATATCAAAATTATATATAACTACACAATAATTAATATAAAACTGTCTAGAGGTTAAATAAAATATTGTTGATAACTATTTTTGGCAGTTTGCAAAATCGATAGATTTGTTGCAATTAATAATTTATTACATAACTAGCAAAATAAATAAAATTTAATTTATTTCCCATTAACGTAATATGATAAATTTTTGTTATCTGCACGTCGCTTTACGAGTACTTGCAAAACTTTGCCAAAAATTATGAAGACCAATGTACATACCTGTATACAGAAAAAAAATATGTTACATCGAAAATTTTGGCGATGTTGCTTATTAAACTTCTCTACTATAAATTATTGTCATGTGTAATATTATTATAACAAACTCGAATAAATACATTTTGGCCATCTGGTTACAACGGCCTATGGTACTTTGCAGAACACTGCGGATAGTGGGAAAAAATGCAACGAAACGTGGAGATGAGAATGAAACATGAGATCTAAACTATAATGGTGTATGGAAATGGCAATGCATATGTATGAAGTTATATTTTCAGTTATTATACCGTTCTTTCCACGGTTTTTGTTTGATATCCGCAGAGCAGGGATATTTTTATTTGAATATTTCTTTTTAATATTGTTAATGTTGAATAAAATACCTACAAAATTTTTTGCTTTAATTACACCAGAAAATTAGAACATTTCTTTCTCAATCATACTTAATGTTTTTAAAATTATATTTTATAAAGAAAGTTAAATATATATATTTAAATTTTGTATTATATTATATTTTATACATAACGTTTGATTAATTGTAGAAGAATTTAATTAAAAAAGTTAATGTAATAAAATTATACGTTAATCGGCCAGCGTCAGTCAGAATTGCATAAATTTTGCACAATATATCATATTATCATTACAATCAGGAGATGAAAAATCTCAAGCTTTCCCGTAAGAACCGTACGGATGAAGCTAAAATAGAGGATCATAGGAGAGTTGCTCATTAGCTAAGGTAAGAAACAAAATACTTGCAAGTTAATACGTTTAATACGATAAATGGAAGTGAGCCGAGTATTCTATTTTTCGTACACTTAAGCCTTAGGCATTTTCCCAATTTTAAAGAAAATAAGCATTTAGCACCACGTATATTTCATTATAAATTCCTTGAGGTAGTATAGCTGCATAAATAAAATTATATTATCGCCATGACAAATACAAATTTATATTAGTGAAAACAATTTTGTGATATTTCGTAATGGTCGAACGTCGAAAAAGTGGAACTTACATACACACATTTAATTATTTAAAAATAATTCTTAATTCATATAGCATATAGGAATTGAGCCCCGTACCATTCATATAAGTAAACGTCAGCAAATAGATTCAATTGCAACATCTTTCATTTTTACCATGTATGTATATATAACAGTCTTCTTATTAGGACGTTTGGCCGATCGACAAATCCAATTTCTGATTAGTATTATCATTATACGAACGAAATTAACGGGTAGAATGTCAACAAGAGCTTAGCGTTATCCGCTCAATAGCAGACGATGACAAAAGCTCTCTTTAAAAGGAATACAAAATTGAAAAATTTGCGGTATTGATATGCAAATTCGGTACCAGAAATTGTACGCGGGCCGTGTATAATTAGCCGCAATTTGATTAGTCTAGGTTACAACTTGATAGACTAGTTTGTATATCTAATTACGATATGTTATTACTCATATTTATTGTGAATACAACAACTATAAATTATCATAATAAAGTGTATGTTTATACATATACCTATATATGTTTGATTTATATGCTGGCATCCGACCATCGCTAATATTAGCGTTTCCAGACTACCTACACCTACATATAATCAATTATCCAGTTTTCCCCGGTTTAATTATGGTCGTCCGGCCAAAATTGCGGTTTCATTGACCAAGCTACAGTAAATTTACAGATCTCCCTTCCTTTCACAAGTTTGGCAAGAATAGATCGACAAACTTTAGCTAGGGAGAGCTAACATAACTATAATTTTCATTAAGTGCGTAACGTGTTTGTTATCGCAAACGTGATAATAGATCGCAATAGCTATGGGTATATACTTACTAAAATCATTCATTTAGTATCGTTTATCGCCATTATTTTTAATGATTTGTAAAAAAAGAACTGTGCTTTTATTTTTATACCATACAAATATTTTTATTTGAGTAAATTACTTACATCAATTATATGGCGCGCGGGCATTTGACTTATTTAAATAAATTTCAAGTGCCGTTTAAATAAATTTTTATCTTATTACAAAGTCTGAGCGTGCATAAGACATTTTTATAACAAAATAATAACCTTTGCCGAGCGAAAGAAATAGTTACACGCGACTCATTTCATGATGAACGAATATACGTGTGCATTTGGTCGGTACATACATATCTGAGCAAATCTACTGTGCGCAGATGATTTTGAAGAGTCTCTGGCATTATGTTTAGTTCACAATGAGCGCGTACTTGCACTCTCACCCCATAGTCGGCAATGCCTGGAAATAATGGAGCCCGCCGCAATGCAGAATTTCGGTGCCCGGTAAGTATCGTGTAATTTTAACGGTAATTGCTGGCGGTTTAAACGTTCCGCACTTGAAATAGCCCTTATTCCGCCATTGCTGTGAGATGTCGACATAAAGGGTGAATAAAGATTGACATTTTGAATTTTATATTATATTGTCACAAATATTTTTGTTTGCTATGTGTTTCGTCATCTATTTAAAAAAGCGCTATTTACATAGTAGCATCTCTCAACTTAAGATAATTTTCTTACGTCGAGAAACTTTCTATGCACGACCTCGGATAATATTTTGTAAAAGGAATTGTATGATCATGCTGCGCGCATTTTAGTCACGTAGAGTTAATAAATTGCTCCTTACCGGAATCTTTGAACCCGCGTAAATTTCTTCTTTCGTTAGAACGTTCTTCCGTGCCATTAGAAACACGTACCGACTCTATAGGCAGTGACAATTATTTATTTATTTTCTTTTTTACTTTACGTTTGATTGATTCGTATATAGCTCCACAACTCACTGCTTTTATAGCAAGATATGCGAAAGCATCCATAAATGCATTGTGCACCGAGCCGAGAGTTTGATTTACATTGCGCGAAAGTCGGCTATCACGTTTTCGATAGGCGGATTTGCCGATAATGGCACACGGATCTGCATGATCCGGGAGCCACGTGGGAATACGAATCCGGACATTATCCTGGCGCATCGTGACAGCTCGGTAACCCAGAACGGATGAATGTACGTCCCGTTGCATCAAGTGCGGTTACGTGATCTGTATTCGCCCAACGTCCTGGGAACGACGAGGGCCATGCTTTCCCCATGTCTAATGAATCCTTTGCCTAAAGCTCCAGATCTTTGAAATGTTGACTGTCCAATGGGATGCAGCCGACAGCTAACATCGATAATTGATATCAAATTCGTGTATGGAGGTAGACAATGGCCATCGATTGAGAATTCGCGCTTCCATGTCGAATATTATGATCTCGATACATCCCCTATACTCGCGTCAGCCGTTAATCTTATCGATATCTCCAAAAATTATCCGATTAAATTATTATTTATATACGGGCGCGATGTTATTTATGCACGCGCTCGCGCGGAATCCTTGACAAGTCGTGCTATTATCTTCGTGTAAAATGGATTTACGTACGAATACAATCGGCCGGTTAAATTAACGACCTTCTACTTTCCATCCTGTACATATATACTCCGTTACATACATATATACTCGTGATGCATCGTCCTTATGATAAAACTCTCCCGGGAAACGTGCACGTGAGCCGGGATAAAGCGTCGCGATATTAAAACGCAACCGCGCACGTATAGGCGTTTATTTTTATTTACCTTACCGGTAAAAAATCCTGTAAATCGCGACGCATTAGAGCCACGTAGGGACAAGTTAGCCATATTGGCGCGAGATGAGGAATCTTGGTACGAGAAGCGCGGATGCGAGAGACACACATATGTACTGCGCGTTCGCCAGCGCGCACTAAGTTATTGCCTTCTTTTATTATCGTAACGTTCCTACGTGTATCGAATACGCACGTTATTTGTCGGCCACTATACCCCCCGAGGATCTTTATTCGCTCGACACCGTTTTATTTCTATCGTAAGGACGAGAGAGTAAACGAGCGAGCGAGCAGACCGAAAAACGACGACGCTTTCCTTTTCCGTCGCAATGATAGCGTCCTGAAAGGTATATGGCAAGAATTTTCAACGCGATGGGTGAAACGCGAATGCAACGTAGAATATATCTGAAAAAATCCGCTCAAAGCTGTCTTATAAATCGATATTTCGGGGAGCCGATTACGATGCCCGAAATGTTTTTGCACGTCGTCAAATGTGCGCAAACATTCGATAAAATAATATGCAATTGTAATTGCGAGGTAAAATTTATTATTTTAACAAAATTTACAATATGCAAATCTATTTTCAATATTAATGTCGATTACATTGCTGTGCTATAAATAAAATTTTGCTAGGCGGTTGTAACAGCGTTTTGTAAACGACCGATTTATTGCTTCATTCTTCCATCTGCGGGGGGATCAGTAGATTTATATAGTAAAAAAATCATACGACTTTAACTTGTAATTGACTTTATACAACTTCGCGTGCAAGCCAATTTGTTAAATTGCATACAAAAATCCGATTAAATCGCCAGTATTTTCGTTGTATGATTCTCTGGGTTTAGTTTATACGTGTCGTATCAAAAAGTCGATTTGGGAAACGAAATTCTATTTTGGTGGATGCGACGAGGATTCACCTCGCTCGAGAAAAGAGCGTTTTATATTCTACCTACGCGTATATCTGTGCACAGCGTTTCGACTGCAAGCGAAGAGGCTGTAGGATTTCAATTTTGTCAGAAAGCAAATATTGTTGCTCGACCATCCGAGTCGAAGATTCTCCTTCTCTCTCGCAACGCTTATTGCGCGGTACGTAAAGTCAAACGTATACAGAACGAAATGGTCAAGGATAAACCGAAGCACGTTAGACGTGGGTGTATCTTCCGAGTTTCTCGCCAGAAGGCTGTCACGTCTTCGCGTAATTAAACTTCCTGGCCCGTCAGAGCTACCTGAGACCCATCCAAACACCGTCTAAGAGCCTGCAGCAACTGCCTTTACACTCCAGATTCAAAGCGCATGTCAAGCGAGGAAAGAGGAACAGATATATATTTCGTAAGGCAGCTTTTAATTTTGCCGTCTCATGAGTTTCGCTGTCGTCGACCGTCTTAGCACTCGTTCGTGTTACGAAAAGTAACCCGATTTTCCTTTGTTCCGCGTTAATTACTAAATGAGCTGAATAATTTTAACGCAAAATATTACACAAAGTTCTCTAATCAAATTTTATCGTGCGCTCCAACCAGCATTATAATTTGGAAGGCTTTGTTATCTTGGTACACAGAAGCTTTGCATAGTTAAATTAATCGAATATTACATTATCAACGGAATAAATTAATAAAATAGATAAATCAATGGCTATTCTTTTCTCTTTACTTTGCAGGAAACTAAAATTCAATACAAAGAATTATTTAATTATAAAGAAATATTAGTATGTATTAGATTTAATTTTTTAATAATTTAAATTTCTTGCATTTTTATGAATATATCTCATGTGAAAGTATCGGTTTTATGGATAATAGAGATTCAAAATCGGAAAAAAACGACAAAAAAATTACTGATAATATAAGATATCGTGTATATGTCATACATATTGGAAATATGAGAAAAAAATCGCTGCAATTGCAGAGGATTCGAAGAGGAAAATGCCAGTACGCTAATGAGCCGTTAATGGTAAATAAATGGACCAGCAAGCTCGCCTGCATTGCACCAGCCCGTGGGATGTGACGTCAGCTCTACGTCACCGTTGATTAATGAGCGAGCTTTGTTCCTGCCGAGGTCAATTACATCCAACCCATCCCCGGTCTTATCCTTTCTATGAATTCACGACTGGAAGCTGCGCCTTTTGATCTAATTTTTTTTTTTTTTTTTTGGTACGACAGAAGCGTGCATGCGCGTCTACACAAAGAGGAATATATCTCGTTTAAAAAAGCAAGAAACGCTTTATATATAATATGCTCGCAGGTTTATGCGCGAAATAGATTAGCTTAACAAAAGATTATATTTAAATTGCAATTTGTTATCTTGATTTTTATTAAATATATATATTTTTAACAGAAAATAATATTATTTATCTATTTATATGAATGTAAATTTTACACGATGTTAAAAAGTATTCTACTTTTTAATTCATTAGATTTCTATAACTCTTTAACTACTACTACAATAAATCGTCTTGTAATGTGTTACAAATAATATTCATGTATGTGTATCCGTAATTTGTTGACCCGTTTAAAGATTTGACAGAAAAGTTTATTGCTACGTGAGAGCTCTTAAAAGCTCGATCACTGGGTTAGCAGGTAAAAGTTTTACGTAGAAGTTGTGGACATGTTAAAGCGAAGTGTATTCACCCATCGATCTTAGACTTTCGTACAAGCCGCGGTTGGATCGAGAAAAATGAGTCTTTGTGAGTGTAGGTGCAGCGACGCTGTTTGCGGTTAAGAATGGCGAAAAGAGCGAGAAACGAGAAAGGAAGAGGAAAGTTACCGCGTTAGGTAGCCATGGTAGCGGATGAGATTGCAAAAGCGTTTCATCGGGGTGTAAATCGATCGATATAAGTTCCAGTCGGTTCGTTCTGATTCTACGAGAATAATATTCTTGGAACGAAATATCGATTCCGGATGATATAGAAAGTGTAGCAAAAAAAAAGTTATTAAGCGCAAAATAATTTTGAAATAATAATTGAATTAAATGGAAATAAAATGGCAAAAAAAAAAACGTTTTCTCTTTTTTATAAAAATACGAAATTAGCGTTTCCATATACGTACTAATGATGAATAACACAACTAGATAATTTTCTGCAAAATTAACATACTGTACTTCACCGGAGTAATTTCTATATACCGGAATTTTGTGGTACTGTCTCTGTATAACAGTGACATATTACGTAATTTGTCCTTTTATATACCATTTTATTACAATGTTATTTATATCAGGTGATTTCCAGTTCTTATGTTTCTTTACAATAAAGTCTATTCATGGATTTCAATTATTGGCTTTTTCCATAATTTTGTGTAATTATTGTCCATATTATGTAATATAACTCTGTTATTTCTTCTTTATAAATTTTCTCTTTTTTTTGAAAATCATGGTTTTGTATTTCTTTTTATACATTTATATTGATTCTTTTTATCCCAATTGCTGCATTTGTACTACAACTGCTGCATATGTCCGTTATGTTGATTTATACCTTTTTTCATGCCCATTGTAATTTATATATATAAATTTATATATAAAATTTTTAACTTTATTCTATAAATTTAATTACACTTTAATAAACAAATCTAAAAAAAAGGTTTCATATTTCAACTCCTATATCAATTCAAACTGTTAGCGTATTTATCTAACACTTTAGACTTTACATTCTTATTTTATTATTTCTTTTTCGTTCTTCCACTGGCACCAGAAAGAACGTAATCTGGTTTCGATAAGCCCTTTACCTGAGACATGCAGTGTACAGAGCCGCTGAAAATTCGATAGAACAAACTCGCTATACAACTCTTTGGTACTGAAGGATGAATCTTGGACAAGTTATCGTGTCCGGGTATAGGCATGGCAGCCATCAAAGTTTTGCAATGTGAAATCGCCGTGGGAACGTCGAAACGACCCAAGCAGGAAGCGTGAAATTCGCACGACAGATTTCCTCTCGAGACTCACTGCTGTCAGAGAATATACTCAAGATCAGAAGCTAGTTAGAAAATTGGTAGAATTCGATTTTCCGCGGAATAAATATTAAAACAAATATAACAATCAATAATTTCATGTGCAACCGGTTAATCTAAGTGACAACTAAAATATAACGATAATGCATTGTTTATTTCATTAAAAAATATTTTTTAGTATTTAATTAGTAAAAAAATATATTTGGGGTAATTAAGAAAATGTTCAGATTATTATTTTTTATTACGTTGACTTCTATTAAAAAGTGAATAGATTATGACGGATGTATATTTAATATTGCATCGATGTGCAAATAAAATTTTACGATGTATGGTTGCAATTTTGAGCTTGGTCAAGTTTCGGAGGTATTTTGAAGGCAACGTCATAAAATATAAGCATTTCCCATCTATTCGCGCAATATTGAAATGCTTTTCAATGCAAAACGGAATTCGCCCGTTTCCAAACGACAAGTATCTGCTTTGCTCAGCCAAGTAAAAAAATTGGCAACATCTGCGTCGCACTTGTTATTTCCACGTTATGATCCGTGCTTCTCGACTTTATTGGCAATTGCGTAGATATGCAATTTTAATTAAATTTATGAAAATTGCATCAAGAAGTGCTTTATTATTATTGATTTTATCAGAGACTATGTCTATATCAATAATATTCCTGTAAGAGAGGAAGAAGAAGAGAGAATGTGAATAATTCAAGACGATATCATACTTCTTTCAAGATTCAATTAATATCTCCAAAATTGTTTTCTTCTTTTTTCTCTCAATTCCTCAATAATAAGCATCTTTGTTTTATCAAATGAACGGGCAAGAAATGCAAGGTGCGGGATCAGAAACAACATTTCCAATATATCTCTCTATGCACAAAATAAAAAAAGCCACGATAATCCAATAAATTTTTTATTTTATACTCATTGTCAGTTTAAAATTTGGTTACACAATAGACATATGTATACGCCGTAACTCAAGTTATTGTCTCGCGTGCAGTATCTCTCCAGTTGACGAAAGCACCGCTAAGTAAACGTCACGCGTAAACGCAATCAACGTTAACTTTGTACGTAACCCGCGCTAATGTAAGTCTAAGCGGACAACTAAAGAGAGAAGGAGGCCTCTCGCAAATTCTCGAAAGGAATTACTTCCGACTACTGTGATCGGCGCTTGCAGACGCAGTTAGTTTAGACGGTGTATTAACGGCCGCAACATTGATTGCATCCGTTCTTCGTATCTATTTGCGCCGTTGGCATTAATTCAATGACGACCGCAGCAAAATCGAGTGCGCTGTGTAGTACTGGCTCGTACGCGTTCGCGAACCTACCGTGCCATAAAATTCGGCAATCACGTGCTCAACAGGCATAAATTCCGATAATATTCTTTAATTGATTTTTGTTTTGAGATATGTTGGATAATTAATTAACGTCTGCAATTTAATGCTAGAGAATGATTTATCCTCGACACTTAGCATTTATGAGGTCAATAATCATGTTTTATGAGGTCAATAATCATGATATATATTTTTGAGGGGGGAGATATTTTAAAATAAATTTATGTACCTTTGCAAGAGATAATTCTCACAAACAGCACGTATATCTCATTCGTATCTGCGTAAAAGCAAGGCACTTGATATTTTCCGGTATAATATTTAACAGTGCATCACATATTTGCGTAAAAATATATCACATAGCATACACATACGTATACATGTAAAATAATAAATATTTATTCAGATGAAAATATATAAAGCACGCAACAGCAATCGATAAATGTGCAAATATGGAGTGTTTACATATCTCCATGATATAGTTTTGTTAATGAAAATTCATCGTTAAATGATCACTTTCATTAGCATGCATTATTTTTGTTGTAACGCGTTAAGTAATTATCACTCTAACTGCGTAGGCTATACCAATTTGTACCTACTTACGCGAGTATGTCTATAATGGGGAATCACGTCGGCGTTAGATACTGCAAATAATATTCGACAGTCACTACATTTGGAGTATTTGCTTATGGACATGTAAATTGCTATGGAGTGGAGTTCGCATGCTCGCGTTTACCGTTTAAATACCTTTGCAAGTGACGTAGTAGACGTTCATCACGTATTCACGTGTGTACAAAAACATTTTGACATGCAAACCATATAAAAACATGATTTTTCCGTTTAAAGCGTGTTGCACATTATACGTAGCGTCACAAGCAAATAATATTAAATATTCTTATATACGTTTTAAATATCGGCAGGAGTTTGATTTTACGACGATCAGTGTATATTGTTTAATTTAAAATTTACCTGCTCTCTGCTCACTGCTCATATACCCCGATAATCGCTAGCGTTTAGAAAAGGAATTTGACAGAGCGTTTCGCACACTACTACATTACTGTTCAAGTGTTGTACAAATGATAACAAGACCGTAGCATGTAAACAATAGAATGCTATACGCCGCCAAGGCCGCATACCATGTTATTGATAATTTGCTACTGAAATATTGTACATATTATAAAATATATATATGCAAAATATATTTAATTATATATACATATATATATATAACAACACTTTAATTTAATTTTAGATTTAATTAAATTGAATATTATAAATTACAAATTTTATTTGACATAACAAATTTTAAAAATTAAATTAGTAATTAATATTAAGTTTTTGCTATCAAAAAATCAACTATAATTTTTTTGTATCAATTATTAAGGGGAACGGCAATCTCGCAAGAGGTTTGCTCTATATAAAATACATATATATATATACTATATATATCGTGTGTGAGATAGTAGAAATCCCGACGGGCGACTTTGCCCATGCCAAATGTATTTTAATATTCCATGCGATATTCCGTTTGTGCGCGTCTGGATACAGAGTTAGCAGTTAGAATCGATCGATTAAGCTCGCATAGGCTTTTCGCGAGCACACCTGCCGCAGAGATACAAGCGTACATATAGCGGAGGTCTTGCAAATTTGATGGATCACCCGTGGTAGCGACGCGACGGTGCCACAGTCCCACTCAGGTGATGTTCGCGTGCGGCCTTATAAATTATCGAAAAGATGGGCTATCGTGTTGGCTAATCGAATCGGCGTTGCCACGGTTTGCACAACGGAACAGTGCGTGACACGCTTATCATCATAAACGGACCCCGCAGAACGACACGATAGCGATGATAATATAACCGTGGGTAGGAAATGTGCAGGCACGATTTATGTCAGCCCTAGACAAGCTCGTTACGATTGCGCGGGAATTCTATTAAAATTAACAACAAGTAATCCGCGCGTTTCTGACACGCAGATTATATCTACGCTTCTCTTGTTCGTTTGCTAGTTTAACCACGCAAATCGCGCGTCGGAATCCGTATAAAACATTTTCGAAAATGCAAATTATCATTTGCAATAATTCCGATTTTGTTGCCCCACCCGTAATCTCCCAGTTATCCGACATCAACATAATACCAAAATTCCAAATTCACCTATATATCTCAATGAATAAAGTTTTACTGATTTCATTGCTCCATTTGCAGTAATCCCGATTTTGTTGCTCCTCTTTTAATGCCTGAAAATTACTTTCAATTATTTTACATTATATTTGCATTTATTCGCATCTCATATCTTTTTTTATTTTTCTAATTAGATTGTTAACCTGTTTTTTTTCCGATATTAAGTATAATTGACCGTGTAAGTTAATAAATCATATTATATATTGCATGCGCTGAAAAATTTATTGAACTTCGCGTAAATGAAGCACAACCTAAAGTCTATTGTTCCATACAGTGAATTTTATTCTTTATTATGCTTTTATTGTTTTGTAGAACAATTAAAAAGCCGAGATTCTTTGAAATTCCGTTAAAGTTCATATAATCATTTTATTGTAATTTACTTAGCGTTCCGCATGCAGATATGTTATGACTTCCAAGCGTTGATGATTACAAAATTTTATCGTTCATCAAATGCCTTTAACGAGGCGAAGAGAGAATGATGGATACATTTAATTGCATCGCGTTCGAATAATACATTAAATTAAATTTACAATAGTCAATGGCAAGAGATTTTTTTTCCAAACATTTTGCGTTGTTAGAATTGATCTAAATGGATATAATTGATATCATATTTTCCAATCGTCAGTAAATTCCGCGTAAATGAGACTACGTTATTTAATATTTTCAAATATGTAAGCTCATGTGCGAATGTTCAATATAAAAAAAATATTCATATTAAAACGTTTCGGCTATATTATGTGACTTCATATTGAATTATATTTTATATAATCTTCACCTGTTTTGTATAATTTTCAGATGTACGTTGAATATGAAGAATAAATTAAATATATAGCAAATATATATATAGAATTAATGCGTTGCAATATCGGAAATATTCTATTCTAAAAATAACTGTAAATAATGAAAACAGAATATAAATTCAATTACATATTACAATAGTTTCGAAAGTTATCAGTTCACATATTAGTTCGTCTATTGTTTGTTTTTTTATTAACAGTATACAAATAATATATAATAAAATGATATAAATAATAATACATGAACCGTTTGCATAAGATTGCCGATTGGCATTATTTAAAAAAATTGAGACAAGGAAAGATTAAGCAAAAAAGAAGCAATCCGTGCAATATTCTTCATTTCTCTAAATCTTATCATGAATTTACAGTTTGAGTAATTAGCCGATTAATCGATGCCATCTGCTCCTCTGTATGGATTCGAGAGCAGCGGCGCGGTATTAACGACGCGTGAATCCCCATTTATCGGATAGGCTTGAGACATAATACCCCTCATCTCTCACAGTCTTGGTCGCTCTATCTTGAGGGAGCTTACAATCTCTCTCATCATTTTAACAAAGATGAAATTGGAGAAGGTTCCAGAAATATCAATGCAATGAGTACTTTAGAACGACCTGATCTTTCAATAGCCGCATAACAATGAGGTATTATCATTTCGATAAATTGTTTTTAAAATAATGAGATTGCTAAGTATGTAAAAGTCATTTTATTTATTTGGTAAATATGATAAACTTGGTAAGAATATATTTTATATATATATACATCCGCGCGCGCGCGCGCGTAAAAATATATTTTCTCTCTCCTCTCTCTCTCTCTTTTTCTCTCTTTTCTTCTTCAGTTCTTCATAGACTATTTTTTTTTCTTCCGATGACTTCTCAGTTGAAGCATGTAGATTTATAAGGCTATAATTACAATTTCACTAGCATAAATCATATCTCGAATTAATTGTTCATCGTTGTCTGTTGCAGTTGCAAAGTCTTAATCCTTTGAATGCAGTATACATTTATCAACGTAATCCTCACGATCTTACATTGATGTTTATGTAAATAATTCATTACGAAAAGGGATAGTTAGGAACACGCGACACACACAAACATAATCTATCACATTAATAAATAATCAATATTTTAAAACTAAAATAAGATTTCAATATTATATAATTTATAAAAAAATATTGATATTAACTTTTCTTATTCTTAAGTTAAAAAACGTAACTAGTTTTTCTAGTATCAGAATATGCAGTTGTGTGTTGTGTGTGTGTGTGTGTGTATCTCGAATTATCCTTCATATACTATTTTTGCATAAGATAAATAAATCTGATTATGATTGGCAATGTGCACATATCGCATACATTTATTTCAGCCAGATATTTCTGATTTGCATCTAAATGAATCTAACTCTTTACAGATCGTACATCATTTTTTTGCATGCAGCTTTCTCGGAAGCAATTTATAGCAAATTGTCCCATTGCGAGCCACCAACGGATTAATCAGATAGTCAACGTTTCACTACAATCGTACATACAATTCTCGGAAGCCTATTTCGCATTGTCCATCTAGATCGACGCAAACATTATTCAGAGCCGACAGTCGATTGCGTTCCTATTAGA
This sequence comes from Formica exsecta, assembly GCF_003651465.1. Taxonomy (NCBI): domain Eukaryota; kingdom Metazoa; phylum Arthropoda; class Insecta; order Hymenoptera; family Formicidae; genus Formica; species Formica exsecta. The sequence goes on along the minus strand of NW_021848499.1, from coordinate 852,915 downwards.
TTTATCGAAATCTTCTTTTAAAACCTTTCAGATAATCATGTTTACTAAAAATCAAATAATAATAATAACTTAAAAAAAGTAATATTCAAATATTTTTTGAATTATAAGGCATATATAAAGCATATTATTTTCGCTATTATTTTAAAGAAAATTGAAAAATTTTGTTTCTTCATGTTTGCGTGTATTGACGTATAGAATGCGTATTGATATATAGAATTCCTCCAATTACAAGACAGAATTCATGACGAGACAAAAATTAAAAAAAATTAATGTTTCTCTAATAAATTCACTCACCGCATATTTTATTGCATGTAAAAAATTTCGGATCAAGCGTAGGCAGGCGAAACAATTAATTGCGCAATAATGCTCAGATTAAAGCGAAATAAAGCCCATTCGTCCAATGATTATATTCGTAAATAAGCGTGATGACGATTATTCAATAAACGATCATGCGATGCACTAGATGACGGCTTTTTAATAGTCGACGGTCTGCATCTGATTGATTATTGAGAATTTCGAACATTTGCATGACTCTGACTAGAATAAACGACGATTGCTGTAACCTGACTGACATTGATTGATGGAATATTTTATTTCGCTACGAGCAGCGAATTATATCTATCCTTGTCGCAGCTCTCTTTCTCCACTTCGTCATTCCATTTCTCTCATTATGCTATCATCAGCTATGACGATTTTATTGAAATGAAATATATTGCTCATGTAACACATTGACATATATAAGAACATGTTTTCGATAAAAAAGAAAACTCTGCATATAATAATAACGTATTCTTTTAAAATTCAAGAATATAATTTTTTGAAAGAGTTACAATATAAAATTTCTTATTCAAGTATCTTGTGTTTGCAAAGCTATGAGTAATAAATAAATGCTTATATGTGACATTAAATGTATAATTTAAATTTATTATAGATTTATTCCAAAAGTATATCAATTAATAATCGTTGTATCAATTAATAATTGTTGTTATATGTGTGTTATGTGTATGTATATGTGTGTGTATGAAAAGAAAGAGAGAGAGAGAGAGAAACAGAGAGAGAGAGAGAGAGAGAGAGAGAGAACAGAAAGGAAAAAGAAAGAGAGAGGAAACAGGAAGGAAAAGAGAAGAGAGAGAAAGAAAGAGCTAAATTAATTTTACGCTTTTCTGTTACATTTTCAATATATGTCGTATTACATATTGTATATAGTATCTATTACTTGATTGAATAGTCAGTCACTTTAACAAGAACTTGTGCCACTATGATCCATCACTATCAGTTTACCATACGTTATAGTGTATAGCAGTAACCATGGGACATGGACGCTCTTGTCCCAGAGCTTCCAGATTTCTCTATCAATCACAGGGTGAATCAATCACGCCACATCCCGCCTTCGTTAAGCGGAGGCCATTTTATTTCTGCTTCCTTTGTTCTTTTATCACTTTATCTCTAACTTGACAGGTACATCTACTAATTCGACAGACACACGTGACGCGACATACACACATCCGTTTGATAATATAATCCATAGAGGAGAATTTTTTAAAAAGTTATGATGTATAAATGTATATATATAAACCGGTCAATGAACAATATAGAAAGATATTCTTTGCTAAATGACTGTAAGAGCTTTTTGCGAAGCGTGAAATAATAGTTGAATAATTTAAGCAGATATTTGCATTTCTCCCGCATACATATTACTTCTTTCTGATTCTCTACGTGTAAACATATGTGGTTTTGCACATTTGCTCATCTGCAAGTACCCGCATCGCGGATGGAGTGTTTTCATAGAGTATTTAAATAACACTATTTTAATTGTTACACAAAGCAAATTCATTCTTTTTATATTTTACTAGAACATTATAAGCACGTGTGTAAGTTTTCCGTTTTTTTCAAAATAAATTAAATAAAAATTACACATACACTTAATATTTAAACTGTCAAATGCATCGCTCGATTATGACAGGATTTTATTGATATAAAGTAATGCACAGCACAGCGTCGAGATAACCAATCAGCATCGCAGAAAAGAGATAACAATACTTGCGAGTATCGATTTAATACACCTTTTCAAAAGTGGGGATATCTCACAATGAGAGCTGCTCATGGCATATTATTAAAATATTATATGTGTGTGTATTATATATAAAATATTATAAAATGTGTCATTTAGTTTTTATAAATAATAAAAGAGAAAAATAATTAAAAAATCGTGATATCTCTTGCAATATTGAAGCGTAAGAATATTAAGAGTTTCTTTTATACATATATAGTGGGATGCTACACAGAACTCTAAATCAAAAATTGCGGAATTGCGAAAAAAATTTACCTTTAAAATATTTAAAATTAATTTAAAATATATACTTATATATAAAATTTAATATTTTTGTATATATATATACTTTGTTATCATTCGTGCGACACACTTAAGCAGGAAAGTAGTCGTGCAAGACGCTCCGTCGAATTCCTTTTCTAAACGCGATCGCGATAAGTATCGGGAAATTATTTGCTATTATAATATAATTAATAATTAATTAACATTTATAAATAATATGTATGTAAATACATACAAATATCGTGATGATAGATCTCGAATCATATATTTTGTAATTTATTCATTTAATCAAATAAGAATTAACGTAATAAAAAATTAAATTATAAATTATCATTTTGTTGCAATCTTTACGGACAATAATTATTTCTTTAAACACATAAAGTCAAATATATTTCGACAATGCTATATCATTTAACTTTTCGACGATCTAGATATAATTTGGATTAAGAACGTGCTGTAAAATGATTGAATCACATAATTGAATAATTAATATAACGATAAGTTCCGTGATACATTAATCGTTTAATTAATAAATTTAAAATAATTATATAATTTAATATTTCACATATATATTTTATTATACATAAAATATTTCGGCAGCGAATTAGAACAATACCTAACATGGTATTTGGCTTTGGCGACGTAAACATTGACGCGCGTAAACATTGTTTACGTATCACGGCTTTGTTATCATTCATACGAAGACACTTGAATAGAACAGTAGTGAGGCGAGATGCTCTATAAAATTCCTTTCTTAAACGCGATCGTGACTAATATCGGGAAATAATTTGATAAGATTAGTAATTAATTATCTTTTACCTTAAATAATACGAAATTATATTGCAACGATAAATCTCAAGACGCGTATTTCGCGTGATAGAAGTAATATCTTTTAATAAAAGTGCGGGAGTGCTGTTTAAAGTATTGCGCGTATGAATCAACCTAAGAGGAGGAGGAGGCCTAGGAGAGGCATCGAGTACCGGTGGAGCAACCCTGTGGTAAGTAAATTGTTATTTGTATATTAATTATTGATTAATTGCATACGTGCAATTTAAATTGAGCAATTAATCGCGTAGTTTGATTTTTTATTTATATGATTTAAACAAGAGAGAATTAGAGAAAAAGATTTTTATATAAAAGCTATAATCTTGTAAAAGTTTTTTAGATTACAGCTTCTATATGTAATTATTAGAGCTATTAGTAGTGTTCTTTTCAAAATTTAGAAAATTATTTTATTGATTTGCTTATTATATACATCGAATATAAAATTCAATACGTACAACAAATTTTTTGAAATATTAATTATTTTGAGCGCTGCTATAACTTGGATCTTCTATTTGTATGTTACAGATCAACGTAACGACTCTGACATCTTGAGAGGAGGAGGAGGCCTAGGAGAGGCATCCTGCATCAGCGGAGCAACCCAAGGGTGAGTATTTATTATTTGTATATCGATTGTTAAAAATTGCGTACGCGCATTAATTTGGTCTCATTATTTGAATAAATTAAATAAAAGAAAATTAGAAAAAAAGACTTTTGTATAAATCCTATAAAAGTTTCTATGCGAAAAAAAATTTTTTTAAAATTTATAAAATTGTTCCATATTTATATAGAGCTTCATAGTATTGTTCGCATCGGATATAAAATATTCTGCACGAAATATTAATTATATTTTGAACGCTGCTATAATTTGGATTTTATATTTGTATGTTACAGACAACGTAGCCTCAAGACCAACAACTCCGCTGTTGCGCATCAGTGCCGGTGAGTGA
>NW_021848499.1:844961-848755 GCF_003651465.1 Formica exsecta | reverse complement strand
AATATTATTTTTTTAAAATAAACTTATTATTATAAATAAGATTATATATTATTATTTCAATCAATTATTAAATTTGATTAATAATTTGGCATTAGAATAATTAAAGTAAAGTTACATTAAAATGATGCATGACAAACTGTCGTAATTTCTTACGACCATAAACGAGCATAAAATTATGCTCATGCACCGGCAAAAATAATTAGCCGGCAACGGAAGGAATTTTTCTCCTTCTATGATCTTCGATAGAGGTCAAAGCTACATCTCTGGCTGGATGTAGCCGGAATGAATATGGCTAGGATCAACGAAAGGTAGGTCCAACTGGCCCAACAGAAGCAACATGCGGTGCATTTTATTAGGGCACGCGAGTAGGGCACGCGAGTAGGATACACGAGTACGATACACGAATAGGATACGCGAATAGGGCACGCGAGTAGGGCACGCAAGTAGGGCACGCGATTAGGACACGCTCCCCAAAATATCGGTGATCCCTGATTCTCGCTGGCTTAGCCAGCAAAAGTAGGATTGTTAGGACTGTTAGGACTATCTTAATATACGATTCTTAAGGAATTAAATGCTTATCAGGAATTTAAAAAATACTAAGACTATTAAAATATTAGGGAGATGAACAAAAAAATAAAATATAAAGAATATAAAATTTAAATTTATTTTCAGGCAGTTTTAAAAGATATACATTTATTATATTGTTATGTAATATTAAACTTAAAGTAAATGCTGTTAGTATTAAATTATCTTATTATTGGATATATCGGATATATTTATTTGATACTGATAGCATCATTAATTGTAAATCATATTTTAATTATATGTACAATAATTAATCGTAATTATAATTGTTATTATTGTAATTTATATGTAATTATATATTATAATTGTATTAATAACATAAAATATTATAAAATTTTTTTTTCTGTAAAAATTTCTGTAAATTACACGAAAATTTACCGAAAGAACACGTATAATGGCAGTATAATAGAAATTCTAAATTTATATATTTGAAAAATATTAGTTTCTATATTTTTTATTTTTTAAATATTTATAAACTTAAGAGCTTATGTTTTCATATCAAAGAATCGTTGATAAATTCGGGAAACTATAATTTAAACTTTATAAATCTCACAAATATCGCTAATTCTTTTAGTATTTGAAATAAAAATTATTGAATAAGAGTGTGAAGACTCGATGTAAGCTAACGATTAAATATTAGCCTTTCGTTCACGAAATTTGACGACTGCTTCCGACATTGCAAAATCGCGAGTAAATTATTCTGAATTTCATGATTTGATTTTGATTTCATTAATATTTATGAATTTCGTGTCGGAATTAAATATTGGTTAAATTAATTAATTAGCTACATTGCGAAAATACCGCGTTCTTTCCACGTTTTTGGACGCGATCGCTGTCTTAACTAAGGGGCCTTATCGCTGTCCCTCTCGTCAGATAAACGTTAGTAATGTTGCGTGGTTCGTACCGGCGAGGAGTCAAAACAATCTTTAACATGGAGAATTATTTCTTGTCGGTTCTTGTTAGATCCATCCGCGACGTCTAGTTCGGTGTTCTGTTAAAAATTGGGGATGTTTGTTGCAGGATTGGAATTAAACCCAGGTTTTCCTGGCGATTTCTGAAAGCAATGGTTTCGGTAGTAACTCAACGACGACTGCCACACGCTTTTTCGAAATCGAATCAGAAAATTAATTTAAATAGTATATTTGAAAGAAATATATATATAATAAAATACATGCGCAAATTAACATACTATTTCATAAAACTTTTATACTTTTTTTGTATATTATATTACAAAATATTATGTATGAATGTAACGTAAAATGTGCGTATACTTTAAAACTTCGAGACAAATCGAATGGGTACCCCAATATCAGTGAAACATCGGTAAATTAATGTATTTATGAAAATGTATTATGAAAAAAATTAATTATAGCTTAGAATTATTATAATTATGCTTGATATTATTTGGATTTATTTTATATGTTGCAAAGTATTCAAATTAAACTTTTTTTCAATTTCGCTGTTATTGGGTTCGATTCGTCTCGAGCAGTTGGTACCCGAGAATTATTTGTACTCGCACATTTAATACTAACTACATTTAATACTAACAATGCATGTATTTTATTATCCATAAATATAATCGTTCGTAATCACATTTTCATAAAAATTGTTATATCCATTTAATTTTCCATAAACAGATATATTTTTTAATAATGGAAGAACACATTTTCTTGCGCGAATTTCAATCTCGCTAATAAAAGATAATGATAATGGTAACCGTCGTTGATTTGTTGCCGAAATCATTGCTATCGGGAGCAGTCCGGAAGATCTGGGATTTGTTCCCTCCTACAACGGGGCCCCTGATATTCAACGGATCACTTAACTTTTCTTCGCAGATTGATATTACGGGGTCCGATATAGAAGAAGAATTTGATTGTTCTCCCCCTTTAGGATTGTTTTTGTCTTTGTCGGATATTAACCGACATATTATTTGGCGGAGGGATCTTGATCTGGTCAAATTGTTGGGCCAGTTATCCTCCATTGAACGCGGCAATAACGCAATCTTTTTTTTTAACGGTATCTTAAAACTTATAAAATTTTATCCTGTTTAGCCAATCCTTCGCGAAACAGTATGTATATATTATTCTCAATCGCAAAATTTGCATAAAATCACGCATTTGAAAATTAATCGAGCATTTTATATTTACAAATATCCTATATTACAAACGCGATAATAAAAAGCGCTCCAAATGTCCGTCGAAACATTTTTATTTAAGTATATAGTAATTATATCGTTCCTCCGATTGTTCCAAAAATTACATGTTCGTACATTGGAATCGAGTATTACGGTTATCGTCAATTTATTTATTCGTCGCGTTTTTTTCGTAAATTTTAAACCGCTGCTTGTCTTGTGATTTACTCGTTGATTTACATCAAAACTTCATCTATATTTTCTCGGATATTTTCTTTAAAAATCTATGCAAAATGCGCCAGTAGTCTAAATACTTTTTTCTACAATTGAAAAACGATCGATAACTTTATTAACGACTCTTTTGATCATAATTGTTTGCATTACGTAAAACTTAATAAGCTTTATAATCGCATGTTGATCATTAATCATAAATATCGCATTAATCGTTTATCAGTTATATCTGATCTAATGAATTCTGCATTATATGAATATTTCGGATTTTTCGTGTAATAAATTATTTTGTATCCATAATTATTATATATTTATTATATTAATATTTTTGAATAAAATGAAAGCAAAAAAGACAGTAATCGAAAGAATAGAGAAAAAGGTGCTCCAAAATATTTTCATATCCCCCTTGGAACTTAGAAATATCTTGATACACGATACGACATAGGAAAAATTTCTTAGAAAAAGAAATCTATCCTACTATAATTTTCCCTTTAGTTTTGTCGATAATCTTTTATTTTTTAAAGAGTTTTAATCATTAGCAGCATTAATTAATTCTTTCACGTTCATATGATCGCCCGGTAATAGGTATACTGTTAGGTTTTCACAAAATGTCATACGAAAAATCGAGATATCTCTTGCAATATTGGTTAAACCGTCAAAATTAAAAATTAAAATTAAAAGTTTCTTTTATATCTTGTGGGAAGAAAAAATCTACTCTTTCCAGTACTTGAATATATCTTTATACAATATGCAAAAAATTGTGATTTCTGAAACTCGAAGGTCTATTCTATATTATAATTATTATATTTTCCTATAGTTTTAATCTTGTTCTTTCGAAGTCAAAGAA
>NW_021848499.1:840458-844939 GCF_003651465.1 Formica exsecta | reverse complement strand
GGATTATTAGATTAAATAAAATACTTCAAGTAAACGTTCGATTGATTAATCAGGGCAAAGAATCTTGTGCTTTAAAGCCAAAATAGCAACAAAAACGGGAGATGTAATTTATATTAGTTATATCATTAATATATTATATATTTATATTAATTAAATTCTCTTAAAACCTATTTTCAATTAAACATATATTCAAGGTAAATTGGGTTTAATCGCTCTTAAAGCGATCAAACTTGCTTTACTCGAAAATGCTAACAGTTACCGGTAGGGTCACCCATGCCGGACAGGTCGAAGGGGAAGAGTCAGACTAAGAAGTTTTGTCGATAATCTTTTATTTTTTAAAGAGTTTTAATCATTAGCAGCATTAATTAATTCTTTCACGTTCATATGATCGCCCGGTAATAGGTATACTGTTAGGTTTTCACAAAATGTCATACGAAAAATCGAGATATCTCTTGCAATATTGGTTAAACAAATTTAAAAGTTTTTTTCATATCTTGTGGAATGCTACCCAAAAAATCTATTCTTTCCAATACTAGAATATATCTTTATACAATATATGAAAAATTGTGATTTCCGAAACGCAAAGGTCTATTCTATTATAATTATTATATTTTCCTATAGTTTTAATCTTGTTCTTTCGAATTCGAAGAAGTTTTAATCATTAACAGCGTTAATTAATTTTTTCACATACACACATATTTATAAAATTATTTTGATATTAACTCTAGTTACCCTAGTTACCCCAATTACTCTAGTTTTTTCAAAATTAAATAAATTAAAATTATACACACATACTTAATATTTGAACTGTCGAATGCGCTTAGCCATGACAGCTTTTTATTGATATGAAGTAATGCATAGCACAGTGTCGAGATAACTAATCAGCATCGCGGAAAAGAAACAACAATACAGTTTTAGATTAGGTTAAGTGAGCAACAGTATTATGTTTGTTATATGTAAAAAATTTCTAGATACATTCATGATCATAAAGCAATTGTAATTTAAAATGTAAGTAATTTATTAAGAATTATGCCGTTACAATATTGAAACTGTCAAAACATAAGGAGACGATTTTGTAAAAGTTTTTCCAGCTGCTTTGGTGTCAAAGACGTGCACAAACTTGGGATGCAGTGTTACATACCTAAGTAGCTTGCAGAGGCACTTCAGTAAAACACCTTGTTCGCACTAAGAGGCTGTTTAGTATGCGAAGAGAGCTTCGAACAGATTAACTTAGCTATCGTAGGGAGTTGCGGAGGTCTGCCAGATTGACGTTGACATGCCTCGCATCTTCGTTACAGTCGAAGTGATTTTGATGTCGTCAAGCAAGTGGAAATATTTGACGCATTATTATCACGTTTTATTTTAATTTTTTGTAAAATAAATGATTATAACAGCGTAATTATCTTAGAATTTTGAGTAACTGTCATTGAAATTGTAATGTAGACTATATATGTATATAGAATTTATATATAATCTCAAATTATATGCTTAAATTTATAGTAAAATTAAATTTATAGATTTAATAATGGGATTAATTTAGTGCTAAAACAAAGTAACGTTTGATTAAGTTATTTTACACGAGGGTGTAATATGTACGGTTTTCACTAGTAACACGTGTACCGAGTTTCCGTGTACTGTTTAATGTGCAGGTGTATACGCGTTATATTTGAAGCGGCGGGCTTCCCTCGGAAATGTATGGTTCCGCATACATATGGTATCGTACTTGGGATATAAACTCAACGATAGATATAGAGGACATCTCGAAGTTGTACGACACGATTTAAAGTTCTCGATAGTTTCTGCCAGCGAAGTATTTTGAGAAATACAATTCTTTGCAATTGTAAAGTTATGATATATTTTTCTTGTTACTAAATTTTTATTTCTGTTTTATATAGCAGAATTTCGTTAAAAGGGAAGTTTACAAGTATACGAATATATTCTCATATATTAATATATTAAATATTAAACATCCGAAAATTAACACACACCCAATTCAAAGTTTGTAGTATCATTGCTCCAAAGTCTTTTTAAATATTTCATGTTAAATATTTTATGCCCGATAAACGGTGGATAAAAGAAATTGTGAACAATGTGTTTTTAATGTCTCATGATACTTTGTTAGAAAGAAGATTAATTTTCTTAGAAATAGTGTATATATATAAGTACATATTCTCCTGACGAAGCTTGGGTAACATTTACCGCAAAGATCGTAAATTTGGTATAACATGGAGTAGTTACCAAGAATCGTGTCTATATGCAAACGGAATTGCACAAAATAGAAGCGCAGCTTGCAGTTCGGTAGCTTGATGCAAAGCACGCGAATATTCCTTACTACCGAATACAATAACTCAACCAACGTTTAGTGCAAATATACTATGTATATGTGCGTCTGTGTATGCTAGAAATATATTTTTTATAATACTTATTACTTTACTTTCTAATTTTAATAGCGTGGAGCAATAGCCAAATACGCATCTTTGTATAAAGAAATATTCAAAAATTTATTAATATGTGTGTGTAAAAATGATATAGATTTATAAATTATAAAATTTTTGCGCGAGGCGTAATTTTTTTATCATTATTTATAATAATGATAAAACATAAACTCTATAATTATATGTTTTTTATGGCGACTTTTGACATTTTTATTGTCAAAAATTGCAACAATCAATGGTTAGAAATAATATCTTAATTTTACCTTCAATTTTTATAGTGCTTTCCATCATTTTGTAATTATACGTTATATGTTTTACTGCGATATAATAGTATTATCGGCAATCAATTTTTGTAATTAATCAAGAATATGATGTTTTTGTTGATACAAAGCTATTTTTGAAACGAATAAATCAGCGCGATTGATCGTTTTTCCCAATTCACCGTTTATATGGCAAATCGAGCCGGCGATGTTCCACGGTGCGGGATTTTGCGGACGTACCGTGGTTCGTCTGCAACGATAGGATGTAGAACCGGGGTAAATGGAGCTCCGCGCTGCGCCGAGAAGGTTGTAGAATTGTAAGCGGTGCAAGAGGAAAGGGTTATACCGGGTGGAGGCGCTTAGTGTATATTTGAATTCCCTCGAGGTAAATTCGACGTTCAGACGGAATTCGTTCTCGCGTTTCTCCGTTACGCTCGTTTAGCCTTCGTTCTGAACGACGAAATTAAAAGAATAGGGAAACGGATATTTGACGGTTGATTCATTCAGCATTTCAAGCGGCCGTCGTGTTCTCGTATAAACACCGCTTCTGCCAATCTCCCCGTGTACAACTGATTAATTCGTGGATCGCGGTAAATACAGGGAAAACGAAAACACCACCGCGACATTTCCATGAGTGATTTTTGTTTGTGAAGAAACACAACAACCATTCGTGAAGTGAAAGGGAACATCGTTTGTGTATCAACGTTTGCACACTCGTTCAATATACACAACGAAAATCAGGTCAATGCGATTATTGTTTTTTTTTTTCCCCGATACCTGCGCTAACGCGATGGCACCATCCGATTAAGTTTATATCCATGATGTTTTTTTCATATCGACATTTTTCATCCAACAGAAATAAATAATCAAAATTTCAAATTAATCCATTACACAAATTAAGAGAATATGTGTAAAAAAAAAGGTTTTTCTTTTAAAGTTACATGTATGTGTAACACGAATTATTTTTTCTCTCGTTTATTTCTGTGAATAATAAAAATTCACTTATTACACTCGGAACCTTTGCTGCTACTTCCGTGATAAATCACGGGGAACTCATGATGGAAGTCAGCAATTTGTGACTTACGATTGGCCGGTAGCAAAAGTGCTACCGTGGTAAATAGGTATACTTTTAGTCTCTGCTGCGTGCTTTTAAGCACAGCAGCGGCGTCAATCTCGGAAGAAACAGCAGCGGCAAACCCACCATTTAAACTTCCACGTCGAAAATAAAAGTGTAGCGCTGCCAGATGGCTGACCGCCAAGATACCATTGCCGGATGGAAAGGTCCTATTTATCTTTCAACCGTCTTTCATTTATGTCGTTCCCTGCGAGCTTTTGCGCCATTTTTTTCGCATCCTCAGCTTCAACATTATCGCACCCACTGAATAAATTTTAAAACACACATCTCTGAGATATTTCGAAGATAAAAAAATACGTACAATCATATTTCTAAAATTAATTTCTTAAAATTAATATTGCTCTTGTTTAAAAAAAAACAGAAATTTATTGTAAGAGATTGTTTAAGAACTTCTGTTCCATAGAATTTTTATCTCGATGTTTGGAAAAGAGAAAGTTTCGTACTCGTCATAAAGCTTGTTCTGATGAAAACTTTCGCGGAGATCTATAATATAATTTTATTCTCACACAAACCTGTAATCTCAGAGAGTAATTAAAAGCTTATAAGTTTGTGAAACAGTCACAATAATAAAAAGTAGTCCAGGCGGGGATATTCGCTCGCTATTACGTCCTTCTAGATCCTCCGACCATAAAAAACTAATTTATTCTCAAG
>NW_021848499.1:835868-839914 GCF_003651465.1 Formica exsecta | reverse complement strand
AGAGTGGTGAAGCAGGGCGGATGAGGAAAGGGCACCGGTATGGCCAGTCTCGCGTCTTCAATGGCCCTTTCGTAGGCTGCGGCGTTTCGTACTGCAGCCGAGTACGTAGGTATATCATTTTAAAGACGTGCCGCGAAATAAGTTTCTAAGTAGTCTGCCGAGAGTTTCGTCAGAACTGCGTTCCCCCGTCTAAGTAGTTACCAAGTAGTTTGTGCTGCCGGAGTCAAGCCCTCCCCGATATATTATGCAGGTGCGGGGATACTCTACTTTTCTTCGCGGTCTCTCTCTCTCTCTCTCTCTTTCTTCCTCTCTTACTCCGCCTCGATTTCACCCCGCGTTTCTCCTTCCCCTTATTCCTCCTCTCACTTTCGTGCTACCCATCCTACCTGCTCGGCGTTCTTGTTTCCATACCTTCCTGCCTCGCCCTACGCGCTTGTTTCTTCTTTCTTGCTGTAGTAACTATAAACTTTATCAGCGAACTTTGACCGCGAACGCCTGTAACGAGGTGTTAGTACCAAGATACCGAGTAGAGAAACCCAGGAGGTCCAAGCTCAAATAAGGTGAGCTGAATTCTTGTTTTAGTACGTTACTTGTTTGTAAACGGTGTTGAGAGCGGTCTGGATTCCACGCCGCGTGACATATTATAATTGCGTGCCGTCACTATCGCATATCTTTCGCTAGTGAGCGATTTAATAAGGCACCGTTCTTTAATCGAGAAATGAATATGGATAAACGCGTGCATTAATTCGTCATTTATTAACTCATTATTTTGTGAATGCCTCTCCACCACCAGTTAACAATTTCCTAGTTACGTGCGAGAATTCGTTTGCGTCGTCTTTTTTTAAATCTTTATCAACGATTTCGTATTCATTGTCCGTGCCTGCCAATCGACTTCCCTTTTCAGTAGTCCAAGTCAACCTCATCGTCGACAATCGTAATGATTCGACTCTAACTTTGATGCACCCGCGTAATCCGCAGAGTCAGGGATATCGTATACGGAATAAATTTTCAACGAAGGATCTTGGGCTCGGGGTGATTACCGCCGGATACAGAATGTAAATGTTACCCGTGCTGGATGAGAGCTGAGGATCCCTCAGGTTACTTTATATCCACTTAAGTATGCGTAGTCAGAGGGTGGCCAAGCTAAATTAGATTGCGGGTAGATCCCTTTTATAATGTATCAGGAGTCTCTTTTTCTCGAATCGATAACGAAGGAACTTTCTGTTAATAAAGATGTTTATATTTATATATGAATACATTATATTACATAAAGGTATTTTATACGTAGAAAATAATATAGTATATAATAACTAATAATAAAATATTCTAAGATGCTATAATAAAATAAAAAAATATTTCAAGATTAAATAAAATGCAAAGCTGACAAACTATGGCGAGTTTTTAAAGAAACATTTCACAAACTTTTATTTTGTTGCGGCGAAAGAAAATACCATGACGCGTTTCTGCTCCGTTAACGAACGAAGGGCCGACGAAGAGAATGCGACTTGTAATTTAACCCAAAGTCTAAATAATGCAAAGTTTTAATGATCTCACGATTCTCACCAATGAACATCTTTCTTTACTTGTGTGCGAACCACCATTATCCTAGACGTTCCTTGATAATTCGCACAGATGCAGATTCTGCTCTCTCTTTCTCTCTCTAGTTTCCTCTCACTAATTTCCTCTCTCTCTAGTTTCCTAAGAATATCATGTGCTAGGTTGATCAGTCTAATTTTCGTGAAGCCAATGATTATAATCTTAATAATAATTAGACCGTAATTTGATTACCTAATTGATAAATGCATAATAAATTGCAATAAATGCAATTCTCACTAATTGAACTGACTGATGGAAGAATAACAGTTGAAAATACTTCCCTCGTAGTCAAATTTTAATAAATTATCACATTTTATAACAATTCATATGCTTTTTCGATTTTTTGTGTTCTTGTCGTCAAAATTAAAAATAACTTAGGGCATCAAATATAACAATGCCTTTCGCGCGCGCACGCGTGTTACAGTTTATTAACGATACCACCACGTTGTTTTACAATCCAATTCGGCGCGAGTAACGGCGAATTTTACAATCACGTTTATTTATCATATATTAAGAACGTTTATTTATTATATATTGATGATTTATTTTCTCATTATATCATAATAGAACTTTTGCTTTAAAAAAATGTATATGTGAGAAAACTTATTTTTTTATGATTATTCCAAATTATTTTGTGTAATATAAAAGATATTTCTTTTTTTTTATACATTTTGATATAAAATCATAGACTTTTATATTATACCTAGACTGCTAATAGTGATGTGACAAGCAGCCATTTACAATTGGGCAGAATATGTTCAGTCAACCGATATTTATTTTTGAAAAGAAAGTTGCAATATTTAATATAACTTTTATATATTAAACATATACAAAACTTTATATTAATATTTTCCCTTAAAAAATAAGTATGATTGACAGCTTGATTATATTCTGCCCAATTGTAAATAGCTGCCCTGGTTTCACCTGTCATATCGCTATTAGCAATCTAGTATATATATAGAAATCTAGTATATGTATAGAAATCTGTATAAAATTATTATGAAGGAATATAATGACGCTATAATGACAGGCATGTTTATTTAAGTATGCTGTCCAGCGCATTATGATATAAACATGCACAGCAATTCATAGGAAATATTTATACCGATCGGGTTAAAGAAGTACAGAAAAGTGAAACGATTGGCTATTTGAAGCACTTGTTACAAGTGCTCGTTTAAAGACCACTTACACTTCATCACGCAAGCGACGGTTTGAGATAATCGCTATGTAAAAATTTGCCTCGGGGGAGTATCGCGCAGCTTTTAAGCACTCGCTATGCCGTGAAAGCGTCCATGGATTTAAGAGAGAAAATTCATTGCCATTAAACGTGTTATAAACAGCACCTCAGGTAAGAAGACGGATGCGATAAAATGAAATCTCTGTATCGTGTTCCAACGCGTTATAAAACAGAGAATTTTCTGGCAATATTTATTAAACAATTATATTTGCATATTTTAAATAGACTTTTCTTGGTTCTCAAATAATATCGTAATAGGTTTGAAAATAAGGTTGATGATTTCTACAAATATCCAATCGCGAAATTAATAGCTGTTAACACGAATTCACACTTGCACCTTTTTCTTCATCACTATCAAAGTAATTTCTCACCCGTAGCTGTGCGTTTCTTAATCCGTTTCATTGTATTTTCTGCTCAACGTTTACGCGCTTCTCCCACAACATCCTTGGCAACGTTTGCAAACGCTAACTCGGTTCATCTTAGATTGGCTATCTCGTCGCGTCGTAAAATCGCATCCATGCCACACGGGAGTTGCTTATTTAAACGGCCAAAGAGATCGCAATCGATAATGCTTCTCCATAAAAAAAAGACGTACGTGCGCATTACTTGCGAGTATGAGATTTTTATCGGTCACACGCTCGTTTCCGCATTTTCCTCGTACCACTACTTCGATACTTTTCTTCTAATATGCTTGCTCGGGCGTCACATACAGCAACGTGAGTGGGAAAACGTGTGCGCTCGTACACGAATGCCTTTTTCACTTCATGGCGAAAAACGCGTCGAATCGAAAAGTATACCGTTGAACACAAGGCTAACGGCAAAGTCGAATTACCGTGCTATAGCATCGAATGGTTTTCCAATCTAAAAACATGCTCGGCTGAGATTTCTCGTACACTTTTATTCGACAAATAAATTCAAAAAGGCAGACGATGGAGTAGCTACTTATTAATATAAATATATATCGAAAGGCCATACCAAACTGCTTCGTAAAGAGATTCGAACGTTATGAGAATTTTAATATAAACCCCAAAATTGACATCGTTGAAACATTTGAGATTTGTCGCTTTCTCGCCCAACTTTATATTTTCTAATTTCCACTTCCTTTAATATGTCTGCACTGCCAAAATGTTATCCGTCTGTAATTCTCGGTCGTATATCTAGCTTTCAATTTCCAGTATCGTTTCCCTTCGGTAGCAGCTAGACCCGCTGAACC
>NW_021848499.1:801730-834429 GCF_003651465.1 Formica exsecta | reverse complement strand
TGAACCGCCCGCTATTCTCACGGATCACGCGCATCCACCCGGAAACTCGTAGTTCCCATACGACTTATCTTACTTATCTTATGCGCGATCCGAAAACGGTGTCGATTTTACATATTCCTGCTTACGACTTCAGTTTCGGGAATATTCGGGAAGCCAAGCTGGTGAACCGCCCGCTATTCTCACGGATCACGCGCATCCACCCGGAAACTCGTAGTTCCCATATATCGGCAACGACTTATCTTATGCGCGATCCGAAAACGGTGTCGATTTTACATATTCCTGCTTACGACTTCAGTTTCGGGAATATTCGGGAATATTTCCAAGCCAAGCTGTCGCGGCGCCGACACAGCATGGCAACGTGACGCTACCAATGTGCCGGTAGCTCCAGACCGGAGGCTTTTTATCATATTTTATTGCAATAAATAAACGAATTTTTATATTCGGCGATGATTAAGTATCGGTTTTAACGAAACGACGGGCAAATTGATACCAGAGATCCGACGGAAGTCGAGGGAGACATTTGCGCAAGGCGTGCTCGGGTTGTACGATACAGTTTTCTATCGCAACTTCTTCTTCTTCCTCTGTTGCTTTTCTTTGGCCTCTTTCGTTACATCTGCTCTTCGACTCCTCTGACCGACAGGAATCCGCTCTTGCAACTCCATTAGTATGCTAAGACATGCTCGCCGTGCCACCGCATCTCCATTAATCCTTCGACTTCGACTTTGGCTCAAATTACCGGTCAGAATCTCTATGCCAGACAGGACTTTTGACGCTCTGTTATTACATGAACGGCACCGCCGCTCGTATCCGGACCTTCTCCGTCACGTCTTACTAGGAACGTCGGATGCTATAAACGATGAGACGGGCATGACACGCTGTTTGGCTATGAAATCGATGCATTTCATAGATCGCTGCTCCAGTCGCTGCTGCATTGCGTCGTTTATTGGCAGTGATTGATCCGAAACACGATATTGCTGTTACGTCGTTTATAGGATTAAAAATGACTGCGCATACGTCAATATCGATACTATTTTGCGCGGGATAACTCGCAGTCTATATATATAAATGGCACATAGTTAATAAAACGAAAAATAAAATTCATCTTTGCATAACTTTTTTATTATATGTATATGTATTACAATACAACAATATTTTTCACAATTACAATAATTTAGTAATCTCTGACACTGATACATAGGAATGTCCCGTTTTATGAATAAATATTTCATAACAATTGTAATTATATTAAGCGCGCACGTGCGGCAAAGTTTACCGTTGTCAAAATAACATTGCAGATAAATTTGCTAAAATTATTTGTGCAAATTCCAATCTGTTTAAAATATCACCAAAAACGTCAATTGTTTGAACCAGTTTTTCCATAAATCTGCGTTTAACCGCGAATAAAGTTTACGACAGAACAATGATTTTCGTGTAAATTAGGTAAAGTGCTTGTTTTTTGAAATTGCTTGAACATTTTTTTAATCTCATTCTGTTGAGTTTGTGAGAAATCCACGGTTTACAGACAAGTAGTAGCTCAAGCTTTATTGCAGTGGCAGTTGGAAGCGGTATTATCCTTGACAGCTTCACCGCTTCGAGAGGAGATCGCGAGGAATGAAAACCGGTGGGAGGGTTGCAAGTGGAGCTTGCAATAGCGGCGATTGCGGAAGCTTACCTTTTCTGAAACCGTATGAAACGACCTTCGGGTTTGTGATATCACGGATTTTCAATGAGACGTACAGTTTTATTTGGCTAAGCGATGTTTCCTACAATATAAACGGAAAGTGTTTTTTGCTTATTTCTTCTAATAATTCATTTGTACTTTTAATAATTTTAATAATTGTTTTATAGTTAGGATGTGAAAAATCAAGTATTTTTAAATATATTTTTTTCCGTTCAATATTGCGGAACGATTGTCGTGATAAGTTTAATTGCTTTAGCTTATTTTTGACTGCTTTCTAAATGCATTTGCAAATTGGAGACCCTCTCAAATAATCTAGATAATTTTCCTTGCATCATGTTTTATTGCAACAAATTCTCGTCGCGTTTACTCTCACATTAAAAAATTTTTGTAAATCAGTTTTGTGTCACTAGAAAGAATAATGTAATAATGTCGAGGAAAGCGTCCCAATTTGTTCATTGCCGGCAACGTAAAAAGATAAGCGTAAAACATGAAACCATAAGCGATACATGCGTGAGTCATCAGATAATATTCGAATTTTCGAGGCACGTACTAATATACCGTAGCAAAATTCATGATATGCATATTTATGTAAATCTCAATTCGTTCGGGGCGAACAAAATAAAAGTTTTGCAGCGTCACAGAGAACCTTTTGTTCGGAGGAAATTCCGACACGCGCGATCACGTACCGTAACCCTGTCCCACGAACAGGAATCAACGATCTCCTGTCTATCTCGCGCACGCCAAAGGTCCCATTATGCAAACTCGATAAATAGTTTCGCTGTCTCAGATACACGGATCAAGGGTATCGATGCAGTCGGGCATGTCTGGAATACGTTATTCGTCTCTCCTTCGGATACGCGCGAGTATTTACGAGAGGTCCTGCTAGTAGCCGACACATCACCGATAACACTCTAGCTGTATACGGCAGACTGCATAACTTTGCGTGGCACGCCTCGCGCGAGAGGCGCAATGAAATAAGAGTCCCCGGTACCCTTTCGACTTTATTCGAGCACAGTTTCCTAGTTCGAGTATCCGTAGTGCATCAAGAAGTTCCCAATCGCGAAGTGAGTGGATATTTCTCTTTCGCGCTCCCCTATCCTCTCCACATCCTCCATATTGCGGAGATTCGAGCGACGGACTTTTGGTCCCTGGACACGCGACGGGAAAAGCGATGGAGAAGAAGAGCTTTTTTCATTGCACCGCCGCGACTTTCGTCCGGCGACCGACGCTTCTGAATTTCAATGCGCCGATGCTGAATTTATCGAGTTCTCTCTGTACACTCGGATGAATTTCCGTTTGTCCGTAACTTGTATATTGATCGTTGACTCTTTGCTTTCTTCGATGAAAGCCCAACGGGATCTCGCGGCGCGCCCATGGCTCGTGGTTTGTCTATTTTTGTCATAAGTAAATTTTTTATCGCCTTCTTGAGGATACTGCGTATATATGTATATGTATGAAGGAGCAAACTTTGCATTTACGGTTGTCACAATTTCCCATGGCACTATCGAATTATGGCGATTTATCGAAAAAACGGTTACTTTCGGAGATTCTATCAAGCGAAGGGGAAGAAAATCTCAGAATACTTTCGCTCTGCGTTTACATCCCCAGTTACGTTGAATTAAATCGTATTACTCCGTGTAACTAGAGAGCGAGATGATATAACTTCCATACCGAACATTTTCGTCCTCCTTGATATCCGATGGAATTTTCTACCTAACGAGATGTCAGGACGATCTCCCCTGATTCAATTCCGCGAAGAACTCTTCTCATTCTTTGGCGAAATTCAATTTCGACTTAGATCTCAGATTCTGTCATGAAGCGACCTGCTTCGCATCGACGAAAGGGGAAGACGGCTAATTAAAACGCTCTCGAAATCTGCATTTTTCAATGAATCGGATGTCCAATTGTCCAGTTTCTTTTTTCTTCATTAGACTTCATTTAAATACTTCAGGCGGTCGCTCTCAATCGTAATTCGTTCAACGTCTATCAATAAATAACCGTGAATCTAGTTTATCAGTAATCAATAATTTGAGACCGATATAAATATAGTAGAAGAAGATAACAGATAATGCAAATCTCTTAACGATGGATTCCAGTTGATAAACAAAGTTTGTTCTGACGATATGTGCAAAGCATGAGGAATTTTTATAACCAAATTACAGACTTTCTTACAGCTTGATCAGAACAGAAAAGAAAGACTATATTCGCGGAGGCTGGCAGGTCGAAGGTGGATAGATTCTTCTGAGATTCAATGTGATACGATCCATCTTCATCTCTTGAGCGGACAACGGCTAAGGCTTGGCGCTTCCCTGGTTCCGGAGCACACTCCTTCATCATGTTCTCCGATGCTCTGATCCCCGCACCTCTCCACGCTGACTCTATTTCTAGCTTAGTGAATTCAGCTATGTGTACCTTTTTCATGTGAGTTTTTGTGTTTATTTATTGCCTTTTCGAACTAAACCGTTTTCTTGCTACATATTCTCCTCTTGTCCTTTTTTAGATAAAATTTTAATTTAGTTAATGTATAACGAGATAGTTGCAGAATGAAAAAGAAATTTAGCTTAATGTGGAAAAATTAATTAAAAGATTAATTTGAAAGAGAAATCTAATTAATTAAACTAAAGTCTTCTTCTATATATCTTGATTGCACCAGTCATTATGAAACGATGCACAGTGGATGAAAACTACGAAAATTTAGAGATATATTTGAGATAATTATAATTAATACAACCATCAATATTATATATCTGACAAAGCTACCTTACGCAATATATAAATACTTTGAATTATTGATTACACAAATATCTCTAATTAATTAAAATTAAATATACACGCGTAACAATTAATAATAATATAATTGTGCAAACGCCATTATTATATAAATATCATTGCCTATTCAATACTACAATTTTAATGAAGGAAAAAGATAATTATATAATGGCACGTAATATATGAACAAATGAACAACAGTAACAGTATTTTTGGGAGACTCTGTTTAATAACTGTATTAAATATCTGTATTTTTAATTTATAACATGATCATTATAATAAATAGATTCTACTAAAAACAGAATCTTTACAAACGAAATAATTTAGTTGCCGCAGTATTTGCTTGTAACATATGCACGGAGTTTCATAGTCAATATTCAATAATCGATGTCCAAATTTCTCTCTACGTTTAGCGCCGTTATAAAGTGAAATTCTTGGACATCCGGAAATGCCTGTAAAAGTATGCCTATTACAATTTAATGACTTTGTAAAACTTGCCTTGGACACACTTCAAGGCGACTGATCGTTGTTTAACAAACTTGGACCCATTGAAAGTCCAATAGAAACTTGAATTGTAAATTGAACGTCGAATTTAGTAAAGATTGCCGGGCAACGAAAAAGTTGTAGCAGATTGGTTCATCAATAGTTAAATAAATTTAGCAAATGCTCTCTGTACATTTGTTAAGTTTAACTTTAAATTTTTCAGATTAATTATGATTTATTGTTTTATGATAGTACAATAATTTTTCATTTTTTAAATCAATAAATAGATATATAGAATTTTGTAAATAGATCGAAATATTTTATAAGAATATAAATTATATACTTTGGCAAAATTGAGCTCAATAATCGTGTAAAGACTATAGACAATAAAAAGATAAATTTAAGGATACAATTTTTTATTAACAATAAAGTTTTTTATTATAACTATAATAGTAAAAATTAGGTAAAAAAAAAATAGTTTATACGAAGAAAAATAGAGCTAATAAATAATTATAATATATAAAAATACAAAACTGCATATTATTATGTTTTTATCATAAATATATTTTTATAAACATAACTGTTTTTTTTTCTTTATATATACAGGCAACAATTTTGGTCACTTGTTCATATTTCTAATAGCAATTTCGTATAGCAATATGGGAATAAATATTTCGTGATATAACGCCGTTTTTTATCGGAAAAAATAGAAAAAATAGAAGTTCTTCATCGAAAGACAGGAATCTTTGTGCCGGTAGAAAAACACATTTTCCTAAGCCAAGTCGGGAACAGCGTGGCCTGTCGGTTCTATCGTACTTTTCTCGGACGTAAACGAGATCCTTTTCCAAGAGAAACCCATTAATCGTGCGCGTCTACACCGAAGTGATACATTCCGCCGAAAGGATTGGTTCGGATGGTTCTCGAGGAGTTTTCAGTCGATCTCATTTGCCGGTGCAGTCGGGCGCATCCTGAGATCCTAAACACTTTTCCTAGCTGATCCACATCTTCGCGACCCAGCTTCTCGGAAGCTATCGGTGTTTCACCACGTTTCTAACACTCTCGTAGAGAGTGAGATTCCAGTCTCCTCATCCTCTCTCTCGTAATCCTTCATCTTTCAGAAAAGTTATCATTTTTTTTTTCATTTATTTGCAGTTGTCATTTAAAAATAACCGCGATTTTTTGTAAATTGTTTTCATTGTTAAAAAATTTGGAAGAAATTTGCAATGACGGATATGTGAATTGTTAAGACAGCGACTTATATGTATCTTTTAAACATAGTCGTCTTTTTCCCTAAATTTGATAATACAGAAGAATGATATAAAATATAGAATTATTAATTATATAGAATTATATGCTTTCAAAGAATTATTTTTTAAGTATTAAATATGTTTTTGCCTTTTATTTCAAATTTTATTTGTATACAGCTGTACTAATTTTGAGTTACAATATGTCCATTGTTTTGAACAAAACAGTTAGAGTAATGTATTTAAGAATAAAGAAACAAAAATGTCTTACCTGTCAAAAAAGCTAAATCTTAAAAAATTTATTTATTACACGAGATAAAAAATGATTTCCCATAAAAGATTTAAGTTAATGGTAAAATTAAATGCGGACAAAGCTTGACTCCCCATAAAAAATTCAAGTTAATGGTAAAATTAAATGCGGACAAAGCTTTAAGTATTCCGTAAGCTGGTCATGATCGATAGCGTTGCGGATAAAGCTTGATTCAAATTTATTCCCTGCTTAAAACGATCACTCATCCGGCTCACTCGTTACTAACAGATCCCTTCTGATCCTAAAATTCAATCACTCTTTTAAACGATTTACTCGAATTGATTTAATTGATTAAATAATTTATCATGACAAATTTGTGCAAGAAATTAAATATATTTTTTAAACTTCACATGTGAATTATTCTTTATAATTTTATTATTTAATTTAAATTATTATTGAGTTTTAATTGTTCATTCTTCAAAAACATTGCGAGCGATATTGGGAGTTGCAAAACTCGGCCGATCTATTGAATGAAAAACGCCGTATGCCCGAGTCCAAAAGTAATTAAGCGTTAAGAAATCCGCTTTACCGCTCACGAGGTGAAAAACTTCTGAGCTCTTCTTCGTAAAACTTGCGCTACGGAAAAGTTGGCGCCGAGAACTTTGTCGGTTCGTTTCGCTCAGCGAAATGAGATGCGCGCGAAAACGCGAGAAATTTCAGGAAGAGTTGGCGCTCTCCCGCATACATGCGTGCGATCGATAGCGCATCACGGATAAGATCTAATTTAAATTAAACTCGATCCTCTTTCGAACGTTAAAACATCGTTTTTTTTTCGCCGATCATCTTAACTCGCAATTGAGTTCCTTTTCTCTGCAGTTTGGCAGGACGATGTGTCTGCAAGAATGACCTTATCAGATCTTGCCTGTTTAATACTCTATTACCGGAACAAAAGCAGCGAGAAACGCTCGACAAGCTTTAACGAAGTCGACGCTTTTAACGTGCCTCTTTAATGTTAATTTAGAGTTGGGCGCGCGCGGCAGCAGGCTGGTGCTCGGTTAACTGACAATGGAGACACCGAATGTTCCAACACGGTGCTCGTAACCGCCTCCGAAACATAATTGCAAGAAAATATCATGACGAAGTTTCTTATTTCCTCTTTTTTTGCGCTTCTGCCGCCTCGCTCGCCGCTACAATTTAACGTACCTGCGAAAAATCTCCACTCGCCTTCTTCTTTACACCTACTTTTTACTTTGCGAGCTGCTGCTTCGCAATTTTATTACAACTGTAGCCAAGTTCTCTCAAGATGCTCTTTTTTAAATATTATGAATCATCCGTGATGTTCAAATGAAATATGGACCTACTTACTTCTCGCTGTTATATTTATAAATTCTATTGCTCTTAATAAAAAAGTAAGATAGATAATACATTTTTATAAAATACATATATCTAATATAAAAGCTAATTAATTATTTAATTTACTATTATCATGTTTCCTTTTCGAATTATTACGTTTTGAAAATAATTTGCGTGATTTTACCCAGACAGCACAAAACGTCCTCAGGATCATTCTGAATATGTCCAGGATGGTTCAGGATATTTGTAGGATGTTTTAAGATATTATTATAAATATATTTTATGAAAATTTAATATGCATACATGATTACTTTCGGTTATGTAGGCTATTTAATATAATTTAGAAATTTTAAGTATTGTAATAAGTATTAATGTCCTATAAATGTCCCCTGGATAACCCCTGGATGTCTGTAGGATATCTGCCCTGTCTATTATATTGGATGTCCTTTGGATTTCCAGAGGATATATACATGTGCAATTAATTGTTAACATTAATTTCGTTTAATATTAATAATTGAATTTGTTGCGCACATTTTCATATATTCAAAATTATTATTTATTTAATATTTCATGAGAAATGTTACTATGCGCAACATTCCAAAAACTTTACAAAAAATAGTATTCAACCGCTAGTTCGTTTGTTTACCGCTATGCGACGCGCGAACTCGTATTTGAGATTTGGTCATGAGAATTATATAAAGCTTGCAAAGAGCAACTAACAGGAAATTAAAAATATAATTATTTTTTATCAGTTCAATTTCTGATGCAATCCCAACATAGGGAATTCAGATATTGGATTGTTTTGAAATTATTACACGACTCAAACCCGGAAGCCAAACCTAAAATATTCATGTACAGCACGAAAACGTCAAATTTTAAAGAACGTGAACTATTTTTAGTATTAGATTTTTAGTATTGGCAGTAAATAACAGATCGCAATCTTAATTTATATTTAAGTTTTAGAATTTGTTCCTTTTAACGTATGAAAAATATCCCTAACATATCCTATAGAAATCCTTAAGATGTTCCACAGATGTTTCACAGGATCTCCCTGGATTCTCCAGAGGCTAGTGTACGGCTATCATTTACTCTTCTTCAGGACATCCAGAGGAGATCCGAGGATTAAAATAGGATATCCTCAGGATATCCTACATGTATGTCCTGGATGCCCTTTGGACGTCCTAAAAACATCCTTGTGCTGTCTGGGTAATGAAACAAACATTATTTGCAGTAATTATAAATTTGAATTATTAGGATTTATTAAAATCAAGACAAACATTTTTATTTGCCAAGTAAAATTATATCTTTTGATAATCAAAAATTTGGCAAAGCGTAAAGCAAAAATACTAAATTAATTCACACCAATAGTTTCTTGATCAAAATTAATCAATTTTATTATTAAAATAAATGTCAGATTTCATTTGCAACGATTGCCTATTTATCAATATTAATTTAAAATACAAAATGATATAGAATATTCAGCACTATATTTATATTATAAAATAATGTATAAAATGTTCAATATTTCAAGGTTGCAGTAAATTAACTATAACACATGGTACGCGGCCTTCACGGTGTATAATGTGTTTTCGCGATTACAAACGCTCAGCATGTTGCCATTCGCACGGCGATACTCGAGCAATAAGATAGTGATACGAGACGCTCCGTCAAATTCCTTCGAATTCCGAAACGCCATCGCGACAAATGTCGAAAAATAATTTGCTATAATTATTACAATTAACGATTATCTTAACGTTTAAAACAGCTATTACGATCTCTTCAATGCTAAAATAGATAATATCCGAAATAGTCATCTATCATTATATTCGTGAAACGCAATAATGTCATAGATAGCAAATATGTATATATATAAGAAATTTTATCACATCCCGTCATCCTCTTCTTGTCGTGCCATTATCGAAAAAGCCCTTTTTTTTCTCGCAAGGACGACATCTCAAAAGGTTATCAAAAAGCGATAGGAAAGGACATTTTCTTCTCGTTGAGCGTCCTTTTGCGCTTCCTCACTCTCTTTCCTACTCGAAACTCCCATGCCAAGAGGCGTAATCGTTTCTGTACCCGATAACGCGTTTTATCCGTCGCCTCCTTCGCGTTCCTCTTCGCCGCGATTCATCAAAGGCGGTAGCCTTTGAGAATCACGATTTCGCGGGACGATAAAGGCGCACAGTTATTTGTTGGGAGGACACGGCAAAGTCGACGCGAGGACCGAGGACAAAGAAGATCAGCGTGAAAAAAGGAACGATGCGCGTCGCGCCCGGGAAGATGCAATCTGCCGTAGTATTGTTTGATGCGATTTGCCGGCGGTTATTGTTTCGTACGTCGCAGCCACGAAGTTACACAATTACGTCGACGTCGTTGTACGGATTCGTCTCTCGCGCGACGCCTCTCACCGGTCCCTCTTTTCCTCGGCGCTTCCAGCATTCCCTAGGGCACAAAAGCGGTTGCTGTTGAGCGTCCGTCGTAGCATACCGACTTTGCTGGATTGTTCGGCACTCGCAGATTTCTAAACGGCAGAGAGAAAGAGAATGAATTGGGGTTTCTTATTCTCGATCACTTTTCTCGACGTTTCCACGATATTTTTTTTGACGTTTCTCGCCAAAACGCTAACAATCTCACGAGATGCGGGGAAAGTAAGAATAGACAGTAAGTAAATGGTATACAGAAAGTGTTATCGACAAGTACTTCTTCAGAATTAAATGAGTTAAGACCGATTCTTTTCATAATAATATATCGGTGATTCGCAAGATGACTATTCTTGTCTCTTTTTTAACTTTCTGAAAGGAAACCTCGTATTTTTGTCAGGTATTTTTGCTGCTTCTTTTATACGACAATTATTGAATATTCCTTTAACAATTGCGTACACATCAGACTTTCACGATGTAAATTTAAATTAGGTACTCATTCAGGGTAAAACGTTTTACTTATAATTTTGATTATTTATTTAAGAGTCATGCCACAGACATCTTTCCATTTTCAAGATAAAAAATTCAGTTTGCGAACATGAAAATTTTGCACAATTTTTTAAGCAAGTTTCATATCTTTAGAACTTTTCATCGCTGTCATCTATTCCTTTATTAAGCATTATTCGAAGAGTCATGTATCATCTGATTATTTATAAGGAGGACAATGAAATTAATCGTGAAACATCGGTGTCTCCGCCTCATTCCACCACAAATTTGTTCTGCCCTCCGCATGGCGTACAGCTAATCTCACCCATGGGATTCCGGGGCACGGATTTTCGGTCTACGTGCATATATTGTGCACATACAATATTTACATTAGAATGTAAACGATCTTCAAGCAGCCCGAGTTGTTGCGGCGCGTATGCATATTCCCGTCTAGACATCTCTTAGTATTTCGTCGAAACTGTCGAGTCTGCTCGCGCGGTCCGTTTAATGTGTACGAATACATAATTATTGAGTTACGGATTATATGCACGCGCAGATGGGTTTGCATGTGTTTATACAGTATAATTTCATACGCCACGAGTTATCCAAATTATGCCAATTATGCGTAAATTATTGTGTATATGGGGATGATGCAATATACACGTCGCGCGAGTACAATTAACACCCGCGAATCCGATATTGAATGATCAAAGATGCCTGGGAATGCATCGACGAATAGTCGATGATAACTGATAATGATATACATCTGTGACATCAACATTATCCGTATGTGTTATTGAGCGCGATACTATTGTGCTATGGTAAACGTAGTTAATATTTAATTAAAGTTTAAATATTTTTGTGCTGTCACATATATATCGAGTAATTTGGCGCAATCGATCTTGCAGATTCATTGCTTATGTATCACGTTTTTGTTCGTTTCGTTAGTAGGCGTTGAGTTCATTTCATTGAGGCACATTCCGTGGAGCATCGACGAACGTGATACGAGTACACGTATAATATAATAGCGCTCCTGGTGTAATTACAGGAAATTCTGCTTGCCGAAGCGCGATCTGTTATTTCCGTCCCTCCTTCTTCTTTTATTAGACGACGGTATGCATAGAAAGCTGTATAAACGAGATAGGCAGCAGAGCATTCGCAGTATCGCCCTCGCCGACCTGACCTGCACCCTTTTGTTTAACGCCTTATCTCATCTACTGGCAATTCGATCTATCCAGTGTGGAAGAGTAAACCCGACAAATTAAACAAAGATAGACTCTATTATTCTTTCTTAAATTATGTAACACGACCCTAATATATATGCTATCTCTCTTTCTCTCTCTCTCTCTCACACACACACGTACGTACACACACATTCTTCGGCTACCATCTCACATTATAAGAGCAATCTTGCAAAATGTGTTACTTATCTAAATTTGTAAAAAAAATGCAGTTTTTCAGTTTTCAATTTTCTTTGGAATGTTCTGGATGGATTCTGTACTAAAATTTCAAAATTAATAAGAAATTTTATTAATATTAATGTTTTATTTTTATTATATAATAGCAGAATTTCTAAATCGGAAAAATTAATATTTTTCTTTATAGAATTTTTGCGAGAATTTTGTCGAGCATTTTTAAATTGCAAAACAGTTTAACCATAATGCTATTTTCTGTATATAAAAATTGAAGTTTTCTGGGTAACACTCTCACGTAAATATTTATAGCACATTTATTTATTCAAACTTCAATTAATATGTATTTATATGTTTGGATTAATTAAAAAATTAATTTTTTAATTGCTTTCTCTGTTTAAAATTTTCTTATTTAACTGCGCGTAGGAATTGTTTAAAGTGCGTTTTGCTAAAATTTATTGGATTGAAAGTTTGTGCGAATAAAAATAACAGACCATATACCATAATGAGTTACTTCGTTTCGCTGAAAGCGCTCTCGTTACTTTGCCAAGGTTTTTGCTTTGAACATGCTTTGAAAAGATATTTCCCGAGAGT
This sequence comes from Formica exsecta, assembly GCF_003651465.1. NCBI lineage: Eukaryota > Metazoa > Arthropoda > Insecta > Hymenoptera > Formicidae > Formica > Formica exsecta. Next base: position 821,737 of record NW_021848499.1, on the reverse strand, counting down.
AATGGTATGCGATTACTTCTTTTTGAAAACCCAGTATTTCGTTTATTTCTCGAATTGTAATTGCTATATAGTTGCTCCGATATTCCTTACACTACAACCAATCGCAGGACGAAATATTCTACATATATATTACCAGAAGTAATATTATACTTGCGATATAATTTTTTCCTACTTTGTGATATGACTATATATTCAGACTATGTATGAAGTAGCTTTTCTATAGATATCGAGACGTTATTTCTCATCCACATGTAGAATAACAAACTTCAACAATTTTAGCTACAAATGTACATTTAAAATGTCCCTTTAACAGTGATATATATTAAAAAATAAAATTATCTATCTATTATTTTTTTACTTGGAATATTAAATGACAATTTCTTATAATACTTAACTACAGCAGCATTTTAGATATAAAGAAATTAATATATATAATGCGATATACAAACAATTATAATCTAATTGTACGAATATTATATCTTACAATTAAACAAATATATAGCAAAGCATTAATTTAAAAAACAATTTAATAACTATTTCTTATATAATAACTAAAATAATGACTTTTTCTGCATACATACATGCGTATTATTTATTATATATATATTATAGTTGGTAAGTCCAAAGTAGAATTAAGTTTCCTTGATGCAATGATATCCTTATACCAGTTCATCGACCATTTTGGAGTTCTCTTTCGATTACTATCCGTGAAGTTGACGTGTACTAATCCAAATCGTTCTCTATCAAAATAAAATTTGTGTACGATTATGTTTTATTTAAAATTGTAATTAGTATATGTAAATTATAATCAGTATGTAATATTTTCTGTACCGTGTCATTAATTTTAAATTTAAATTGTAATAAACAATAGTAACTTACGAGTAACCAAACGCCCATTCAAAATTGTCTAACAAACTCCAAACAGAATAGGCCTGCACATTACATCCGTCTTCATGAATGGCTAACAGCATAGCTTTTAAATAAGAATGCAAATAAGATATTCTTGAATGATCAGTAATGCAACATCTGTCAGAGAAGCCATTCTCCAAAACATATATAGGTGGATTATCATATTCTGTCGCAATCTTGTTAATTATCTCTCGAAATCCATCAGGGACGACCTGAAAATATATTTTTGTATGTAAATACACACACATATAATTAGTATTTTTATAATTTATATAGTGGAGAAAATTGTTTTGCTAAATAGTGTAATTTTATTACATGTGAAAAATACAATATATGCCGGCGTATTTAATTAAATTCAAAATGTTCGATGTCTCGTAATGTGCAATAATGCATTCAACAAGTCAATTATTCGTTTTTTTATAATGAATCATAATTTTTTACCCCTCATATTTGATTCAGTCGAATTATTGGAATATACATATTTTCTGAGATGCATTCGATTTTGATTTCCAATTTATGACATCGTGAATACAATCTATGAATTATTCACACAAAATGAATTATTCATAACAATAAGTTAAATCGTCTGTACATCTTAATTGCGCCTGATGTGTTATTAGACTCAAATTAATGAATTCTGAATGAGTCCTATACAAATAGAAGTTTCGAGCTCACAAAAATTGATATCTGCTAATTTAACACATGCAATTAGTATACATTTTCTATGCTGACTAACCAGGAGCCAATCTGAAGCGCCTTTTGGCCAAGACGGATCTATACTCTCTTTCACGCCGGAAAAATCGTACCATTCTTGCTCTTTCTTTCGTGGTACTGTTTCCACAAGCCTTGAAGTATAATGATTCAATCCAAAAAAGTCCGATGTGCCCCTTAAAAAACAAACAAAATAATACAATTTGAAGAAAATATTATTACATTATTATTAATTGGTTACAGTTGCTTTATCGTAACATAATTAATTTTTTTATTCTTAAATATTTAAATGATATTATAAAATATTATTTCTTAAATTATTAATAATATACTATATATATATTCTATAGAAGAAAAGAAATTGGAAAAGGTTAAATGGGTTTTCAATATTTCGTTGAATAAAGAAAAATGTAAAGAGACCTATATAAGCATGTGCATATTCAAAATATTATAATTATATGTCATAATTATGTATATCTATTTTATGTGTTTACATTAATAGATAATTGTTAAGAAATACGCTAAAAGATTGCACATGCATGCTATAGATTTCTTACTTAATATATTGCACCCATTCTGACGATAATTCCGGCAAAAGCGATCTCGGAAAACCAGCCAGTTTACTGTTTTCAGCTACATGGTTTTTCATAATTTCTGGATAATCGCCAGTCTTCGAAAAAATTGCATGAGCTAGCCATCCACAGTGAAACTGAAAATATCCGTCTACTGCTGCAGTATCATTAGGATATTTGGGTAATGCACCTGAACAAGGTAGAATTATACCAATTGTGCCGTTTCTATGTTTTCGAAATTCTTTGTCGTAAATATGATAGATCTTGGCATGTGCTTTCAATATGTTATGCATGCATAGAAATGCGGCAGGATCGCCTAAGTTCTTTCCTAAAAGTATATTTTGTCTTAAAAATATATCTAGTTTTGCTAAAGTTATCATGCGTGTTTTGCCGAAGTATGAATAAATACATGCAACAGATACCTGGTGCCTTTAATACTGATTTGTATCCTTCATTGCAAACGATATAAGGTTCATTGATAGTTGAAAAGTATTTAACTTTTGGGCTAAGCTCTTTGAAAACGACTTTTGCATAGTCGGATATCCATTCAACCATCATTTCATTGGTCCATCCACCCATCTTTTCCAATATTTCTGGATGGTCCCAATGATACAAAGTGACAAACGGTTCGATACCATTCGCTAACAATTCGTCAACAAGATTTTTGTAATAATTGAGCCCTTCTTGATTAATTACGTTAGCGTAACCAGTTGGTAAAATACGTGGCCAACTAATTGAAAACCTATAAAAATCCACCTAAAATATTTAGATTTTAATATTTTATATTTTATATCATAATTAATGTATTTATAGTAAAATATAAGTTTGTTTATACGTGTATTTACGCAAGACGTACTTTTAAATCATTTAGTAACTGCACATCTTCTTTATATTTGTGAAAGGAATCAGCAGCCACATCACCATTGCTACCATCGTATATAATACTTGGAATTTTATGTGTCCACCAGTCCCATACGCTTTCACCTTTACCTTTTTAAATTTATAAATTAATTATGAATATGAGGAAAACATATCACATGTTATATGTATTCATATATTTAAGATCTTAATTAGCGTTTTAATGTTTAAATAATTAAATAATGTTAAACATATTATCAGAAGTATTATCTACTTCTACTTACCACTTTCGTTCCAAGCTCCTTCTATTTGATAAGAGGACGAAGACGTGCCAAATAAAAAATTCTTAGGAAAAGATGATGTATCAGTAGCAAAGACGTATGTGATAATAAAAATAAAACTGACAGCAACTCTGAGAAACAAATAATTCGCCATCATGAAGACGACTGGATGGCAGTAGTCACAGCAATTGAATATATCATCAGCTATATACATATTGACCTCTATATATTCTTATCTCTATTATCTTCTAAAAATAGCAACTATTTGCTGCCGTTCGTAATCTCTCTCCTATAAATAAATAAAAATATATATATATATGTATATATATATATGTATATAAATGTAATATTAAGCGAGGAGGAGAGAGATTATTAAATACAAAACTCATATACATTATAACGATTATAATGTGATACTTAACACATTATATACGTAAATATCTTGCATAAAATAATACATTCAAATAACTTAAAAAATAAATTTATTTTGCTATTATAAAAATTATATTAGAATGATAGATATTAATGCATTAACATTATTCGTATCAAAATATGTACATAACAATAAAATATCAAAATACAAAATATATTTTTATATATATATATATATATATATATATATATATATATATATATATATATATATATATATATATATATATATATATATATATATATATGTGTGTGTATAGTTACAAAGATTATATATGTTATGATTATCAATTAAAGTTCATTTACATGGATTATCACTTAGAGATTACTAACACAGTTAATAATACGTACTTTCTTCACAGCTAATAATATATATCAATTGTCTTGAAGTATAATAATCTTGAGATTTTAATAAATATTATTATCGAAATATGAATACGATAATGCTAAAATTTACACGCTGATATGCACGTGTATGCACATAGAATGTGCGAAGCGTTCACGTATGACTGGAACATCTCAGTAGATCGCAAACAGGAAAGTCCTAATACAGACACTAATTGCACGTAATAACACTTTATTTTATGAAATGTATCACGTTGACTACAATTTGTGTTTCTAAGAAATAGACACGATTTAACACACGAGACAAGCGAGTTCGAAGAGATAATGCAAAAATAACGCCGATTTTTTAATAAAGGCGAAGCTAGCAATTTTGCTTTAACGAAAATTTTCTGTGAAGTTAATAATATACGTATTTTTGTCGCAGTTAAAATATATATCAATTGTCTTGAAGTATAATGATTTAAGACTTTACTAAATATGTATAATTATCGAATTATAAATACGATAATATACTAAAATGTATGCTAATACGCACATGTACATACATAGAACGTGCGAAGCGTTCACGTATGACTAGAACATCTCAGTAGATCACAAAAAAGTCATAATACAAACACTAATTATTATATAATAATACTTTGTTTTTTGAAGTGTATAATGAAATGTATGTAGATAAAAATAATAAATCACTGTATAAAATATATTATTACTTTGACTACAATTTGTATTTCTAAAAAATACACGCGATTTAGTGCACGAGACGAACAATTTCGAAAAGATAATGCGAAGATAACACCAATTATCTCCTTATTACATACAAGGTTAGCAATTTTGCTTTAACAAATATTTTCTGCAAAATTATCAACGATAATAACAGCGATATACTCAGGGTAAAAACAATTAAGTGGGAAACTGGCAGATAAGAATCTGATATCATTAAGACGCTGTGATATAATTATCATTAAAAATAATAATCAAAATGAAACTAAAACTTTACAACATCATATTGTAAATCACCGACGATATACGTGTGGCGATGGCATTTGGACGCTGTCCACTTATTTGTACAAATTCCATGCGGGTTTTAGTGAGCTGTTATCCCGATTATTTGTGTGTATAGTTACAAAGATTATATATGTTATGATTATCAATTAAAGTTCATTTACATGGATTATCACTTAGAGATTACTAACACAGTTAATAATACGTACTTTCTTCACAGCTAATAATATATATCAATTGTCTTGAAGTATAATAATCTTGAGATTTTAATAAATATTATTATCGAAATATGAATACGATAATGCTAAAATTTACACGCTGATATGCACGTGTATGCACATAGAATGTGCGAAGCGTTCACGTATGACTGGAACATCTCAGTAGATCGCAAACAGGAAAGTCCTAATACAGACACTAATTGCACGTAATAACACTTTATTTTATGAAATGTATCACGTTGACTACAATTTGTGTTTCTAAGAAATAGACACGATTTAACACACGAGACAAGCGAGTTCGAAGAGATAATGCAAAAATAACGCCGATTTTTTAATAAAGGCGAAGCTAGCAATTTTGCTTTAACGAAAATTTTCTGTGAAGTTAATAATATACGTATTTTTGTCGCAGTTAAAATATATATCAATTGTCTTGAAGTATAATGATTTAAGACTTTACTAAATATGTATAATTATCGAATTATAAATACGATAATATACTAAAATGTATGCTAATACGCACATGTACATACATAGAACGTGCGAAGCGTTCACGTATGACTAGAACATCTCAGTAGATCACAAAAAAGTCATAATACAAACACTAATTATTATATAATAATACTTTGTTTTTTGAAGTGTATAATGAAATGTATGTAGATAAAAATAATAAATCACTGTATAAAATATATTATTACTTTGACTACAATTTGTATTTCTAAAAAATACACGCAATTTCGAAAAGATAATGCGAAGATAACACCAATTATCTCCTTATTACATACAAGGTTAGCAATTTTGCTTTAACAAATATTTTCTGCAAAATTATCAACGATAATAACAGCGATATACTCAGGGTAAAAACAATTAAGTGGGAAACTGGCAGATAAGAATCTGATATCATTAAGACGCTGTGATATAATTATCATTAAAAATAATAATCAAAATGAAACTAAAACTTTACAACATCATATTGTAAATCACCGACGATATACGTGTGGCGATGGCATTTGGACGCTGTCCACTTATTTGTACAAATTCCATGCGGGTTTTAGTGAGCTGTTATCCCGATTATTATTTTTAACTTGAAATTTGATTGCAACTGCAAATGTTGTGTATGTCAAATTTTAAAATTCCAATTTCATCTTTATATATTTATATCTATGCTGAAGATAAAGCAAAAAACGTACATTTTTAATGCACATTAGTTAATAAAATTTAACAATAATAAATTCGCACACTGATACCTATGCGTTGGTTCTTATCTGCCAGTTTTCCCATTTAATTGTTTTTATCTTATCTTGAGCCTTGTTGTTATTATACAATTTTATAAAATAACTTTTAAAATTCCAATTTCATCTTTATATATTTATATCTATGCTGAAGATAAAGCAAAAAACGTACATTTTTAATGCACATTAGTTAATAAAATTTAACAATAATAAATTCGCGCACTGATACCTATGCGTTGGTTCTTATCTGCCAGTTTTCCCACTTAATTGTTTTTATCTTATCTTGAGCCTTGTTGTTATTATACAATTTTATAAAATAACTCGATTTTAAAATATCAAGAATGTAATATAATTTTCTCGCAAAGGATCGAAATTGATGGAAGAAAACATTAATTTTAATGCACTGATGTAGAATAAATATATATACAAGTAAAAATATTTAAAATCCAAATTGTCGGAATTTGCCACATTTTATGATTTCTTATGTGATTGTTAATTTCGTTAAAGTGATTCTGTGATTTAGTTTTATGTATGTCCGTAAATTTTGTGATTTCTCGTATAAGCTTTTAACACAAACTCGCTATAGAAAATGTTCGTTGATTTCATGGAAACTTACACATGCTTTCGCGCGTGCTCCTCGTCATAGCCGCAAACGTAATGAATATAGCAACTTCGTTTGATGTAAAAAAACTACTTCACTTTTGAAACTCTCGAGAGGAGACTCTAGTGCAATTATAGCATGGCTGAACACCTATATCATTGACAATTTGCAACCGTAACAATAAAGCACAATAATATCATTAAATAAAATTTCAAGAAAACATTTTGTAATACATGAAAGTTATCATAGTATGTGCTTTACGTTGATATTACTACATATATTTATCATTAAAACAAAGTAATCTTATCATATAAAAAATAAAATTTTTACATTCATGTAAAAATACATGAGATAATTCTAAATATTTTTTCTTCGCATTGCCGAGTATATTGTAAGGAAAATTTTTATAAGAGTTTGTTATAACTAACATGTTAAATTTCATAGACTAAGGCTACATTCTAAAACATACTCTCCGAGGAAAATTTTACTCGATGGACGTTCCGAAACTTGAGTGTTTCTGATTGGTTCCAGACCGGACATTGAGTAAAATTTTTTTCGGAGAGAAAATTTTACACCATTTTGGAACCTAGTCTTAATAGCCGCATTTTTTTCTATACGTTCTAATACTTGCATAATTAAGTTTGAAAACCGTAAATACAAAAATAAATTTGTAAACACAAGGCTTACAGTAAGAAAGCAAAAAAATAATTTTAATTATGATTCCAGCTATCAACAGATAAATATGTTGACAGTGATACAAATTAGTTACGTAAATGATTAAATTATCAAGCTTATCAAACATTTACATTGCGTATTTCAAATATATAGATAGGTTTTATCAAGTAATAATATAGTATACGTATAATATACATACACTTCATAACAAACGTAGCAAATCATATTTGTATTTCCTTGTAATTACGAGATTCAAATAGCATATAGTTAAAAGTTATATATTATTTAATTTACATTATTCATGTGTATGAAGAATGAATATAAATAAGAAATGAACAGAAAATCAAATTGTTACAATCAGATGCAAATGTTATAAATTTCAAAGAAATATAGACATTATCTTCATATCCAACGTTAAATGTGTTAAACATACTTATTGTAAATGTGTACAAATATGATTAATAGCATACACATTTTGTTCGTATTCGGGATGCTTTCATCTTGCTTGCCTCAAATTAAAATGATAAAAACGTCTGTAGAACGAAGAGTAATGCGTTCAGTTTCTAAGAGGACCATCCTGCCACATTGAAACATTTTCGCGACCCATCCTGAAGAGAAATTTACTCGCCGACGGGAAATACGTATTCTGACAGGTAATCTCCGCGAAACATTCGGCTCTGAAGTAAGGTTGGGTTATATAACCCAAACAGAAAAATACACTGGGAGCACGAAAACTTTGTTGCCAGAGAAGAAGCAGATAACGCTTCTTCTCTCGTTTCTCCTCTCTCCTTTCAAGTGTCTCGATGTTCCGATACAGAATAAGACGCGTATCCGACATAGCGTACTGAGATGCGCGGCTTTACGATAGTTCGCGAAGAAAGTATATCAGAGGATTTTGCATGCGTATGCATTTCGACGTGTTGTATAGTCCGCTCGTAAGGCGTGACAGTAATATGAAAAAATAGATATAACGTTACAACCGTTTGTTGTTTTTTTTTCTCGCATTCTGCCTCTTTCGTGGCGGAAAATCGAACCAAGTCGCGCGCGTGCCAAGTAGTCCACGTTTATAAATTCTAATTTTCGCTCAGACCAAATATAAAAGTTCTCGAGTTTTGTGATTTTCACCGAGGCGAATTTCTCATGAGTTTCTTTCCGTCTTGAACGAAAGAGTTCACAATATATACAATTTTTCTTTACTTATAAATCATTTTATATTTTGTGACTAATAGCATTTTAATTTATATCTTTACGACCGAAGAAGAGACTGTGGATTCTTATTCTTCCGTACGACGAATGCAATTTCTTTCGTAAGACAGTGGCAAAACGAAGAGACCAGAGAGTCTAATATTCACTTTTAAAAGATATTTTCTCTGAGAAATGCGAGAAGGCATCTGTCATAAAAGTTCCACCGCAAAATTTCATTTATCTACTCCCATTATATGATATCAATTTAGAGTTATACAGATCCTTTGTTTATTCTCATATTACTTACGCTATCTTTTACCCTTCCATTCATATAGGACTTTTTTTTTAGATTTATAGGTATCCTTTCAGGAAGAGCAAATATATTCTAGTGGATACATACCCTGAGCTTTGATAACAAGGGTCGAACTTTCGGAAATGGACCATGGTATTACCATCGTGCGTGGATAACCGATCGAACCTTAAAGATAGCATTAAATTGGAGCTTTATGTGCCGATTATCCGACATTCGGAGCGAAGTTGGGGACCCCTTATCGCTGCAACTCGTCTCATAAAGCTACATGTATCGCTTTTAACTCCGCATACGTGCTATGCAATTTCCTAGAGTTTACAATCTCTTGATCGTGTTTAAATTAATCATCTATCTATACTATGCTCACCTTTTATACGATATTTATGTTTATCTCTGCTCTATAGGTAAGAAATTCTGAGATACTACATTTTTTTATCGCGGCAATCATTTCCAAATGTATCAAAAGTTGGACATATGAATAAATCGGACGTTATCTCCTCGCGCCATAAATCTCCATATAAATACTGAAAACAGGCGTCGAGCACAGTACTTTTGGTCCTTTACTTTTTAATTAGATCGTCTGCAAAGTTCCGGTTAAATTCGCGCAACGAACGAACGTTTTCATGGTAGTCGAGACTAAGCTGTATAATTTAGGTCGCCAAGGTAAACGGCGTCTTCGCAAATCTGCCAGCAATACACGTTATCAAAATATGGTCTGATATATTATACGGAAAACTACGTAAATCAAATCACTTGCGTCTGTCTCGAACGGAAGTTTCAGAAATCATTAACAGTAATTTTTTCTTAAATGTGCATGCATATCTTGTGCATTGCTTTATTTAAATAATCTTTCTGATTATGCAAAACATATTTATATTTTCATGAATAGTGAACTTTTTTTATTACATAAATAAGATTGTTGCAATATATTAACGCTTTCTCTCTTTATTTTCCTCTATATTTCCAATCTATATTCTGCAAAATATTTGAAAAATTTTGTTATATCAGGCAATGAGTTTTAATATTCTATTCTAAATTAATTATTAAAGTTCGTGAAATGGGATATATATATATATATTTGTTTGTTAAATTTTTATTATTTCAAAGCATTCCATCAATATCTAAATTGTAAATTACTATCTGCATTAATTCTTCGTGACATGAAGCTTATCCGGGACGGCAGCTATCGAAATTTCGAGACTCGTTGCTTATGAATACTCACGTGTATTCACCGCGCTCGTATAGCCACAGAGCCAATAATGGCGCCATGAGTTTATTACTTGCATAAATTAAGCAGCACGGATAATAACCTTCTCGTTATGCCGTCTACAGTTCCTCCGATAACCGCACTCTCGAATACAAAGAGGATATAACTGTGGTTTAACAAACCATGACGTTCCGCTGCTGTCCCGATGATTAACAGATAAACGAACATTAATGTTCCTCTTTGTTTGAGAAAGTTTTGACATTCTCACAATAATTGTGCAAATGTCACTGCAGTCAATCTAAATCAATAGAAGAATCGCATTTCACGATATTAAGTTTCACAGAACGTTATATTTTTAATGTCCAAGATATTCTACGTTGATTGCGTCGTTATTTTTTAATGATTCCAAGCATCCAAATTGATTTATTTTTTAATGATTCCATGCATCTAAATTGATAGACTACTTATTATTTAAACATCGTGGAATTGATCGTTTTTTAATTCTAAATGATCGAATAGCGTAAGAATATAAAAACTAGACTGCCAAATTAAAAATCATATACTGTAGATCAAGTTAAAATAATAACTTCTTCAATATTAAGACATTAATAGTTTCTATTATAAATAATTGAAAATTGAAACTTTTAATTGTTTATAAGATTTAAATGTATTTTGTAAAATCTATTGTTTATCAATTCTAATGTAAATATACTTTTGATTTTAAATAAAATATGTATAATCTTGGATATTAATGAGACGAACGGTCGTCTTCTACGAGAGCTTCGTTGAGTGAATAATTTATCGCGCTGAGCGTGCTAATTATATTATTAACATCTAGTGCGATATTATAGTAGGGAAATTTCACAAGAGAAAATCTTTAGTGCGATTTATCTGCCATATAACGTCAAAGAGTTACACTTATATTAGATAGCATATATCTGGTCCTTTCGATACGAAGATTGCTTCGTCTACACGTTTCGCATCAAAAGAAGGTCCATCCGGTCGTTAAGCACATTAAGGGTTTTAATACCAATGCGAATATCATACATGACAAAGCGAGCAGAACTGGCGCAAAAGGAGAGACGCCGCGTGGTACAATAAACTATTCTCCGGGTGGCAAAACACGAGCTCTGGCGCCAGTATAACCGAAGCCCAACGTGCTGCTTCATTATGCGTTGCGACGTGGCAAAGTGCCAAGGTCTTTGATAAAGGGGGCGACCATGTCGTGCCCGGGCGAGCCCACTCTATATCCCTCCATCTTTCCGCCCTTTCGCCATAACGCGGAGGCGGCATGCACCCTCTGACGAGCGTCTACCGTCCATCGCTTCTTCCGTCTCTTCTTGTACGGACACCGCGGCGACACGTTGTCGTCCTTTTCTCTCCAACACTCTTAACCCAATTGTTTTCCTCTCCGTTCTTCTTTTCCCATTCGTTTTTTTTTTAAATTATATCAGTAATTTGCTCCAACACTCTTAACCCAATTGTTTTCCTCTCCGTTCTTCTTTTCCCATTCGTTTCTTTTTAGATTATATCAGTAATTTAGTTACTGTAAAAAGCCGGATTAAGCGTATAAAATTGTTGCAATTAATATTTCGGATAATGCAAAATATCTTTGATGAATATTCGATCGATTCTTAATACTTTGCATTACGTTACGGCGATCTTTTCTAATCACACGCTTGCATGCGCGATGATCAGTTTCTTAGATTAGCGGCAGGCAATTCCTACACGCCGCAGGAAGTCAACCATGAATCAAGCGAACGCCTATGGCGTCTGACACATTCGCGCGTCTCGAGTTCTTCACTCTTAAAGTTGCCGGGCTAGAAGTCGAAGGTTGTAACTTGTTGCCGGAACTTCGTGAACACGGCTACCGCAAGAAAGCCGAATTACACGGAGCTCCGGCGTTACGAAACTCGATCTATGCCGAAGGGAATGAAATAATTATATCTTTCCGTTTCAATTATACAGATAATATCAATATCTTGCCAACGAGACATACCGTAGCTACTCTTGTTTCGAAGCATTAATAATAACACAACTGCAGTCGATACCAAAGTAGATATGCAGAATACTATTTTCTTTGTATATATAATTTTAACTTCTCTCTTCGTAATATTATCTTTCAAGAAAATTTGCCTTTGCGAGAGAGATATACATACACATTTAAAATATTGTTTTTGTCTCCCCCCCCCCCCTAGAAAGATATAATCTAATTTTAAAAAAGAACGCTTTCACGAATATCGTACTTATTCCGAGAATTTGAACGTGTTTGCTGTTTAATTCTGACAAACGAGATTTTATTTTCGTCGCTATTTACGTAGAGAGGCACTCACTTGGTACGTGTGTTACGATATTTTCCGCGAGTTTTACACATTTCCTATTCCCATTTAAATACTTTTCAGTCAGGTATGGATAAAGTTATACGACGAATGATGCTTACATCCAATTACGGTAACCAACGTTTTCAATAAAAACGGTACTTTCTGTTTGCGCATTCCGCGCCGGCTAACGAGCCGTTGGTTTGCCACTTAAACTTTTCCATTGTGTGCTCTCTCATTTCCAGCCGCGAGGAATTTTCGGTATTCGCCGAGAGATCTGGTATAATTGCACGGATTACGCGAAAAGACCGAGCGTACCGGATAACCACGGATTACACTGCGGCCCGCGTGACGCACGAATCAACCAAATCGTGATTTTCGTAAAATTGCTTCCTCAATTTAACAGCGCTGGGATCCTGGGGGTTGCGGTATCTCTTGTAAACCAATAGCGACGATCATATTTAGGTACCGATTTGTACTATACCAACGAGAGGTCACCCGACCGCACACTCGATTAATTAATCTAATCAATCACTTAACAGATATCGTATAAATAAACTAAATTACGAAGGTAAACCACAATCGTACGCTAATACAGCGCAACGCGGCGAAATATTAATTGCTTCTTATCGAAATACAATCCCCGTGATTCAATACAATCGAGCTTTCTTGCGTAACATGATTGAAAGATCTGATAAACTTTGAATTTTGCATAAAATAATTATAATAAATAACAAATAAGTAATAAGTAATTAATAAAAAAGTTATATGGTTTAAAATAAAATATAATATTATCTACAACTCACAAATTTATTATTTAATATATTCCAAAAGACAGGAAATTGTCGGTTGCAATAATAATAAACAATTGTAATAATGACAATAATTGCAATAATAATAAAAATTATTGTTAAAACAAAATTTTTTTGAGGTTTTCTTTTATATGATTTAATATGTTATTGCCTCAAATCGTCCAATTGTGACACATGGACTCTGGCAATGAAATAAAAAGCGTTCAATATCGGTTTTGCACGCGGCACGCGCAAAGGAATATCACAAAGGTGCCACAAGGAAAGATATATTTCTAGTTTCAGAACGACAGCAGTGGATAAAACGAGCGAGTTCATTCCGTGGACTTCTACGTGCCAGCATCGAGTTACTTAAGGTGCTTAAGAATGCGACGCTGCTAATAAATAGCGATTCGTCTTACACGTAACAAACGGTATTATTTCGTATCTTGCAGAGAAGATAATTTTATTCTCACGACATGCCTCTTTCCGCTTTTGTCTCTCATCCCAGAATTAGTCTTTCCCGAATTAATGTCCGCTGCAAATACTCTTCTCATGAGAACAGTTTCGTAAAAAATATGCCGCAAAGAGTGACAATTGTGAATTTAAATTGAATCGTGTAATTAAATGCAAAATTGACGTTTCTACTATAAATAAAAAGAAAGGTAGAATCAAAGGAGCAATGCAATAATAAAATTCATCAGATATCTTGCATTATTATAGACAGAGATTCATGTATCGCAAAATCAGATACTTTTTATTGTCCATATTCGTATTGTTGTGCAGAAAATATGTTCTGCAAAACAATAGAAAAATATGTTATGCAAAATCAAAACATCTCCCATCTTTTTCAATCACAAAAACATAGTATTAATTAATAAAGATAATTATTTAATATAAAAAAAGAATATTTTTATTTCTTAAAAAAGCATAATATTTTTATTTTGGATATTCAAAAATTGTTAAAAAAATTTTTAAAAGAGAAGGAAAACTCTTGTGACCATTCACTTATTTATAAGAGTGGTGGATCGTGGATGGTCTTATGATTCCTCCTCGTGTGATGAAGTAGGAAGATTTCATACTGCACAAAGAGAACTTTTCCATGTTCTCCTGAATAGGATCGCCACAAAAGACAGACGGAGAACAGAATATCCGACCTCGATATTACAACACACTTTGAAAGAATATATTTATACGACCCAGTTTTTTGCATAGATCCTTCGGTATTATTTTGGCAATTTTTATTTCGACTTGTTCTTATTCCCGGTACAAGAATAACTTTACTTGCGGAAATTTTAAATAATTCCGCTAGATGATATTATACGACATACATATATATATATATTGCGCAGAGAACAATAATAAAATTACATAAATTGGATTGCATCAATTCCGATAGATTTTTGTTAAGCGTTAAACGATAAAATTTATTTAAAAAGTATCAAAAAATAAGATTTTGCGCGCTTGCACATAATAATAATATTTTTTCGTTCGCGAGAAGTGCTTCTAGCGCGTGTATAGATCATATGAAGCGAGAAACGAAAAGTCCCCCTGTCACAAATCATCGATTTCACATCGCGGAATGTCCGCTAACGCCATTCAGCGCGCACTGAACTAGATTAAAGTGACTTTCTGTCCCGAAGCTGTTGATACGAATCCAAAAGCATTAAAATTTAATGTTTCACCTATTTCACTGGCGTCTCTGGACGACAGGTATCGATAAAGTTCCCAAAGCCGCCTATACCCGACTATTGCCGCTCGCTCGCGCTTGGAATTTCAGTTGGCTATTACAGTAACATCGCGCCGTATGCGAGAGCATTTACACTAGTATCATGTACTCGCGTTTAGGAATGTTATTTGAAAGTTTGTGTGGAAGGTAGCCGGCGGTAATGTCGGCCAAATTTCAAATACCGCGAACATTGCGGATACGAGTCATGCGAACTACCCGAAATTCACAAATATGTTACGTGGTATCGTTAAGGAAACATTTTCACAAGCTCGAATTGTTCATTACATACACTATAGTTTCTAATCCACTATTAAAAAGTATGATTCGTCTCGTAGAAACAATTCGTTGCAAATTGCCGAGCTTAATCCTCCGTTAATCGTAATTTTTATTATCCAAGGATGGATAAAAAGAATTGAAGTGTTAATAATATGGCTTAAAATAAATGAGATGAAACAGAAACAATTTCTATTTTTAAATCATTTTTATTTTAATCTGTCCACATATTCATACATCAGTCTTTTAATGTTATACATTAATTATAACGTGTATCTATTGGATATTGACTAATGAAGGATTAATAAAAAACGCAAGACACATGAAATCATTTATCAACACTTGTTTAATAAACAAGCTCAAAAATATTACGTCATAGACATACCATTACTAATGTATATCAACTTGTTGATAGCAAAATTCTCGATATTAGTAAACACCAGTAAATAAGAAACTGTTCTCATATATTTCCGAATTTCTGTAACACGATTGGGTTTCCGCGGCAGGCGCGAAAAAAAATTAATACCCGCCGCACATAGAGACACGCAGCAAGAAGCGTTAGTTACATCCTATGTACATCGGTCCAATTTCAGAAATGTTTCGATGTAAAGGAGAAGAATAGCACGGGGGTGGATCGACTGGATTTATATCCCTGCATCCAATTTCTACGACGGTATATAGTCTGCAGGCCATAGTAGACTTCGGCTATCGTTACTTGTACGCTTCGATGCATGGCATGCGGCGCGAATAGCGATGCTGCAACCATTGCGATGCGACGCGACGTCGGTGGCCGTTTTACAAAGCGATATATATATATATATATATATACATATCGCTCCCGGGTATACTTTTATTCCGCAAATATTCATAAATCTACGGGAAGAATAAAAGGCCTGCTTATTCCGCTCGCCTTTTGTTGTCGGCGGCGCGGCGGCGGGCCGTTGAAAGCAAACGTCGCAGTTAAATGGCTGGACGTAATTTTCCCGTTGTTCTCTTGGTCGGAAGAAACGACATTTTTGCCAATCCCGCGTGCTTTCTCATGTTAACGAGCTTCGAACTCGTTTCGTACTTCGTCCCGTCCCGTAACCACCAACGCGGAATCCTCCCTCCTTCCCCTTTGGAAGCGAGAGAAAGTTGGAGCGAAAGAAAAGCGGTAAAGTTTGCCCCGGGGAAAACGATGAATGGAGTATCAAACGTGAGATTCTCTCGCGCGTGGATTGATTTATATTTTATTTAATTCCTTTACACATACAATTTTATCATGCGCACATATTTTGATTTAACGTTAAATAAAATGTTTTGTGTATTTCACGCAAATTGCACAATATTTATTATACCATTTTTCATTTTCTGCACGATTTAATTCGATTTAATCCGGAGCCATACTACGTTTGTAATGAAAAAGAGGGCTGTTTGCGATGAGTTAACGAAACGATAAGACGTACTTGCTTGTTTTGCGATATAATTCGTGCACGAAATGAAATAGATTTCCCGCGGGAGTGTTACAACATAGACAGCTCGAGCCCTCGGCGAATATCGTGTGGTAATCAGTGTAAAAATAACCCTCAATTTTGGGCAATGCTCTCTCTGCACCAGTCAGTTTCTCTTCGCGTAGTCAATTTAAGTTCTCCCATAAAATGTTATGTCTATGTGAGTAAGCTTGCTTGCTGTAAGGTCAGACCTTACTATGCTACATAGTTTGCATTTGGCGTAATTATAGCAATAAGTATCGTTCTCTCGCGCGTGGATTGATTTATATTTTATTTAATTCCTTTACACATACAATTTTATCATGCGCACATATTTTGATTTAACGTTAAATAAAATGTTTTGTGTATTTCACGCAAATTGCACAATATTTATTATACCATTTTTCATTTTCTGCACGATTTAATTCGATTTAATCCGGAGCCATACTACGTTTGTAATGAAAAAGAGGGCTGTTTGCGATGAGTTAACGAAACGATAAGACGTACTTGCTTGTTTTGCGATATAATTCGTGCACGAAATGAAATAGATTTCCCGCGGGAGTGTTACAACATAGACAGCTCGAGCCCTCGGCGAATATCGTGTGGTAATCAGTGTAAAAATAACCCTCAATTTTGGGCAATGCTCTCTCTGCACCAGTCAGTTTCTCTTCGCGTAGTCAATTTAAGTTCTCCCATAAGATGTTATGTCTATGTGAGTAAGCTTGCTTGCTATGTAAGGTCAGACCTTACTATGCTACATAGTTTGCATTTGGCGTAATTATAGCAATAAGTATCGCGAAAAAATATGCGCATTATTAAACGTTCGAGAGGATACGTGCGTCTTGATCTATCCGATAATCGGCAAAATTGTTAGTATATAAGATACTCCCGATGTTCTCTCTCTCTCTCTCTCTGTCTCTGTCTCTCTCTCTCTCTCTCCCCCCATACCGAAGAATACACTGGCTTGTCCGAGTCCTCACCAACTGCCGGATAATTACCTAGGGGACACTCGGGAAGCGGCTACGTTTACGATAATGCACAATGCAATTCTCATTACATTGCGCCGAGGTACGTGCTCTCGCGGAGGAGACGACATTATTGCATCCCGCAGGATCTTCCCCGAAATGGGTCAGGAACGCCCTGTGGCTTGTGCTCAAACGCGATAACAGCCACTTAAGCATTGTTCCCGGTACGATCGAAGGTACTTCCCGAATCGTCCACAATCTCGACGGAATGATCTCTCGGGAGGCGACCACGGCCGAGGCGTTATATCGATCGATAGCGGCGAAAAAGTGAAACGAATGCGCTCTTTGAAGCGAAGAATCGAGTTGAAAGGTTTGTTGCGGTATTATTGAGTTTTAGTAGAGCCGAATTTGCATGAAAACGAATCGCTATGATAACTAACAAGTGCTTTTGAATGCCAGGAACATGTCGAGAGCAAACGATCGCGGTTTTTCGACAAAGAGCCCGTCAGAAAATAAACCGCGCCGACGACTTTTCTAATGTTAATCGTAAATTTGCCGGCTCATTATGAAACATAAATTCTCGACGCACTTTTGAGGATGCTGAATTGTGTAAAATGCTCTCGCAGAGATGATGGAATAACGGCAGAACTTTCTTCAAATGTATGTAAATATGGTTTGCTTATTCCTGTAATAGGACGAGCACATAGTCCTAGCCCGTACATATCGTCCTTCTTTTACTAGATAATAATTATGCGAAGAACACTGGCGGAGCAGAAATATTTGAAACGCAAGGCAAAAATTAAACCGACATTCTTATTTTACATGAATCATTAATTTCACGAGTCAAAATAATCTTCATAACAAAGCATAGAGTAATAGTACAATAATTAAATTAAGCTTTCAATACATGATTAATGGCAATTTTTTTTGCATTCCAATTCCATTATTACATCTATTGATTTATATTCTCTATATTCTAACAAATATCCTATTATGTAATAATATTAATTAAGACACAAACAATAATATTAATTAAGACACGTATTAATTAAGACACAAATCAAGATTATAAATTAAAACATTATAGAAAGAATTAAGGCGCACTTTTTTTTAAAGATATACTATTTTTCTCTGAAACGAAGCACAAGCAAGAAGACTCTAATGGCAATAAGAGTGGAAAACTTTTTTGTCTTTTCAAAGTATGAGAGATTGTATCAAAAGAAATGCCAATGCTTTATTTTTCCACGTTATTGCGAGCTATCGTGAGCAACAAGGAAGCATGTCCCGACGGAATAAGGATTTCAGCGGATCTTTCGTACGGGACAAAGGGCACGATCGATTGTTCTAGCCCAGAACTGTGGCTACTGTAGAGTCTAGCCTTGATCATAGCAGTGGAGAAACCCAATATAAGTTGCCAATAAGACGGCAGTTGCCGCTGCTCTTGCCCACAAATTAAAACTATCCCCTCTTGCTAAATCTTTCTTCGCTTTTATTCTTTTTCCTTCAGAAGTATCGTCGCGTAATATTTGACGATTGAAACAAGCACAGCAATTTTTTTTTTAATAGCAGAAACTTAAGTAAAAACGCACACACACAATTATGTGTTTAAAGTTTTAATTACAAAATTTCAAAAAAAATTAATTTTGTCTATTTTTATAATTTGCAAATTTATCGTCATAATAAATGTTTAAAAGCATGTATAAATGTATAAAACATAATAATTACTTTCTGTAAGTTAAACAATTGTACATTGTATAATGCAATTTAAAAAATACCTAAATAGTTTTTATGAGATTGAAAAATGTTCTGAACATTTCGGATATGATTTTTGCACTACTCTAGAGAGTATTTGTATATATATATATATACAAATACTCTCTAGTCATTATTAATAATATAACTTAAATAAGTCATACACAACTTTATATAT
>NW_021848499.1:790506-800314 GCF_003651465.1 Formica exsecta | reverse complement strand
TATATATATATGTATGTATATCTCTCTCGCGTAATGTTATTGGATTTTTGCGTAAACCGATCGTGCACCTTCAGAATAACGCTATTGAGATCACCAATACTTGTCTGCCTTTGTCCATTTGCTTGCTGATGGATTTTTCGGATCTCGCACTTCCACACTTTCCGGAATCTGACACAACGAACATTCGTTTGATACGCATTGTATTTCGATGACTGTCTATATAGCAGAAGCGAAATTTTCCTCCGTTACTTCTGATAAAGTTTAGTATGTGACAAATAACTAATAGAAGAATGTTTTATAATATATTCTTGTTATTGTATAAACATACATATCGAAAGGAAAATATTAGTTGAACCAAAATCGATCAGTATTTATGATTCATGGCATGTGAGGATTAGTATACCGATTTTAATAAAATTTCTGTTATAATATTATTCCTTTTAAAGATTGACATAATATTATATATATATATATATATATTGGGTACATTAAATGTGTTACAGTACCTATATAAAGAAGATATAGGTATAATCGCTATCCGTTAAGTGCGCTTCCATGTTCTCACATCCTCTTATGTATATCTCACAAAGATATTTCTCGTTTATGCAACGAAGAAACCAGGAGCTGCATAGATGATTTATAAGTAAATACGTTCAAGTGAGAAAAAAAACCACTTCCTTCATTTATAGTAACTGCAGGACAATAACACATTAATAAAAATGTATTTTGTTGTAATGGGACAATGTCCATTACAACCAAAAACAATATCCATATATGGATATTTTCACTTGAATTTTTCAAACCAAAATATAATTGCACGTCATTTATTCTAAGTTTTTAAATTTATTTTAAGTTTTTAAATTTATTTTAATTTTTTAAATTAAATACGTAATTATTAATTAAGAGATTTTGATAAAATAAAATTAGATAATATAAAGCTAAATAGAAAATAGAGATAAATATTTGAGAATAAAGAGGTAAATGGGATATAAATGTTCTTGTGAGGCTTATTTTGGTAAAATCTCAACAATGTTACAATTAAAAAATAATTATTTTTATAATTTAAAACTTACTCTGATATCTCGATATCTATTCTAAGTAAGAATTTAAAGTTAACAAGCTAATCAAATAATCTAGAGATGAATACCATGATGATTTTGTGATATTCTATATTGTATATATATATATATATATATATGGTTTTATATATTGATTAAGCTTCATCTCGTACATATTCGCGTTATCCTTGCAACGATGATATGCAGAAACACCGCACGTTAACGTAACAGATCGCAACGAAAGTTATATATATGTTTATGCCAGGATTTCATGCTTGACGTCGCACGCGATGTATTATATTCATACCAAAGTTTGCATTGGCATTACTACTCACAATCAGAGATTTGAGTATGTTTACATGGCAATACTATGCGTTGCAATCTATGCAAACAAAAAATTATATAAGGATTTATGTTGCATTGTTGATACTGATTATAAATAACCCAAAAATTGCATAGAAATAGTAAAAAATTTCATTTTTACCATTAATTATAAAAAGTTAATTGATAATATATGATTGCATTCAAAATAGAAATGTGCGCTGTATCTAGAAAAAAAATGTATAAAAATACTTGCAGCATGACACACATAATATCAAAGAATACAAAGAATAATATTCTTTGTTTACATATTTTTAAAGGCAATGCACGTGATCGGACATGTTCCTCCGCGTTCAGTCAACTTAGCTTCCCGTGGTTTCGATGAAATTTGACGTTTTGCATAAAAGGCATGGGCGATATTTGGTGCCGAATATCTGGCAATATACGTGCAAGAAATTTTGACTGATGCCGGAGGTAACAATTCGAATACCAAATAGCAAGAAGTACAGCTTTGATGTTACGCATGAGAGAAACGGCGAAGATCTCAGCGGAAAAGAAGACGGAAGCGAACAAGATTACAGGAAATGCACCTTACTCGAAATTAAGAAATCTTTCCACTCGAAAATGTTTACTTTGCCCATTATTTATTGATAAATAACGACGCATTGTTGCATAAAAAAAAATTTGATTAGACTTCGTGAATTTCTGTTTTTGCAATTGTCACTTCGCGAATGCAACGAGTTAGAATGCGCTTTGCCGGGCGATGTAAATGTTCGCTTCATCGATTTTTTATGCTTCGATTCGTGTTGTTTCAGTGGGCTTATATTTACTGTCTGCATACCTGTCGACAAACAGATTCGAGAACATTGATATGTAATCATATTGTCATTTCTATTAAATACTTAAAAACGAGTTATTAATTTGAGTCTCTCTGCTAGTTATAAATAATATGACAATGTAATAATATTTTTTGAAGAGTGCCATAAAAAACTTTTTTTTCCATTGTTTATCGGTTTATCGATATTGAATAAGAGTTATTGAAAAAAAAATAAGTAAATAAGCGTTTTATTATTTATTTGCTTTATTTTCACTACGTTGAAAATTTCTATTTATAGAATGCGTTATTTTCGGCAACCAAGATCATATCGATACCACAAGGTTTGCGAAGGTTCTCGAAGTGAAATTTCTTATATTCCATCATAAGGACTCTACGGATGCACTAACAACAGTTTGCACACATGCACCGCGTCGTCGATGCATCGTCATCGCGACGGGGGTATGCCCGCTATATAAACAAAAGAAAAAGCACTCATAAAGAATCGAGGTCTCTTGGGCGCGCAGTAACGCAGGAAACAAGATACTCTGCGTTTACATAATGCATGAGAAAGAATATTTACTGCTTCATCGGCGAGTATATATATGTACGTGCCTACATGTTGCATCGTAGTATATATTTTCAAAACTACCAGTATGTCATTGCGGTATAAACTATTCGATGCGATATCGCCAAGAGTTAACGCTTTGCGACAAACTTATCACTACACGCTTAATAATATTGATAATATATATGCTGTCGCTCCGCGATTACGAACTTTGTACAATATAATGCAATGTAATGCAAACTGCTATTTTGAAACAGACAAACTAATTCAGTATTCTAGAAGGCAACGGTACATTACCATAACAGTTAAAGACAAACAACATATGTATTGAGTGACTTTTAACTCAATATATAATGTAAACTAATTGCTTTGAGATATAACAGTTTGACAGAGACAGAGAGAGAGAGAGAGAGAGAGAGAAAGAAAAAGAGATCTCTCATAAAATAATTATATATAACTTTTCATATAAATAATATAAATTATATAAATTATATTTTTGTATAATTCCTTGCGAAATGTATGCGTATAATTTATCTATAAAACAAAGTTCAAAAAGTAACACAATCTTACGGAAATTCCCAGCAGTGAATGGCGCATGCCTCACTGGCTGATAAAGCTGTCATGAAATCTTGTGGATTTTTCATAAGTCGTCGTGCCACGGATAAGAGACACGAGCAAAAGAGTTGAAGAGAGATTTACGTCAATCTAGTTTGCCAACCGACACGAGAGACGAGTAATCAAATTTTCTCCTAAGATAGCGGCAAACGCGTCGTCGTATTTGCTGAACACTTGACAGAACCTCTCAGGGGCTCGACGGTTTTCTACGATTATACGTCCATAATGCTCGCGCGCTAACAGCAGCTTGATTGCGCGAAAAAAAGAGGGAAGCTATACAAAAGCGAAATTTACTACGTGATATTGAGACGGACAATATACGGGCATTTTTAACAAGATAATTTTCACAGATTCCTTTCACGGATACCAAATCGTGCTGTCTACTCTTTTTCAAATGTACGATGTTATTATTTAAAATTCTGTTGTATAAGAGGAATCCGCGACTGTAGATCATGATAATTTTCAATACGATTCAACTTCGTACATGTTACGAGAATGATGCATGCTTAATGACTCATTTTCATAATTTTCATTTGCATTTATACTCCCTTATTATTCTAGACGCAAAGTTTCTCTAGCATAATGACATTTACGTGATTATTCCACGCGCTGCCGTGTCAACGCATGTTGTTTCTGTGCAGTGAGGCGGATTCTACTGAAGTTCCGTGAGAATTTTGATAATTAATATTCATTGTGGAAATCATGCGGGCGTGGAACAGAATGTAACGCAGAACTTAGAAACGTGTATGATATATCGCGACAAAATTCTATTGATAGAAAATTATTTGAGCTTTGTTTTTCATAGACTAACAAAGAAAAGATATTTTAAATTAATTTTACTTGATTAATTATGTGTATATTAATATTTAGTCAAATTATGTTTTTTACACCCTAAAACGCGCAATTTAATTTCTAGCCACATAATTAGATATAACTTCAGTGTTTTTTTGTTGTTTTTTTTTTCTATCTAGAAAAAATATGAATGCGAATATATATGAGAGATAAATACATCTTTGGCCGTTCCTAATAGAACATTTCCACCTTCTTTTCGTTTTACATGGTGATACTACAAGGAAAGTATAAATTTTTTCAAGCGTCTTTCCTTCTCGTGTACCTTCTGACGCTGTGCTGACTGTTTATGTTTTCGCAGCGATGCGTTCAGTTGAGGGCGCGTCTTCATTTACTTTGGAAATGAAGACGTTACAATGAGATGAGGGGGGGGGGGAGTAGAAAAGTGCGGCAGTGCACTTTTATTGGTACATCCTACAGAGCCATTTTGCATTTTCTCTCTTTGCAGCAGTCGTCACCGACTTTCTCCCTATTTACGCGTGGAATCCAACCTCTTCCTGCAGTTTTTCATTCTTCCCACCCTCTCCTCCTCGAACCCTTCCTTTCGCTTCTCACCTTCAGCGAACGCACGATTCCTCCTGTTCATTCGAGCATCGAGCAAATTACTTTCTGAGTGGCTCTGTCGAGTCGTAACTCGTCTCACCCACATCCATTCTTTCCTCTTTTTCGCGCTCATATCCCAGTTCCTTCGAGAATCTGGATGGATATCGATCATTATTAATCTTTACAATTCGAGGGGCAATCTTTTCAAGTTTTCATCGTGCAGTTATTAAATGGGCGCTCTTAATCGTGCCGGATACAAAGGATAGAATATTGGAAGTATATTTATTTCTGTCAGGCGAATAGAAGTATTGCATCGCGAGTTTCCGTGCAATATTGAACTTATTCCTTCACTAAAGACAGTGGATATTAAAAACGAATAATATTACAACTACAGTTTGTTCTAATATATACGTAAATAAATCGATATAAATATATATATATTAATTAATTTTCAATATCTGTTGAAAAAAGAAGAATATAATAATCGTTATATATTAGACATATAAACCCAAACTCTTTTTTTTCTATAAAAACATATAACATTTCTAATATATATTATCGTATTAATCTTATTTATGTGTGTATATGCGTGCGGTTTAATATAACAAGATTTGTCGTATAATTGTATATTATATGGGTTACATAAATTTGGTCTTTGATGTTTGAACAAATTCGTAATGTCCACCGCGTAAAGTGTATGTGTGTATGTATACCATGAATTATGTAATAATAATATATTCAATACACAGGACGTTAATGCTTTTAGCGATTTGGAATACGATCGTTGATAAATTGCAATTAATGCGTATTTTTTAGTGTATTCATATTTTAGAATACTTTTTTTTTACATATGAAATAGACATAATTATAAATAATTCATATTTACAATCTTTCCTATTATGTATATGTCTAGAGAACGCACAAATATATGGCATGAATTTACAAAATTAATGAATATAAAATCGAATTCTTTTTTGTGGAGTCTACCTTTTATATATAGTGCATCGCGCAAAAGAACATGATGAATATATGGATGCGGAAGTAATACCCGATAGCGATCAACTTTCATCCATGTATCCCGTTTTTGTTGCTGCTGTAATAATAGCCGTAGCAACAGCGAGAGGCACCTCAAGGGAAGTATCGATCGTGGACTTAGAACATGGAAGATGCTTTCCCTGTAAAAGTTTGACGTGAGAGACGTTTACTCTCTTTTGCGTTGTATACTTATATATTTAACAAACACGAATGCATTAAAACAATATATACATATCGCTCTGATCGCCGAATATATAACAAAAAATAATTTATGTCCTGTATGTATGTAATCTGCTTGCAAAAGAAAAAACGGTTAAAATTGTGAATTTTAGCGTTTAAATAATGATAAATAATATAAGAGGAAATATGAAAGAGTATATTGTTTATACAAAAATTTATCTAAAAAATATATGAACAGTTATTCGTATATAATTCGCGTATATTTTCTCTTGCACAACATCAAATAATTTATATACTTACATTCCTAGAAAATGAACATTTTGAAATTATGAGAAATAATCAGATGAAGTAATATTAATGACAATTTTATCAGTACAGAGAGATATTTATCTCTGTGTCTACTGATATTTATCAGTACATAGATACTTGCTTGCACATTACTTATTTGACATAAATGTGTGTTAATCAGTATCTAATAAGGCCGTATCAAGGCTACTGTCTCAGATTAAACCGATTTTATGTTTCACTTTATTACTAGACGATAGTATAACATAAATATATGTTTGCGTATTGCGCTATTTTTGACTAAAGTGACCAATGTAAACGTCATTCTGAACTCGTCATATGCGGTGTATAGACCACTGTCCGAGGCAGACATTCTAATGTATTCGGCGCCTACGGTATCGACGTACATTGCCGATATACATATACGGTGTATTACTGTAAATTCACGACATCGCGATGCATTTACTCTCAACAATTAACTATCATACAAATTTGGAATCACTTTTATCGTAGCAAATATTTAATTGGATATTTTTTTATTTTTCTTGATATATTTAATATACTAATATAAATAAATCCCAAAATAAACTTTATTAAAATAAAATACATTTAATATGGATTGAATTATACTAAAACTAAAATATTATGTTTTCTATTTATGAAACTAAATATTATGTATCCTCCTGAAAATAGGAGTGATAGAATTTATTTATCCTCCTGAAAATAGGAATGACAGAAATCTTAATATTGAACAGCATACATACACATAAACATACATATATACAGCTGTTTCTTATAATAATTTAGACTCTATTTTACATTTAGAAAAGAAGTATGTCCTTCTAATACACTCTGTATGTACATGCACATTATTATCGTGTCGTCAGGGCTATAAGGTCAAGTCAACACAATTTATGTACCATTACCTTGAATTACCATCGAACCGACTGGCATTCGGACATTATCTTCTTGGATACTATAACGACGTAAATAGCAAAGCTATCATTGAGAGTCACCTATGACATTTTATATATTCCATTTCTATCAAATTCTGCTGAGAAAAGAATTATTGAAAAAACATGTTAAAATTATAGATTAAATGTGATATTTAAATTTAAGATTAAAGATACTCATCAACATGATTACATAAACTATTATTTATTTTTGCTCGAGCGTTGAAAATTATTTGTTGTCAGAAAAATTATATTCTTCAAAAATAAAATATTAAATGATAAAAAAATATTTACACATATATAACTAATAAAAAATCTAATTAATATACAAAATATAGGATACAAAACAATTAATAAAATTGCTTTTTGTTCAGAAATAATCGTCAATCGTTATTGAAAATACAAAAGTTACATATTAGCCTTTGACTTGGCTTCGATAGTAGAATGTAAAAAACTTAGAAGTTAGCAAAGAACGCATTAATTAATATTCTTTTATAAGGCAACTTAAAAGCAAAATAAGAAAAAACTGAGTTTTTCCCGGAAAGCAAAGTTTAGTGGAGCGCAATAATGCATTGCTCGCTCTAATCACCCAAGTCGATGAGGAAAGGATATATTATTTCTTATTTCTTATAGTCTTGTAATCACTTTCCAGTTTATTTAGGCCGCTTTATTACGACGTATAACAACTCATCGAGGTCTGCTTCGCGGAGACATTCTAAATTATTAATATTTCTCGGTAAAAGCTGCAAATATTCTTATAAAAAGTAGGTTTTGTTCAAAATTTCATTGCATTACTTTCGTAATTTGCATATAAATTAATCAAGCACGAACGGTTGATTCTTTCATTTGTATCATGTATCTATACATGCAAGAGTAAGTCGTAAACTTTTCTCTCTATCCTCCAAGTGTCTTTTCTCGCCATCATAATATCAACATATCTGCCCAAAATACCTGGTGTCCAAGATCTGCTTGACGTGTCCAGCGAGTCGTGCGTACTTCTCCACCATCCGATTACCAGAGTTTGCGTTGGTGTCGCGTAATAACAGCATCTCGCGTCGCGTAGCAGTTTCGCAAGTTTTGCAAGCTGCTTCTGTTCCGTGAAGCGGATCGAATTCGTGGATCCGGGAATTGCGAGCTCCCCCTTTCCTCCGCTTTTCTCCATCTCGGTTCGCCTCTCGCACTCTACGCCGTGTACGTGTCTCCCAGCTTCTAGGTATCCCCCGTTTACTCTCCATTCCGGCCCCGCCAGAACGGCAAACAATGTCCGGAGTAGTTTGGGGGAGCTTGGCAACGTGCAAATGCGGCTTAACGTACAAATGCGACCCTCACTTCCTCTGTGTCGGTCCTTCGCGACGGCAACTGGGCTGAATGGAAATAAACGCATGGAAATAAACGTCTACCCGCGACTCGCTTCTCTCCGTCGCGAAATGCCACGGAGAGAAGCGAACTAACCGCGACGTTTTCTCACCAATACTCTTGTCGACGCGTACTTCCGTTTTCTGTAGTTGCTTTTTTCTTTATATATATATTGTCGCAAATTCGAAGAATTCACGTAAATTACAAATGCAAACTTTGTGCGCGATAACACTTTCTACATCGTTTCTTCATACTTTGCGCAACGTCTTCTTTTTTATCCCTTTACGTTCGAGTGTGCCAAAACGATTCTATCAAATAGATATCGTGCACGCTTTAACGCTCATGTAACGAAATGTAGTCGCTCGTCGATGCGACGTATCCGATTTACACACGCCATAACGAGGCGACTAGTTCGGAAATGCTACATTTCCGTCCATTTCGCTTTGCACGTACATACATCGCTGATGCATAAAATCTCACCAGGCTACGCGATCCAAAGTTGCTGGACCGCGACTAATCTCGCTTGTACGACTATCAGCGCGTTAGTCCGCATCGAACAAATCGTTTAGAAGAGATAATAGTAGTTGCAGAGAGAGAGGCGTCTGAGTACCGCTGCGATATAAGCGGTATGTGCGGGGACGCGGTGGGTGAACTCGGCACTTCCGGAAACCGCAGGTAGTGGAGGAGGGTTGCAGTTTTGCCCCGAGGTCAGCACGTTGCGAATTGGCGCGCCGTTACTTTCATCGCGTCTGAGAGACGCCCTTTGACTTCCCACGGCCAATTTGCGAGGTCGTTACGATGTGCAAAAGCAATTTTAATTGTTTCGCCGCGTATAGCACACAATTGCACGGGGTTGATCGACCAACATCTAACTACGCCTATTCTTCTGCTACGGAGATTGCGGTCGAACATCGTTGAACTCGTAAATGGGCTACTATTCGACCAAAGCGCACTATCTAAATTCCTTTCCAAGTCAGTGAAGTAGTAACACGGAATTAAACATAGCGTTAATGTATCCGTAAAAATTAACAGAACTTGCTGTGCCATTCGGCTTTGTATATGAAAATCTTGGTATTAGAAAAACGATGCAATAACAAATCTCATAACAAAATTAAATATAAAATTTAATAAATAATAAAATTTAAGATAGTTGCGCAGATTTTTTAACATGTTGCGGACAGAAAATAACAGTTTTTAAAGCAATAAGCATATTTAAAAGAAGAAATATATA
>NW_021848499.1:784605-789829 GCF_003651465.1 Formica exsecta | reverse complement strand
TATATATATATATATATAGCCCGTGGCTATTTAGCTATACAAATTAAACGATAAACGCGCGACTTAAGTGCTGAAAGAAATTACCGTGGCATAATTTCCGGAATGGACACGTTGAAAGCCCTTTAAGCTTAATTGGATTCGAAGGAAAGCGGTTCGGGGCGCTGTATTTCTTAAGACGATATCGATCTGCGCTGACTTTATGCGATCTCATCAGGCGTAAAGCGTTGCAATTTGTGCCGCTGTGTAGAAAACTATCCCACGGTATCTACGACTTTCTCTACAGGCATATACCATGGAATCTCGAATTATACGATTACATGAAATAGGAAGTAATTTCGTATTTATCAGTTCGCCGAGGCAATATCGTTTTATCTAAGCATACGTAAAAGTATAAGTCATAAAATTAATCGCGTTATATTTCCATACTTAATACACTTTTTCCACGTAAAAAGAGAAAATAACTATATGTTATTAATATCTGTAAGCTCCTAATATTTTCTAATTTATACATAACTATTTTCATATACTGAAAATATAGCTTAATTACTCTTTAACATAAAAATCATGTCCTATATCAGTTATGAATTATATATGTCTTATCAATACAAAAATAATACAAAAAGCAATAGCAATTATTATAAATATTTTATTTGCACAGTTACGTTTTTTGACATATCAAAATTTTAATATTACTCGTTACGATGCTTGACTTGGACCATTAAATACATATTATACATATATATAAGCGCCACATTACCAAATAAATTAAATGAAAACTGATTTAAGACCGAATGCATGTATCATGAGAGTTACTTTATTCTATCCTGATGTAGCTGTCATAGACGTATATGACTCTGTTCGCCTCTGTTATCCGTCGCTCTTTTCCGAACGCCGTTTTATCGCACTCTACATTCTTTGTAGGAAAAAGACGAGGTCTCGAGTATCTCGAACGGTGCCTTCGTAATAGGGTACTTTTTTGCGATAGCTGCACCCGCCTCTTCGAATCTTTCCATCCTTCAGGCAACATACTTCGTAAGATACAGGAGCTAGTGGTCTTTTCTTGTCTCATGGTATCTACCTTTTCTCCTTCATGCATAATTCCAATGTGTGATAGAAATTGTAGTGGGATAGAAAAGTAACTCATCGAAGTGAGCAATATAAAGTTAAAGTTAAAGAACGCAAATACAAAGAGCCAATTAAAGTTGAAAATAGTTTTTAGTCTGACGATTAAGACGACTCGTTTTGCTTCTATTTTTTACATATATTGTAACATAGGATCTTATGATAAAGCATATATATAAAGACAGAA
This sequence comes from Formica exsecta, assembly GCF_003651465.1. Classification (NCBI taxonomy): domain Eukaryota; kingdom Metazoa; phylum Arthropoda; class Insecta; order Hymenoptera; family Formicidae; genus Formica; species Formica exsecta. The sequence goes on along the minus strand of NW_021848499.1, from coordinate 788,520 downwards.
ATAGATTACAATGAAAAATTGTTTTTGTACTATAAATATATCTACGAAGTGCAATCAGTCTGATGGGTTAATTAGTCAGATAATAATTAAGTCAAATAAAACAACAGATAATTTTTTTACAATTATATTTTTATTACCTTTTATATTATATATATATTATTATTATATTTTTATTATCTTATTTCGCATCACATATTTTTATATCGATTTTTTTGGAAATTGTCAGAGCTTAAAAATGTATGATAATATAGAAAAAAGAAAAAATATGTAATTTTAAAAAAATCCATGCAATTGTGGGTGATATAATTTAAATACTATTATACATAGCAGTATGTAAGAAATATTTGAAATAACTACGCTATATATTATGGGTGCCAACAAATATACCTCTTTTTGCATATATGTTTAAATATTTTTTATATTCTTTTGTTTTGTTTTTTTTAATTTTAAAGAGCTAAGATTTTGAAATCGAATATATTATCTTCGATTATTTGCAGCACAACAAAATGTATTTTTAAATCTCATAAATATGTTTGAAATATAAATAGATGTTAGATAGATGTTTCTGATATTTTTTAATTTTTTTATAAAACGATAGATTTATATATATCAAATATACTTATGCTATAATTATCCTATGCATCTAAAAAAATTAATTATTTTTTTTTGTAACATTTACTTGCTTTTTTGTATTACAATTAAATATTATTTTTAACAATTTATAGATTATTACTAATGTGCAAAATAATATTACAAATATGGCAATTGATAAAACTGCTATAATGTCCATATCATATCTCTGGTACCAAGGATCATAAGCAATGCTGCAACGAAAATGAGAAACATCCTTGTGACGAATTACAAACTCGATCCACCAAATCGCATTTTCCAATAAATTATTAGGCTTATCTTCATTCATTGCTTTAAGTTTAAGCATTCTTTCTTTATATCTAGAGAAAAAGTAATAGTACGTTTTAAAAAAATGTATAATTTTTCTGTTTTAGAATTATATTTTGATCCTAATTATGTAAGAATCTATTAAGATGTAATATTGCATAATAATTAGATTTCTGTGAAAATAATTAGTAACTTGTCATATTTATAAAATAAGATTTATTGCATAAAAAACTATTTGCGCAAAAAGTAATTACCTTTTATCATTTAAGATATCTATTATGGATGCGTTTACAATTTCTCTCGAAATATTTTGAAAAATTAATTCTTTCGCAACTCCGAGAGATACCATTTTTTTAACGTTATAATACTGATCGGCAATAACTGGTATTCCTATAAGTGGTACCGTGTTATAAACAGCTTCTTCCGTGCTTTGAAGTCCACCTTGATATATAAACAATCTAATTTTTGGATGAGCTGTAAAGTGAAAAGCATAGCAAAAGGTGATTAATGACCACATATTGTATAAAAGAAGGAATACATTTTTATTAATCTTTTTAGATTTTTACTTATAGCACTTGTATAGATTTACCAAGAAGGCTCTGTTGAGGAAACCATTTAGCGGTGTAAATATTATCAGACTTATTTCTTAATTCTTTATCTATTTTCCACACAATTTTGTATGGCAAACTTGCAAAGACATCAAGAAATGCGTTTAACACGTGCTTGGAAAACTCTGACATACCTATATTTGTACCTAGGCTCATATAAATAAATCCATTTGGTGCATCTGCCAAAAATTTATTCAAATCCTGAAACAAGATAAAATTATCAATAATATTTACTTGTACGTATTTTCTCTAGAAAAAGGAATATGTATACATAAAAAACAACAGTAGCTTTGTATGAAGCAAATATATTGAGTATAAATAATAATTTTTAATAACATCGTTTGAATGCAATAATTACTTTCGGTAAAGCTGGAGGTTGTTTTAAAATATGCGAATTTCCAAATGTTATAATATTAGACATTGTCGGTCTTATAAAAGAGATAGCTTCTTGTTCATTTTGAAGCACAATACTCATGTTTTTCTCTATGTCACGTATGTCTGGTATATTTTTTCCGAGATATTTTTCTGCTATTGCTTGCTGCTCAGCAAAAAAATGATTCAACACGTAATATATGTAATACCACAGTTGAATAAAATTATTTAATCTCTCCCAAAAGGATAGATTAAAACCTGTAGCTTTCCCCATTTCCCAACTTGAAGGATGTGATGGCAAAACGGGTGCACCAAGAAGATAATAATCATAATTATACAATTTTACTGATGATATACCTATAAACAAATGCAAACATTACGCAATGAATTATGTAAATGTGATTATTTAAACCAAATGTTTTAATTTAAATGTCTTCGCGAAAAACAATATTTTGAATACATCATTTACATTTATGATATATAAAAAGTAATTAAGCTAATTACTAGTTTATATCATATTTAACTTTCTTTGAATTTCGTAATAATAACACAAAAAATGACAATAAATATCTATATTAATTAAGCCAAATTGATAATAGAACTATATTCATCAGCTAATTTTAGAAAAAAATTGTAAAATTTAAGTTTCATTAAGTTATGATTTTTCTTGATATTTTTGCTAAGAAAAACTTCAGTTTAAATTGATTCCAAATAATTTATTGTTTAGGTAAAGCGTAAAAATGGTTAATAATATATATGCTATATGATTTTATCATTACTCTTACCTATAAGAGGTGCATTAAATCTGTGCGCCAACGAATAAAGACCAGGTGTCTTTATAATTTCTATAATTACCGCGTCAAATTTTTGGTCACTATCTGGTGCATACATTTTACGTACTTCTGAATGTTTATAAATATTCTCTGTCAATACATGGCTTATATTGAAGAACTGGTTACGTTCTAGATTTATCCATCTAGATTGCTCCATGGTTTTAACAAAACTTGCACTTTTTATTTCCTTATAGTTGTAATGGAAATCGATTTCTGTTAAATTTGTGATGCTAGGATCATTAACTGGATCCGTTGTTAGAACAACGAGTTCGTGTCCTCGTCGGCTTAGAGTTGTCCATAATAATTGATAAGCAACTTGGTGACTGTAGGATGGTAACGAAATAATTGCTAAGATTCTTGCAGCTTCCAAGAATGGCGTGACGATGCACAGAAAACACATCATCCAAAATATCATTTTGGCAATTGGTCCCATTTTTTTGTTGATAACAAAACGTAATAAAAATTTAATTTTACGGACGGAATTGTAAAAACTATTGACTTGCTATTGCAGCAAAACGTCTACTCTTATCTGTATGACCTTCTCGTTTTTTATCGCGAATAAAATATACATATTCATTCATTTTGTAATAAATAATGACATGTACATACAAAATACCCACAAAACATTAAAATATGTTCAGTATATACAATGTATGTACATTTATATATATTGCATATTTCATGTATATACATCCTTGATGCAATGTACGTACATAGAATATGAAATATATGTGCAAATGTAACCGGAAAAATATACATAGAAGATCCATGGTACATATATTTGCAAAGCTAAGTATTCTCAGAAATGCATATTTGACATATGTATCTATAATAGAGAATGCAAAAAATTAGTTTTTTTTTTCAAAATTAAAAACTCACAAGGTAAAAAAAAAATACGCCAAGTATATAAAAAAATCTTAACACGCAAAAAAAGTTTAATATCTATCCCTACAAAATAACTTTTAAAAAAGTTTTTCCATGAAAAATAATTTTCATACAAAATAAAGATTAAAAAAAGATTTTCCTCTAAAAAATAACTTTAAAAAATAAAAACCTTTAAAAAATCAAAAATCAAAAATAAATGAAATCAATAGTTAACTAGCCAAGTATTTAGAAGCAATTCAGTTTATAAAGATTTGTAATTTGAAGTAGTATTTGTCATAAAATCAATCTTGTATTTATAGAAATGTTATAGACAGATTCAC
>NW_021848499.1:772640-783187 GCF_003651465.1 Formica exsecta | reverse complement strand
AAAGTCGCATAAAACAAACTTACACCAAAGCAAAGTATAAAAACTTGGCGTGCCCGGGTCGTATTAAAATATATGGTCCCAGATTTGTATCGTTTATATTTCATGTTATATGAAAATTATTGCATATATAGTTTTAGAAACATTAAAATAATTTTATATATTTATAATATATACACGTCTTAATGTGACCTGGAACGAATTTTTATATATACTTGGCGTCGCGACGCTACCGCGTCGCTTGATAATGGATAGTGCAAAGCTTTTTTACATATTTGCATATCAGTTCGTAATAGCGAGTAAATTTCACAACTCTTGCACCTGTGTGATAAAATATACTTAAATTCTACACAAATATATGTTAAATTTTATAAAATATATTTAAAGTATTCGATTATCAAAGCGAATATTACATGTGACATGAGATTACGAATAAGACATGTGATTAAGATAGACGTAATTAGGTTTGCATTTACATTTGGCATACATATTCAAAAATCTTATATATTTGCATTGCTTATATGAAATAATTTTGGTTAAATATAATATTATCTAATAATCTACAACAAACTCGGTGGCACTATGACAGCAGAAATTCGATGCAAAAATTTTGTAACTAAAATTTTCACTAAATGTTTTTATGTATTTTAAATTCTGCCAATCAATAATAAAAAACATATTTTTTCTGCTGTTACATGACTTTAAATCATGGATGAGTTTGAGCGGAAAGTGAAATTGGTTTGAAAACAATGGTATATGTTGCGCATGCGTATCTTATGGACCGTGACAAGTAAAAAACTCGCAAAATCGATGGACCGAAACTGTGGAGATTCGTTTCTTTTATTTCTCGTCATCTTCATCTGTCACACTATTCCTCTATCTGACCGCGCTCGCGTGCGCAGATCGTTTTTCTTCCAACCGCAAGAAAGTGAAATCTTGCTGTAGCCTATCGTCATAATACGGAACAATTGTTTTTAAAGACTTCTGATGCAACTCCAGTAAAAACATGTTAATCAACACATCATAATCATGACTTCGAAAAAAATGTTTAAATTTTTATACACGCACATTCTAAGATAATAGAAACTTATGTCAAATTAACTATGTTAATCAAATCTATCTCGCATCTTCTTGATATATAGAATTCAAAATTGTTGTTTTGTATGTGGCCGATTATGTAATATATAATATTTTATAAAATAACAAAATCATATATACAACAAAATATTATTTTAAAATAGTTTTGAGAGAGAGAGAATTATTTTGATATCTGTCCCAAATACACATTTAGAAATCATGCTGACTCATTTATTTCGTAATTAACTATTATAAATAAGCCTAAGAAAAAGTAAATGTGCTAAAACTACACTTAAATCATAATCCTAATCATACCTACATCATAAATGTGTTTATATATAATAATCAAATAGTTATTTTTCTGAACACCGTGTAAACAGTCTATTATAAACAAGAAATAAAAAAGATATTTATTAATATTTGTTTTCCTAAGTTTTTAATTACAGGTAACTTTTAAGTAATTAAAAAAGTATTTTTTAAAGATGATTAAAATTTATCACATTTGTCACTGTCAAATTTACGTAATTTTATAAAATTTGATACAAAAATTAATAACAATGAAAATTGTCACTAGATTCGAAAAATCACCTGAAAAGTAACATATGCTACAATGAACGTTCTTATATAGGTTCAAAAGAGAAAATTCAAGTTTTATGAATTAACTTAATCAAATTTACATACTGATTACAAGATTTATGTGTTGCTATAATTTATGCATTAGAAGCCGCAAAATATATCTAAGAATATACTCTTTATTTTTAGATATCTAAAAAAACTCGCATGACATATGATAAATGTTTGGCAAGTCAATTAAAGAATTGATTGACAATTTATCCAGTTGAATATAAAAAATTAATAGCTCTGTAAAAAATAACGTTTTACCGAACCATGCTCTTTTCGCTAATTTTTTATGTACACTGCACCGGAATAACAATTGTTCTACATGATATCAGTTTTAAATGACATGTATTTCTCTCCCTTTAATACTTTTGGAATTTTGTGTCACTTGTATTTCCTGCGCTTTCACAAGTTTTCACTCCTCTCTCTTTGATTGAAAAAACTATACTAATTACTAAATACGTTGCTATAATACGAAAATATTTGTAACGCCATCGTATCTCGACGAGCATTCGATGCGTCATATTTGTGTACATCGTTTATATACATATATATTTGGCAAATATACATGTATGTTGGGGGAACATTGGATCATGTGCTGATTTTCTAATCTGTGCACATCGAATACGTGCTTGTCTATTGTAAATAATAAAAAAAATCTACTATTTCTCTTTTTCTTTTCTCTTCTTCCATGATATCTGATCCGATGTGTAATATTGAAAATTGCATGGAATGCCAGCTCTATCTTTCTATGTCCATGACTTGGTTTATAAGACATACAAGAGACTCTTAATCATAATTGGATTTATTGTATCGGTCCTTATTGATTAATTTATCGCAATGAGATTTATGTCACATACAAAGATGTAATTAATAGTAGAAATAAAAATATTGCTCGTTAAATTTTTCTTAGAATACAATATCTTCTATTGAATACTGGATGTTTGTATATCGGACATTGGGCGTAGTATTTGAATTCCGCAAAGCGCTTGCGGATTCACATCAAATGCCAAGAAATTCTTTGACAGCTCGTGCATCTTCTCTTTCTATGTTTCTCTAACATCACCATTTTTCACGTTTAATTAAACGTTCTAAATTTAATAATATCTATAAAAAAGGTAAAAGATCAATAAAATACGCTTGCTTTATTTGAAGCGTTTGATTATTAGACAGTAATATTACCCGTCATTAATGTCGCTGTTATAATTTGCAGTGAGTTTAACGGAATATTAGTTTGCAATCAGTTCAAGAGATCGCGACGATGCGCTTCCATGCATCTCCGCATATCAGTCCTAGCCAAAGTTTCTACCTATTCGCAGAAACCGTATTCAACATATAGTAGACACTATGCACGAGAATCCTCTGAGAGAGTTAATCGGAACTAAGTTTAAATGTCTTCAAGATGTTTGTACTGACCCACTTGCACGTAGACAAGCTAACCATTGGCATCGGTCGCTGTACTTCATCAACGTGATATGTTCAAATATGCTAGTCGCGACGGGAACAATATCTGACATGGTTAAAATAAACTTGTAGCAAGTGTGACATATGAGATAACGTGAAATTTTTCTTACACACACATACATTGTTGGGCAACATTATTTGCTCTTCTTCATTAAAATAGAAATACATAATATATGGATTAAAATTTGATTAAAATATGAAATAATAATACAAGTAATAAATATGTGATATATATAAAACAAGGAAATAGTATTTCCCCGACTTGTCCATGATGAATGATGATTAATGTCGTTTCATTAAGTCGAATTTCCTTTAAAATCGCTAAGACTGTAAACACAATTTCCCTAAATCGCGAGTCTCGGCACGAAGTAATTATCGTTCGCGATCCTCGCGTTCCACCTTCGTGTGATGTATGTACTTGTCGGTGTACCGGATAACTTTTACATGGAACACACATACTTTGAATGCGGCTTGTTAAAAGTTTCCTGGTTAGACGGAAATGGATTTTGCATTTGGTGGTAGGCGTGCGACTCGTAGGCACGAAACAACTTTACGATGTCGACTACCTCTCAGATACTGCGACGATCAACCGACCATGTGAAGAAGAAATCTAACCGGAACAACGACGAGAAAATATACAGTTAGTGTTAGAAGAAAATTAGATATAGAGAACAATTTATCTTTAGCATAAAAAATAAATATAAGAGAGAAATCACTTAAGCTGCATATTTCTTTTAACTTTTCTGGCTAATAACTAGCTAGCTAAAAAGAAAATTTCAATAAACTAGGAAAAATAACTTATTTTACAGATCATATCGCACATACTAAATTTTATAAATTTTATGCAAGAAAAATAGTTATAAAAAAATAAAAAATGTAAAAATAAAACGTTTCTTAATATAACCGCAACTTCTCCCCACTTATATCAATTAGTTAATTTTTCCTTTTATTTTAATTCGTTAACTATAACATTTATTTAACTGTAAAAAAAACGTTTTATAGAATTTAAGATAAAAAAAATTTAATAATAGAGAATAATAGCTCAATTTTTAAGGTATTTTACGTAAAATGACAACTAAAATAAGCAAGGGAAATCACATAAACTATAGCATAAACAATATGATTCATATAAAGCATATTATAATGCATATTTATTTATCAACATATTTGGGTTAATAAGAAATTAAAGTATACCATAGATATGTACGTAATATAAATTCCGTGCGTGTTTCTATTCTATGCTCTTCGGTAACGAGACGCGCATTACTTACCTATTATGCTACGCGTCAATTTTCCAAATTATTTTTTATTAATTTATTAGATTATATTTAATTAATTTATTTTATTTTATTTATTTATTTAACTTATTTTTTTAATTTTTATTAAATTTATCTTTTCAATCAATTTTTACTAAATTTATCTTTTTACTGATAGATGCGCAGGATGCAAATCTATATATTTCCGCATTATGCGAAATATATTATACCTTAACGGGCATCCAATTGCTTAGAAAATCTATTTATAATGTAATAGAGTTAATTGTATAATTTTTAGCTATTCAAAAATATTCTTATCATATAAAATACTTGTATGCAAAATGTATTTTATACAAAATTTAATACAATATAAAATTTTTCTTTGTTATATTTAAAACTATAATATGAATCTAATAAAATTATGCTATTTATTTTATTTCTTGTAGCAATTATCACATATCGTTATAATTTTTGTATAAAACAGTCCAACAATCTAGCTTTCGCGGCTTACATAATCCGGTTTGACAATAAAACGAAGATGATTACTAACCGACGGCTTTCTTCTTACAATAGACAATCCCGACCTGGCCTCTTATGAAATTCATTTCCGAAGAGTACGGAATTCACTCTGACCGAGTTTACCGCCACTTTAATTCCTTTTTTGCTTGCATCTGCGGAGCACTCATTTTCTCACCAGCTTGCGCGATATGACGAAAATAGATCCGATCGCTGGCATAGTGAGAATACCAATGAAGATCGGATAAAGACAGCCTACCCTTAAATTCGGAAGTGAATCTAAGATCCTATTTGAATACGATTCCTTTAATCCACCTTGGAACCTGATTATAGAGATAATTTCGCCGAGTCGCTTCTAATCAGCTTTCATTTACCACAATTTGATGAGAAAATCGTTAAATCTTTGACACTCGCGCGTCAAGAGATGGAGATGGCAGATTTCCAAATGAAGATCTTTACCTCGAGAAATTTTCGCATAAAGCTTTCTCTGTTCGCTATTATTACACTAATATCGTTAACGTACTGACGTCTATAAAAACGGCATTGGAAAGTTTCGAGAAACTCTTAGAGAAAACACTAATATAAATTATGTATTTTAAAAGACATACATAATTAATCCAACATAAAATATTTGGCTCTCTCTTTTTATTTTTAATCATAGAAACTAAATAATATAATATAATGACTGAATCTTGCATTACCTTTCCTTAAACTTGTTTTACACGCTTATACATTGAACAGTTTCCGTTCGTAACATCGTAAACATCGTATCGCGCGGAAATCATTACCGTGAGCGACTCGATTCTCCGCGAGGTCGATATCGCCCGTTTACGGTAGGGACGCAAGCTGATCGATATTAATCGCATTTCGCTAGTGGTGACGGGTTCCTCTGATTGACGACGACGATTAATGCGGGTCGTCGGGTTATGCCCCAGATAAACCGGCTGGTTGGTCCTTCGTGTGTATGCGCTCACGCTGCAGAGAGCGTACGGGCCGCGTATTTACGTTCGTCAATTTACATGATCGGGGGCGTGAGCGCGCGCGGTTCTCGTTACTTCACGCTCCATCACGCGCGCGTGCAAGCACGCGTATGCAAACCACCTAAGTTGCATATGGTGTCGGCCGGCCCGGCCAGCCGGCGAATGGAATTTCCATCTGGCGTCGTCGTTATCGCGAATCAGCCGCCACTCGCAGTTGCACATTACGCTGGCTTTTCTCGTCACACGGACACTCTCCTCTACGGAAACGGTCGGATGAAGAACAGATGTGAATAATTCATCGAGTTCCGACCGCACTTTCGGTCGTCACGAGGACCAAGCCGCATACCCATTTTTGTTTTTTCTTTTCCTTGTTTTCGCTTCTTTGCTTTTGGAATTCATAGTTCGTTAGTGTCGGGCCAAACAGAACGCAGACGCGATTGGCATGCATTTGCCGTTAATCGTGAATATACAGTGGCTGCTGTCGAGAAGAATTGCGGCGATCAGATTTAGCATCATCGATGGCTCAGCGCAGGGAAATTGACCTTTCTATAACTGGATCAATGTTCGGTCGTCAATACGACTTTAATATCCCTTACCAAACTTATCTTTGCCACAAATGTCGGTTATTTGTCAAATTATTTTAATGGTAGAGTTAACTTACCGATTTTTCAAGTTTATGTAAAAAAAGACACAAAATCAATTTATTATAATGTTACTTACATCATTTTTAAGTTATGTCATTATTTGATAATTTTTAAAAGACACTTAACGGAAATTAATTTTATCATAATAACTATTATTTATCTATAAACTATAAAACTATTGCATTGTAATTTTCTCTTATAAATAAATAAATTTATTTATTAAGAGAAAATCACAATGCAATAATAGTTATTATGATACAATTGATTAATTTCCGTTTAATTGTTTTTTAATCATTATTAAATGATAATATAACTTAAAAATGATATAAATAACATTATAATAATTATTTTATTTTTATTATTAAAACATTATTATTGAGTTTTGTTATTATCAAACATTAATTTTTATTTATAATGGATATCTTATTTTGCGTCTTTTTTTACACAATATATTAATAAGAGATTTTATATACAATATAATATCGTAGTATGGCATAAGCATTTTTTCATAGACATCATTAGTGTCCTGATTACAATAGTAGAACATTTTCATATATATATACGACGATATGCGAGCACGATTACATATCATTAAGCTAAATCATTAAAAATTAATGCCTAGGTGATTAAATCGAGGTAAATTACAATATAATGATTTGTAATTAACGATCGCATTAGAGTCACCAATAAAACGAATGCTATTTCGGTAAAATCTTTATATTGTTCTCTTCTATATAATACCGTAAAAATTATTTATTTGTGATTTATTACAGAAGAATATTATAATAATATTAAAATTTTTTTTTGTGATTATATCTAATGTAAAGTATATATGTATATATTCTAATTTACACTATATATGCCGTCACATCGTTTATGTTAAAATCAGATTTATATTAAATTCAGACTTTTTCATGAAATTTTAATAATAAAGTTAAAATGATATCACATAATTTCAAAAGAGAATGTAATATTAATAGTTATTATAAATAATTTAATTTCATTTACTATTCAGTGCAAACTATTTTAATTGACGTTATACTAACTGACAATGAGTAATATGCTACTTTTCTATATCATTTTAGTTCAGACACATACAAAAATAAAAAGAAGTAAATAAAAATTTTATTTTACGGTCAGTAGGTAATATAAAAACATGAATCCCTTATATAATGCTAAAGTTGCGTGATTTTTTTACAAAAAAAACTGCGCCTACATTAAAGCAAGAAATAAATATCTCGTATTATTAAAGATGATTAAATATTTCATAGACACTAAAGCGATATGCAAAGTATTGCCAATATCGATTCGACGAACGAATCGTCTAGTCGACATGGTCACTGTCCACGAGATACAAAAGTTCGTCAAAGAGCAATTCGTTACACATCGAATTATCTTTCCTGATACACGTGGTTATTAATATGGCGGCGCCGGCGCTATATACGGAACAGCTGATGCAACCAGATACGTCGGCAAAACATTTTCACCTCGCTGAATTGTCAACGACATTGCGCGCCGCGGCTTAATCCGCGTCCAGCTTTTTCCATCCGTTTTGTTTGCCCGGTACGGCAGACGTATCGATTATGTTCGCCATTTCAAAGTGGCTTCGTTTGCCGCAATCGCGGAACCGCGTGTTTTTCCCCCGGCATAGATGACCCGCTATAACTGGCTTTTTTTAATGACAGTTTCGCTGAGTCGATGGCGAGGGTATCGTCACGGGTCTCGTTAGCAAATTCGATGATGGCGCCTACGTTAGTGTCATCGATCCCGAAAGCTCGTTATACTTCTCGATATCGCCGAGTACGAAAAAAAGATGGTCATATCGTGAGGTAAAATATTGCGCGGTTCTCCAACGATGTATTTCATACAGATAACATCGGCTTTCGTTAACGTTTTTTTCAGAGATAGATGGCATATCTAACTTTGATCTTCCAAAGTGAGATGAAATATCACAAAGTTTATCGATACGTGTATCTTATCAAAAAATGCATTTATTACTGTCAGCTTAAAATTATGAGCAATTTAATAAAATCATTATTTAAACTATATTAAGACAGCGCGCTATTACTAGAATATTTTAAAATCGGCATATCGACACAAGGCATTGCAAATAAAATTAAGTAATAAATGCATGAAAATAAAATTTTCAAGAGATATTTTCACAGAAATCCAATTATTAATATATGTGTGTGTATATTAAAAATTATTTTTGGCATTGCAGCTCTTGATAGATTCTGGCTTTTTTTCAGATATTTTTCTAGACATCTCTCTGTCCACAATGTCTTTCTTTTTTATAATGGATGTAATGTAACGCAAATCTTCTATTTTTTGTGCGTTAATAATTAATCTCGTAGTTTCTACTCCCAAGATTTCTGTTTTATATTGACATACAGTAATTGAATTCTTTGCAACCCTGGTATCTCTAGATGTCATGCTTATTCTAAATTAAATACTTTTGTATAAAAAATATGATTGTTTCGACTACATGCTTTGAAACAGTAGACATGCAGTTATACAATGTAGATAGAAAAGAAAATGCGAATACGAATGAAAAGAAAAGAGATAATATTTGAGAGCGATACGACCGAACCCCCTCATTGCGAGAGGATTCTCCCTCCGCCTAGCTCGTAAATCCTGACGTGGCCGAGGCGTGACGCTGCACCCCGTTATAATTAACACAGGATGATGCGCGGTATAAATTACAATTATACATGATTTACAGGATGCAATAGTCGCAGGCTGGCTCCCTTCGTTACCTTCGCTGGCTATCTCTGCTACCATTCGCATCATCTCTTCTTCTCACTTACTCTAGGTTCCTGCGCTTTTAAAGTTTCTCGTCTCTGGTATTATCGTCTATTTCCGTGCATTGCGGATGCTCCTCTTTATAACGAACTACTGAATAAACATGTTTGCACTAAACCGCTCCGCGTTACGTCGGTGTTAAAAGCAATGTTAAAAGAGTCTTGCTTGTAACACATCTATTCTCGCGTTGCATCAACGTGGCGTGTTCGTTGATGCACCGGTATATCTCTGTGCATTTAAAACCTACTCTCTACGAAATTTCTCGATTTCGCGATGAAATTCGTGCATCGAGAAACTTTAACATATTTTTTATTACAATGCAATTTTTTTCAATAGTTTAATTTTTTTTATTAATGATAGAATTATATGATATATTTATATTGTCTTAAATTTTGAGAGTAAATAGCTCAAATACATAAAAACTGGAAACATCATGAATTTTCAAGAATGATATATTTGTATAACTTAGTTTTTTTTTAGATAGGAGTTTTTTCCTTAATTTAATTTTATTTAGATATTTTCGAGTTGTGTGTGTGCATTGTTTTCTTTTTTTTTTAATAAGAAATAGATACTATAAAATTTAAAGAAATGCGCGAAAGCCTCTCTAATTTCGTGAAAAAAATTTGACAATTTATCTTGTAATGCAAATTCGTAACTAAATCTAGAATCAAATTAAACCTAAGACATGTCGTCGCTTTCACAGTTTGCATGTTTGAAAATGTATGTGCCAGGCTGTACCGAGGTCGAGTCACGTGCTAGTCAACGACTAGCGGGAGTCCTCTTAATTATGTCACCCAGTTCTGCACGAGACACAATAGGGAAGTTGCGGTTAATAATTCCAGCTTTGCTGAAACGTACGCCGAACTTACAAAAGAATTCAAGCAGTACCAGGAATGACTTCAGGTCATATTATTATCACGCTAAGTGTAAGTAATTGCCTCTGCATTTTGTTGTATATTACACGTCCTTAATTATTATGATCGAACTACACGCAAAGTTATCATTAGTGCTAATAACAATTCATTTTATTTGAATCCAATCTATTTAATCAAAATGCAAGTGTGTTATAAACATTAAAATATTTTATAAACTTTTATTCTCTCTCTTTTATACATTTTATGTATTTTGTAAAAATTTTTTATTTGCCTGTTACAAAGCTTGTTCGTTGCATTTAAAATTTTTTTTTAAATCCT
>NW_021848499.1:757965-766786 GCF_003651465.1 Formica exsecta | reverse complement strand
ATTATTATATTTTTATTTTTTCTTTCTTATATATAATCATGTATACCCATCATTTATTTTAAAATTAAATAAATTTATATTTTTGTTAATTAAATAACTCTTTATTAACCCCCACTCATTCCTAGTAGAAAGATCGCACTTGGTCCCATCCCGCGTAAAAGAGATTAAATTCTCTGACCGAAAAGGGACCGCCGAGCGAACTTCCGAAAACAGTGTAATAGCGACTCAGTCGTTTACCTGCTTTTCGGATCTGTCAGTTCGTTCGACCCGATACCAAACGCCACGAGACGTTTGACTTCGGGATAAATAAAGATAGTTGTTGCGCCCTTCCGTCGACTCATCCTTCCCCGAGTCTGGACGTAACATTACAATGCAATTTTTTTCAATAGTTTAATTTTTTTTATTAATGATAGAATTATATGATATATTTATATTGTCTTAAATTTTGAGAGTAAATAGCTCAAATACATAAAAACTGGAAACATCATGAATTTTCAAGAATGATATATTTGTATAACTTAGTTTTTTTTTAGATAGGAGTTTTTTCCTTAATTTAATTTTATTTAGATATTTTCGAGTTGTGTGTGTGCATTGTTTTCTTTTTTTTTTAATAAGAAATAGATACTATAAAATTTAAAGAAATGCGCGAAAGCCTCTCTAATTTCGTGAAAAAAATTTGACAATTTATCTTGTAATGCAAATTCGTAACTAAATCTAGAATCAAATTAAACCTAAGACATGTCGTCGCTTTCACAGTTTGCATGTTTGAAAATGTATGTGCCAGGCTGTACCGAGGTCGAGTCACGTGCTAGTCAACGACTAGCGGGAGTCCTCTTAATTATGTCACCCAGTTCTGCACGAGACACAATAGGGAAGTTGCGGTTAATAATTCCAGCTTTGCTGAAACGTACGCCGAACTTACAAAAGAATTCAAGCAGTACCAGGAATGACTTCAGGTCATATTATTATCACGCTAAGTGTAAGTAATTGCCTCTGCATTTTGTTGTATATTACACGTCCTTAATTATTATGATCGAACTACACGCAAAGTTATCATTAGTGCTAATAACAATTCATTTTATTTGAATCCAATCTATTTAATCAAAATGCAAGTGTGTTATAAACATTAAAATATTTTATAAACTTTTATTCTCTCTCTTTTATACATTTTATGTATTTTGTAAAAATTTTTTATTTGCCTGTTACAAAGCTTGTTCGTTGCATTTAAAATTTTTTTTTAAATCCTCCCCCCCCCCCCCCCTATAGAGATTAATCTAAATATATATTAAAATAATTTATAATATTCAGCGCAATATTTTTCACTAGATCTTACTTTCCGTAAAATAAAATAATCGATGCAAAGAGTTTAATACAAATTTATTTTAGACTATGATTTTTGTCATGTAATTGCTAAAAGTTGCTTTGCATCCAAGCTAAGAAATGTCTATTTGCCGGCGTCTGCTGATCGTTTTCGTCGATTTACAATAGTCACGCACGCCGGTGGTACCATCGCGGACAATATCATCGTTTTTATTATGGCAGCTGGTAACCCAACCGGTAAACTCTGAAAGCGGACGTGCCATTACGCGTTTAAAGCAATTTCCGGAAATCCCTCGTGACGTTCGACAAATGGACTGGGGTCATAAATAGTTCTGCAGTCGCGGGTTGAAGCACGATGAGCGCCTATCCCGTTTCATCTTCCTTCTCGCCTTTCTCGAGCGTTTCGTGAAAGATTAATGTGAATTTTATTATTACGACTCTTATATGTACGACACTAACTTAGAAAAGACCATAACATTTCTATCGTTATTATCGAACTTATCCTCAGGTTGTCAGAATTACGTAGCTGCTATAATGTCGAGGATTACGGAGGACCTCGTAACTTTCCAAGTACTTACGTATTTGATATAGAATCCATCTCCGTATTATGAAGGAATTGTTCATTCATTGTGAACTACAGACACGGCAAGGAATGGTAATGTCTAATTAAAAACGCACAAGCATTAACTTATTATATGTCATAAAAAGAATAAATTTGATGCAAACAATTATTAATGATATGGTTATATGAGAAAATACGCACTCTTTTCTTTTTCCAATAACATTAGTAGACAGTAATCATCTATTTTCAAACTACATAATTACAACACTTCGTACGAATTTTTCTTACTGAAGTACATTCGATATGCAAAGTGCAATTTACAAAAATATATATTTTTTTGTATAGTTTTAATCATTTTTTACATATTTTATTACACAACAATAACTACAAAAATATAATTATTGAATTAAATTTGTTGTGTGTGTGTGTATATATATATATGTATATCATATAATATTGGAAATCTATTGGCTTATATTACTAAAATTGTACTTTTAATCTCAACAGTCCGTAAGCTATTTTATTGAAATATTTAATAATTATGCATGTATGCGTACACACATAAGCATCGCACACATGTACACATGTGCCTATATGATTTATTCATTTGCTTTAATTGTTTAATTTAAACTCAATTATTCTTTTCGGGTATTGGATTTATTTACGAGTTTACTTATAACAAATCGTAACTTATTAAGTTGGTTTAATGTCGATAAATAGCCCGAATCAACGGCCAAAGTAAATTTGATCATTCGCGAAAGAGAGCTATAATTGAATACGAATTATTTAGAGTATGTTTTGTGTCGAATCAGCAGCAGATATTCTATTTTCTCATCGAGTATCTACGTTCAGAAACCATGATATCTTTAATAAAATGATCTCTCTCGCTTGTAACAAAATTACACATTATCCATACATTTAAATATATATATGCACATATATCTGCACGTACGCATTTAGTGCAATAATTTAAGGCAACATATAAAGAAACAATCAGTGAATCAAACAAACTTCAATTCAATATGTCTGCCAATTATTATTATGATACGTTAATTTCAAGTTTACACAAAGCTCATCTATAGCGCATGCAAATAAATAAAATTTTCCATTTTACGTTTCGTTAAAATAAACATTTTTGATGCAAATGAACAACGATCAATGTATGACTCAAAGGATGGAAAAATTCAGAGCGGGAAATGGCGCGTACATAAAAGATGCATGATAAGCGACTGTTTCGTGCGTAGGTTCCCGTAGTAGAGGGGAAGGCTTAATCCAGAAATATGAAGTAATACGTCGTAACGCGCTCTCTTCCAACACGAGCTAATAATAAATCTCAATTTTACCGAGTCGAAATAATGCGTGTGCGAAAAGAACGCCTCTCTGCGACTAACGACGAAACTCGTTTTAATTAACGCTAGAATTGTTTCAAAATTGCAAGAGACAAACTAAGTTGGCGCATAATGTGTGCAGTGTGTGGCAGCTATAATCCACGCATAAATAATATCTTGCTTTTATATCACCAATGTGTTGATCACTGATTCAAAAAATCCTGGAGACTTATCAGTTCTCGAATAAAAATTTTCTTGTAGATTAAAACTTTTCTTCGGAAATCTAGCATTTTTTAAAAATTTTGAATAATGCAAAATGTTATTGAAAAATGTTATAATTCAATCTTAATTAAAGTGAAAAATGTTATTATTATTTTGTACAACAAAAATGTGAGTTTGTCACTTCATATTTTTGGACCCTACTTTACAGTTACTCGCGTTAGAACTTTTGTAATTTTTTCTGGAACATACCAGAAACTCTAGAACTTTTTGAAAAAAAAAAGATGCAGACCCTTTCTCTATCCCCCCTTCTCCATCTATTATATACCAAAAATTTTAAAACGGGCTACTAATTTTATAGAGATAAGTTTGACCACCCAACGTAAAAAAAAAATTTACAATAGTTTCGCGTGATTGCGGTAGAATCACTCCACGAAAGAAGGGCAAAACTCGGTTAGCTTGCCAATTAATTTCCCGCTAGACATTTTATCCAAATCGCCCATAACTAGCGAGAGGGGCAAGTGAGTATAATATTTTCCATTTGAAACTTTCGGCTGCAAATAGAAAAGAATTGCATGTGCAACAACAATTACTCAACTAAGCCATTTGAACATTTATAATCAATATTTATAGGTAAAATTAATATCCATATGCTTTGTTTCTTTTATTGATTTACAACGATGGAATAATCATTGATAAATCGGATTTTCCGCTGTAAAGAAAACTTCGAGAATATCATCTTTTAGAGTGATTAATTTGTAGTATAAGAAGCCTTGAACCATTATCGATGATTATTTTATCTAAATATAACGCGAGTTTAAATACCGATTATAAATCATTGAACTTCACCGTGCTCAGTCTCTAATCTTGTTTTTATTTCTGTGAGAGCGAAAATATAGAAGTTAGTACATAATATCCCATCATGGATCAATAATATTGTCAAAATTTTTCTAATTAAATCCATTTCTTGCAGTAACTTTCTTCAGATGATATGTGTTTTAATCAATATCTTGTATATTTTCTCTTTAAATCTTTTTCAAAGTTTTCATCGAAATGTTGCTTAAAATTATTTAAAATTTAAGATGGTGTTTCTATTTTTAAAACTGAATATATAAAGAATATATGTATAAAGCAGAATATATAAAACAAACATACAGATATATAAAGAGAAAGAAAGAAGAGAGTGATATTAATTTTTCTAATTTATTAAAAATTATTACCATTCTGAGATATATTTTCTTTAAGCAAAGATTTACTTCAAAGTAAAGAAAAAATTTTATTAAAATTTGACACAGAAAAAGTAAAAAGAATAGTATATAATTTTCATCCATGTTTTATCATAAGAATCTGCTTTTCTCTATACAAAACAAATAATTTAAGCGCTACTACACAAAAAACTTGTATAAATATTTATTAGTACATAATAAATCGTACAATTTATAATTTCCGGAAGCACTCACTGAGACACTAGACACGTTCACCTAATACATTGCCTACTAGGTGAGTCAGACGTATTACTGTCTGGCACAAAACGTGGTTAGACTACTCTATTCTCTGTTAAAGTTTCTTCATGTTATGATGATATAATGCAGATCGAAAATATAGGTGCAGCTCTTAGATTTATAGCATTACTTTATCACTATTATTTTATTTCTCTATTAACTATATATATGTTTATTATAATTTTTTAATATAAACAAAATTAGATAAACGATATTTTTATCTATGTGTATCCCTATTTTTAATATTTTTAATTTGTTAATATTAATAACAAAAATGTTTTAATAATATTTTTAATCTATCAAAATATGAATATTAAGTATTCGGAAACCAACAATTTAAAGAAATATGATAATATCTATTGTAACGAAAGATATGTATTCCGTTTTATATATTATACTGTAAAATTTATCTGTATTACAAAGATATTTTAATGATAACTTTATTAATCGGCTATCAATCTCGAACTCAGCATGTTGCAAATAGTATCTATTTATCAAAAATAAATTTTATCGTAGATGTACGTTCGTGTTTGAACAATACCAACAATATCGGCCAAACCGATTGAAAATCGAATAATAGCCCCTAGGACTACACACAAGAGTATAAATACTATTAACTATATATATGTTTATTATAATTTTTTAATATAAACAAAATTAGATAAACGATATTTTTATCTATGTGTATCCCTATTTTTAATATTTTTAATTTGTTAATATTAATAACAAAAATGTTTTAATAATATTTTTAATCTATCAAAATATGAATATTAAGTATTCGGAAACCAACAATTTAAAGAAATATGATAATATCTATTGTAACGAAAGATATGTATTCCGTTTTATATATTATACTGTAAAATTTATCTGTATTACAAAGATATTTTAATGATAACTTTATTAATCGGCTATCAATCTCGAACTCAGCATGTTGCAAATAGTATCTATTTATCAAAAATAAATTTTATCGTAGATGTACGTTCGTGTTTGAACAGTACCAAACAATATCAGCCAAACCGATTGAAAATCGAATAATAGCCCCTAGGACTACACACAAGAGTATAAATATGTAAGTATGTATTTAACTACGCTGATTGTATTTGTGCATTGATATTGTTGCTCGTTTGTTTAACCAAAATATTGAAATATTGAATCTACCTGCTTCTCCTTTTTTGATATCGATCTTCTTTTCCGTCATCTTTATCGTACACTTTTCCACTTTTCCAATCGTCGACTTACTCCTAAAGAGGGACCTGTTCTTTTCGGACTTGATAGAATTTTGCTAGTGCAGCCTCGGCATGCTATAAGCACTCAGTACTCTTTGCCATTTGCTTTAAAGCGATACAAGAATTTCAAATATGAAACAATCTGAATAAATTAATATTTATCAAGGTTTATTTTTCAATTTATGATATAATAAATGAATTTCAATGTCTTTTCAAAGTATATAAAAAATTGCAACTTTAACACACGATGCAACACGTTTTTTTAACTCCTGAAATCAACCGAAAATGATCGTTATCAGCGCTATCGTGAACATCGACGAATTCCCTGTGTGTGCGCGCGCTCTAAAAGAAACTTCTTATCCTATTATCTTCTCTTCCCCCTTATTTTCCTCTGCCGCCGCGATCCGCGAGTGACCCTTAAATTTCGTTTTCGTAGGACGGAGCTCGCATGAAAACCGCTTTAAAGCACCGAACTCCCTATGAAACTTTTCCTCCATAGTCGTCTTCCCTTCCATTTCGCCTCCGGCTTCGACGATGGCAGCGGCGGTTGCAAAATCGCCGTCTTTTCCGCTTCTGACTCAGCCGTAATGTTTACGTGGCTCGATACACGTCGTACTTTATATTGCCGGTCATTAAAAATGACTCGAGCTAGTTTGCAAAACAAAGGTAATTCATAGAAGACCACAAATTTTGTGTTCGGCCATTATAATCGTAAAATAAAAATTGCACATTCCGGTTGTCATCGAATTAGACATGTTGCGCGCAATACGATGGCTATTAGTCGATAAAATTTTTCTCTGAAAACGGATATCTCCAAAGTATCGCGGCGGCTTTTCAAACGATGGAAGAGTTGAACTCACGAAAATAATAATGCGCTCGAGAATCTTCTTCTCGGATTTCATCATAGTTGAACTATGCATGGGGCACTTTCAAGATGGACGGCTGTTTCATTATGTGCATATTGCTAGAAAGACAAGCAATTCATCCTTTATACTGTATGCTTTTAATCATTGACGCACAAAGCATAAATATTTCATGTCACGCGTTCTATTTCTAATAAGCCTTCACTCTAACTTTTAAAAGATATATTTTAATTTATGCAATATATACAATGCAAAATGTTTCAGAAAAAAGTTAACTGAGAAATATATTTATTCTAGTCCATATTATCACTATATATATTTAAAGATAAATATAATTGCATTGTTTTTTGAAATCTTAATTTATTTATATCATTAATACTTCAATAAAATATTATTTTTGAAAACATTCAATTTTTATGCTGATAGACCTGTTATCTTGAAATAGTCAATAATGCCTTAAATATCAGATATTTTTTAAAGGCAACTTTATTGTTGAATATCTATCCTTGTGATATGTCTTCAACTGATAAAAATACAATCTTTTTCGAAGAAAATTGCGACGGCTGCGCTTCAGTTAGAAATGGAAAGAACATCCGTAGAATTCGGATATTATCACTTTTAACCGAGAAATTCTACTATCTCGAAACCGTTCGTATTCTGATTTATTTTTCGTTCCCTTTTAGAAGCAATTTGTTCAAGGTAATTTGAAAGCATACTCGTCAATATCATAAATATTGTCGATTTTGCCATCGTAACTGCATTTTTACAGTGATTTATAGTAACGATATTACGAATATCTCGTACGCAATATAAATCGATCTACCTGACATTGATGTTTCATTAAAAGTTATATTTTATCCTCATATACAGAGACTGTGCGTATCACTATATCATAGCAAAACTAGCTTGACGTTTTGTCCAACAAGATATATCGCTCGTCACATACATTCAAGCGCTCTGTATGCCAAATTATTAGAGATTATAGTTTACATGCGATTTTTGCATAACATTGTCACATCGGACTAAATGCAGCACAAATTGTAAAATGTTCTTTTGTGTGATATAGTACGTACTAATTTACAGAGTACTTCAATTACCATTGTCATTATACCGATTGTAATGGGACGTTTAAGCGCAGTATTTCAAAGCGATATTGCGAAGCGCGTACAATACAACGAAATCAACTGAATATATCGGAATTATTTTGTGTACTATTGTGCGCCCAAAGATGACACTATCGCGATAATTAATGATAATACGCATGAGACTAAGTTTTGGATAATAATGCTGCTTCTCTGCGATAATGAATTAGCTTTCTGACGCTCAAAGCGCTCATCAACTTTTCTTTCGCGAATATTTCTCGGAGGGAAGACGTAGTTAGGAGAGAATGAAACGCGACGGACAGAAGAATTTTATTTGTTCATTAGTCACATAGACCAGATTGAATTCCTCTTGAGTTTTTTTTCCATGGATACGATTGTAGAACGGGCGTGGATGGGAGCAAGCTGAGGTTACGAGAAGATTCTTCGTCTCCGAGATTTTACGACCGGGAGAAATCTAGGGTGAAAGTCAATTTTTCCGAGGATTTTCATTAGTTAGGCTGAGCCGGTAAAATCGAAGGATGACACAACCTGTCACCGACAAGACGCGACGGTAATTGACAAACCTCAAATTGATTTTTGTGAAACTAATATTAGTTTATCTATATAGCTCGCCAAAATCATGGTTATATATTTTAATAATATCCCGTTTAAATTACATACACACACAATTTTAAAAAAAATATACATACATATATATA
>NW_021848499.1:756240-757351 GCF_003651465.1 Formica exsecta | reverse complement strand
TTGTTATTTATTTGTTCCAATTATATTTATTATTATTGTTTTCGATTTTTAACCACTGACAAATGTAACCATTAATATCTCGTTATAACAATTACTTTTATTGCATCTTTGATACCTGCCATTATGTATAAAATATATTGATGATTTTGAAAATTCTGTATAACATTTCAATCTGGATATATATTAATTTATTCGAATTATTATAACTCAAAACTATTAAACAAATAATAAGATGATTGACTGATTTCTTCCAGATTTTATGATCCAAGTGGACGGGTAAAGTCATGCTTTCAATGTATATGTCGAATGCAGAATATTGAAAGAATATGAAATTAATTGACCAGCAAAACTCGCCCTCATTTTCCCTGTATCCTACGATGCATTTCTGAATTCAAATTCTAAAATACTCGCAACATGCACGTACACACTTTAAATCGACGGGTTATATGCAACGATGTCGCGACTGGGATCCTGTCAGCCTCGCGTATGATTTATTGCCGGCACGAACAAGCTCCTCGTAATTTACGCACCCCATACCCCGCGTCTCTTCGTCCCCCCAGCCTTCGACGTTATTTCGCGAAACGTCCAAACAGTTGCGCGGTAGTGTTACATTGACGCGACGAAAGGAACAATTCGCCTCCCATTCCTGGCGTCGCATATCCGTTCAGGCTCGTGGTTTGCGATAATTATTCCACGAAGTTGATAATTGTGATGTCTACTAGGAAGCTGTCACCCTTTGTGAATGATTAATAATGTAAATTTTTATGTTGTTCTAGTGAAAATCTATTAACCATAAAATCGGTAATAATAGCGTATCATAATATAATGTCTCGAATTCTTTATTAAAAATCATTATATTTTTCGAGAATTTTTTGTATATATCAAAAATTTTTGGAGAATAACAAGCCATTAAAAAATTATTTTATCAAGCAAGAGATTCTTATACTATTATTATTATGTAAAATAAATTGTATAAATTAATCTTTTTATATTGCACGATTTAAAATTCTTATTATTTGATATATCGTAATAACGTTGTTAATATAACTTAGTTAACATATAATACATTTTTAGGTTACGTTAATATATAGTAAATTTTTATAATATATAG
>NW_021848499.1:749975-756146 GCF_003651465.1 Formica exsecta | reverse complement strand
TTATAATATTATCTTATAAAAAAATTTTTAGAAAAAGTTAGCTTGTAATTAAAAATATTGGGTACATAATAGTCAGAAAAAGGCGCCAAGTGCACGTGCCAGTTGTAAAAATTGTTGTATGTATTACTATAAAAGATTATCCTACAAAAATAATGGTATAAAAAGATTGCGTCAATTGAAAATAAAAACTTATGAAAATATATTAACCAAGAAAAGTTGTACAAAATAGTTGTTTTAATTTCTTACAGAAATAATGATATTAAAAAGTTGGATTAATTGAATAAAAGTTTATACTATAAAATTTATATATGTATATATTTTTTTTATATCCAATATTAAAAGAAAAAATATATCTAATAATTGGCAATATGGTATCTATTATAAAAATCATCAAAAATGTGAACAATTATATGCATTGTATATATCCCGCAAAGTTTAATAAAAAAAAAAAAGGATAATGCGAAACACAAAAAACAAAATTAAAAATTAATAGAAAAATTAAAAATTAGGAATTAATACAAAAAATTAAAAATTTATACAAAAATTAAAATTTGATACAAATAAAAAAATTAAAAAGAATTTGATTAAATAACTTGGTGCTAAACTAAACAATATGCTAAAGTTAACATATTGTTTAATACATTTCGCAGTTATTGACATAATTGAATTAAATATAGTTTTAAATAAAATTTATAAAATTTGTTGGTTTAATATACTTTGAAGGTTATAGCAGCGTCAAGTTTTTTTAATGACGCATAGTGCGTCACGTAAGCGAAGAAACTAATTTAATTCTAATTCCGGTTCCTCCAACCTCTTAACGACGATTATCTTTGTCGTTAGCGAGCGATAGCCTATGGGAGTTGCGCTTTTCACCAGGATTGTCCTTGCCATTGGCTGTCGCTAGTTAACGATATCGAAAACTGTCGATAGCAAGTTACTGAATACTGTTACTGAGCAGTGCTTCTAATAAATATCGTTCTCTTTCTTAAACACCACGAACGTGAACAGATGTGTATAGTAAGACAGAGAAATATTTTTACACGTATCGAGACGCGAGTTGTACTTTACAACATAATTGTACTCTACGATAAATTCTCCTATTTTAACAAAACTACTAGTTACATTTAACAATATTGTTAAAACCAAAAAATATATATAATATAAATAAAATTCTGAAGTCTGTTGCAGTTTATAATTGATATTAAAGTATTCGCCGACAATTTAAATAATAAAAAAATAATAGTGATTATAGCCGCATTATGTTATTTTATCGCTTTGTGTTTATTTTGTGTATTTGTGTAAATTTTGATGCCTTAATTGGTGTTTTTGCGCACGTTAACAAATCTAACGGGAATGAATACAAAAAAGTTATTAATAATATTAATAATATGCTGCCTGCTTATATAATTGCTTCGAAAGCTGATCTTGTTAACTCAACTATATGCGGAAAGGAATTACGAGACTTTCGCGACGCCGTGGATCAACGAATATTATGGAGTTTAAAAAGTAAGTAAAAAAAATTCTATTTACTTAATTATAATTTTATAAAGAAAGTCGAAAATATTAGAAGAACTAATTATTAAACAATTATTTGCGTTTACTCTACACTGAATTAATTGTCTAATTACAAAAACTATAATTAAAGTTAACTAAACTCATATGCCTTTTTTTACTATTGTAAAAAGAGAAAAAAAGTAGTTAATAATTATTAGTAATTAGTTAAAATTAGGTTAAATTACCTAACTGTTAGGTTAAATCACCTAACTAAATATTACATTGCAATAAATTAAGCTATGTACATGTACACTCAAGGACAGAAATGGTGTCTCTAGGCGGCTAGATGTATACGTGACAGCCGAAAGCGGTGTCCAGCCAGCGCGCTGGCTATAACTGTCTCACTCGCACTTCCTGCATTCAATTGGAGTGAGTGAGACAAATATAGGACCCTATTAATTGGCATCACGTCTTGCATTGCTTTCTCTCTCGATCATATGACTGGTAACAAGGATGTAACGGAATGCGGTCGGATTGCCTTCCACTTTTTTCTCCTTCCCTGCTTGATCTTTTTCGCGCTTCAGATAATACATATACATACATACGCGATAGTTATCTTGAAATAGTCAATAATGCCTTAAATATCAGATATTTTTTAAAGGCAACTTTATTGTTGAATATCTATCCTTGTGATATGTCTTCAACTGATAAAAATACAATCTTTTTCGAAGAAAATTGCGACGGCTGCGCTTCAGTTAGAAATGGAAAGAACATCCGTAGAATTCGGATATTATCACTTTTAACCGAGAAATTCTACTATCTCGAAACCGTTCGTATTCTGATTTATTTTTCGTTCCCTTTTAGAAGCAATTTGTTCAAGGTAATTTGAAAGCATACTCGTCAATATCATAAATATTGTCGATTTTGCCATCGTAACTGCATTTTTACAGTGATTTATAGTAACGATATTACGAATATCTCGTACGCAATATAAATCGATCTACCTGACATTGATGTTTCATTAAAAGTTATATTTTATCCTCATATACAGAGACTGTGCGTATCACTATATCATAGCAAAACTAGCTTGACGTTTTGTCCAACAAGATATATCGCTCGTCACATACATTCAAGCGCTCTGTATGCCAAATTATTAGAGATTATAGTTTACATGCGATTTTTGCATAACATTGTCACATCGGACTAAATGCAGCACAAATTGTAAAATGTTCTCTTGTGTGATATAGTACGTACTAATTTACAGAGTACTTCAATTACCATTGTCATTATACCGATTGTAATGGGACGTTTAAGCGCAGTATTTCAAAGCGATATTGCGAAGCGCGTACAATACAACGAAATCAACTGAATATATCGGAATTATTTTGTGTACTATTGTGCGCCCAAAGATGACACTATCGCGATAATTAATGATAATACGCATGAGACTAAGTTTTGGATAATAATGCTGCTTCTCTGCGATAATGAATTAGCTTTCTGACGCTCAAAGCGCTCATCAATTTTTGGTCATATACGTATACACCTAACCGCCGAGGGACACCATTCCTGCCCTTGAGTGTACACTTCTTCTTCTTCTTTCACTTTATGGCCACATCCAATCCAGATGAGATCAGTACATTCAGGCCAATATTGAGTATACACAAGCGGAATTATCTTGATCTTCTACATATTTCCATATTTATAGAACAATTGATTTAAATGTAGTAATTTAATGTACAAACATATTCCGACATTTTTCACTCAAACTATGCCACTATATTATGCAAATAAAAATAAGAAAAAGTGTTATATAAATATATACATATGTAAGCCTATAAATGCTTTATTAAAGAATTATAAGAAAAATATGAAATACAAAAATAAAAGATAATAACAGATTTATTTTTAATATAGCTTAATATAATGCAAATTTAACTTTAGAAATCTAAGCGTTTTCGAAATATGTCACTCATCTAATAAAAAAAAACCAGTCAGCCAGGCATCAAGATGCCTTTTGACATTTTGTGCTCTTTGGGAGTGTAGGAAGATTAAGCGAAACTGCGAAGTATAAGTTTTTATGAAAAAGTTTTGAAGAAAACGTTTTTAACAGCAGAAAGACGCGAGAGAGCACATAGTTTAAATATAGAAACAAAACTATAACTAAAAAATGTAAAATTATTAAGAAAAAAGAAGAATCACATGCAATCTGTCGAGATATGACAGTCTTAATAAATTTTTTTTTGTAAGTACAACGTGCATCTTAAAAATGTAATTGCACTTTTTTTTTTAATAGGATTCGGATCTAAAAGTACTTATAATAAGATGAAGTGCTTGAAAAAGTAATATATACAAGATATTTTTAAAATTTCTGCATGAGGCATATGCTTTATTTAAGGAGATGTTCAAACTTTTTATCGTTACACAATAAATGTTTGATGAACTGGTTCTTGATATTCTTTATTACAACATCAAGCTGATCATTATTTAAATCACTATTTAAATCACTATTTAAATAACATAGGATCTCTTATTTTAATGGAATATGATTCATTTTTTAGTTCAATTATTGGTACAATCATTACAATTTAATATTTAAAATTTTATTTTTTTTGTAATACTACTTTTGTAATACTAACCGTCAGTCGCAAAAATAGAAAACTGATAACGTTACCTTATTAGTTTAATCACACATTAAAACATTACCTTGTATATTTTATTACTATATTATTACTGAGATGTAGAGTAATGTTATCTTTCGCAAAAATATAAAATTCTAATAATTATTTAGAATTTTATATTTAAAACATGTGTTATAGCCCAAAAGACTATGTACATTATTATTACATTATTATGTTATATGATTATTATTAATTAATATTATTTAAGATACGCCTTCCAATTTATAAGTCTGAGGAAGGCGTATACCGTTACGAACGTTGATCGCGTGAATCACGGATAGACTAACAATAAATAAAAATTATTGCTCAATATTTCTGTTTAAATAATAATTGCTTATTTTTTATTATTAAGTGCTAGATTCTAGCGGTGGATTTAAACCAGGCTTTCTTTATGGAAATAATTACTGGCTGGGAAGTCGTAGTCAGTGTCTCGATACGATGAATACAGCTCCTCTAGAAATCGCAAAGCGATTTAATTACTTCTGTATAAAAATGTAGTGACAAAATTATTTATACACACACAAATTATCTTAACATTAAATATTTGTTATTTATTTGTTCCAATTATATTTATTATTATTGTTTTCGATTTTTAACCACTGACAAATGTAACCATTAATATCTCGTTATAACAATTATTTTTATTGCATCTTTGATACCTGCCATTATGTATAAAATATATTGATGATTTTGAAAATTCTGTATAACGCGTTTCGACATTGTGAGCACATTTTGTAAGCGTTTTGTCGTAGCCCGACCAATTTCCTAATATATTAAAAGATAAAACAATAAAGTTAAACAGAAAAGATTAAGAAAGAGCTGAGTAAAGCAATGCATTAAAATTAGAAAAGAGATCAAGGAAAAATAATTAAGAAAGAGTTAAGTAATAAAAGATTATTAATAAAATAAAAGTATGATACGTGACTAAAGAGAAGGAAGTTACGGTCAAGTTCTCGGAAGCTGAGTAAGCAGCTGACTAGACAGCTGACGAGCGGAGCACGAGACATGCTCCGGTCAGGGACACCACACTCCTCCCTAATCAACGACCTAATTAATTAATATATATTGAGCGCGAGATGCACCGACGCTAGCTCAGTAATATAGCTCATTAACATCGCTCACTACTCGTTCACTCGCTCGCTCATATCAACAGTATCGATATACCGTACATCGCACCCGACTATTATAATCGCGAATAAGTAAAAGTGTACCAAAACCTGTGAAATATATTAATTTATACCTAACGTCCGGGAGTGTCTTATTTCGAGCGTGGATCCTAATCCTTTGGGCGTATAAATCCCTAAAGACCTCTTCCTTAGCGGCTAGAGGCACAACAAACTGATAGTTTAAAGTCTAATAAAGCCAAAAGTTTTAGGTCTCGCTTAAAGCCAAAATAACATTGGTGCAACCGGGCCTAAATAATGAAATATCTAAAGATTACTTTTTAAATTCAACAATGAATTAAAACATTGATGATGTACTAACAATAAATAAAAATTATTGCTCAATATTTATGCTTAAATAATAATTGTTTATTTTATGTTTTTGAGTGCTGGATTCTAGCGGTGGATTTCAACCAGGCTTTCTTTATGGAAATAATTACTGGCTGGGAAGTCGTAGTCAGTGTCTCGATACGATGAATACAGCTCCTCTAGAAATCGCAAAGCGACATATATTAAATAATACGATATATCGTGATCCACAAAAGGAATTTCCGCCTTTCGAAGTAAATTACTTTGTTGCTCATTTCAAACACAACAGTACCCTCCAATACCACATGAATCTCGGTACAAATGAAGTAAGTTTTTACATTTTTATAAAATAAGTTTCTCTCTCTCTCTCTTTCTCTCCCTCTCTCTCTCTCTCTTTCCCATATAAAATTAACTAGAAAAAATATCAAATTATAAATTAAATTAAAGCCAGTGAACTTACATAGGTTTTTCTATTTTTATTTTATCAGGTTATAACAATAATATATATATATATATATAGAAAAACC
>NW_021848499.1:709675-749637 GCF_003651465.1 Formica exsecta | reverse complement strand
ATATAGAAATATAGAAAAACCTATGTAAGTTCATTGGCTTTAATTTAATTTATAATTTAATACCTTTTCTAGTTAATTTTATATGGGAGAGAGAGAGAGAGAGAATAATAAACTAGAGAGTCCTAAATATATATTGTATGTTTATTCTTATAATTTAAAATAAACCTTGATTTCTTTCTCTTTTATTCTATATATATTTATATCGGGTATATATATAAAATGTCCCTTCTCCTGCATCCCCGAAAAAATTCTTTTTTTCCCAAGCCAACTTTATTTTTAAAACCTAACCCATATAACCAAACCTATTTCTGTGATTCAAAACTAAAATTTACTATTAACTTATTCTTACCTTCAAGAAGACTCAAAAATTCACATAGCATGTTGAAAGCTGTTAACGAACTGCGAGGAATAAGAAACACATTATTGACAAAATATCCATGACCGTCTACCTATTCCGTAAATGTAAACAAACACTTCTTCATCTGCTCTCTACAACAAATACAACGTATACAAACTTCACTTTTTCTAATATTACTTTATAATACCTGAGAAAAAGCATTAAAGCTGTGAAATTTTAATTTGTTATATCTCCTAAACTAATGCCGTCCGCCACTTATTTCTCGCGGGGAATTATTCAGAAAAACCTCCCCTATAACATATTTAAGTGGGTTAAATCGGAGATGTATCTTTTATGCAATTTTACCAAATTTACAAATAAAAAGAGAATTATAAGGAATATTCATACATATGCAATTGATTCATAGAATTATATAAGAATAAATTGACACTGTACACATAAAAAATATATTAATATGTACTATACAGGATATTTTGTTTTAGGATATAATTACGCTCGGTCTTTGTTTACCAGCATCATGTTGTATAAATGATCTAAGTTTAATTCTGAAAAAAATATTTCGCGATAGAGTTTTCTCTATCAGTGACCTTTATTCCATGGATTTCAAATTGATCGAGGTTAAAAATCTGAAAGACGAACAACAATGGTTACTTAATGATACGATATTCTTCATCTGGTAAAATGCAAAGAAAATATATAATTAATAATATATATAAAATAATTATTATTTTATCAGAGCATATAATAATACATTACTTTAAAAAAGAAACACTTCTCATACGCTAAAAATTGGACTATTTTCAAACCGCTGAAACTCCGCGAAATATCCACGGAGAAAAAATTATAAAAATATTTTGAAGCTTGAAATTTCAACTTTTTAACGCGCTTTTGCCAGTTCAAAAAAATTTGTTTATTTTCTTTTGTTCTGTGATTTAGAAAACAAAACATTGTTTTGTTCTTTAAAATTACATATTTTGGTACTTTGCAGTTCAATAAAAAATTTTTCTCAAAAAATTTAAGTCACATTCCATAAACTACAACATTTTGCCTACAAAACGCTTTTTCTCATTTTTCTACGATCTTCGACCGAGTTACATGATTTTGAAACTAAACCTGTATTTTTTAGAAATCTTTTTTTAGGGTACAGCATTAAAAAGATAAAAAAAGGTTTTTAAATTACCGATAGCTTGTTAAAATTTAAACTTCAAGCTTTCTTAATTTTTTGCCAAGTATTGATATCATTTCTAAAAAGTACAGATTTATTTTCAAAATTGTATAACAGCGAAAAAAAAATTGTAAGAAAATTTTAAAGAAAGATTTCTCTAGACACAAAATGTTGTAGTTTATGGAATATGACCTAAATTTTTTAAGAAAAATTTTTTTATTGAGCAGTAGAATGTCAAAAATACGTAATTTTTAAAAACAAAACAATTTTTTTTTTTTTTTAAGCAGAATAAGGAAGATAAACAAATTTTTTTAAACCATTGATAGCACATTAAAGTTGATACTTCAAGTTTCAAGATGCTTTTTTAATTTGTTTGCGATGATTTTTCGTCGAGTTTGGACGGTTTAAAAATAGCCCAATTTTTAGCGTATAAAAAATGTTCTCTATTTTTTTAGTGTTTATTTTATAGGCAAATTTTTGTACAACTTACAAAAGTTTTGAAATAATAGAAAGATATATTTTATATTTATTTTATAATTGCAGTATTTTAGCGTTTACTTTTTTCATAATGATAATCGGAACAATATACGACATATTTGTGCATCAAAAAAAGGAAAAATCTTTAGTTCTAAAGGATGAAACTGCAACTAGTAAGTATTGTATTTGAAATCACTTAAAAACTTTTTATGAATTTCGATAACAGATTATTCATAACTTTGATTATGTATTATAATCGTATTTGAAAAAACATGATTATGCTTTGTACATCAAAATGATATTTAACTATTTTAAAATCAGTGTATTTTCAAGTCAAGTAAGTCAATAAGGATATACTTTAATAAGGATCAGCAAAAATTTATATAAATTTATATTAATAGTCATCTTGTATATGCATATATTTTTTATTAAATTTAAATAATTCTTCTTCTTTCAAGTTTTCTCATCTAATCAAAGCGTATGTATTTTTATATAAATATATACTGAAAATTGTGTATTATAGATGTGATGAACATACCCGAGAAAATGAAAATAACATCGTTTTTACATCGAGAAAGTAGAATTGGAAACATACTAATATGTTTTTCCGTATACACAAATACAAAAATAATATTTCGCACGGAATTGGATGCCGACGCAGTATCTACTATTCACGGTTTAAAATTTCTAGGTATGAGTTGGTTAGTTTTTATTCATACCTTATACTTCATGCTGGATTATATCGGTGAGTAATTCGGAAAAAATTTATAAATTTGATATACATATGTCTTATTTTCTACATATAACAGAGATTAATTTGTACACATAGATAATAAAGCATTATCAATGAGATTCACCTTGGATTCCGTCCTTCATATATTATTTAATCTAATCATGCCAGTAGACACCTACTTTTTTTCAAGCGGATTTTTAGTAACCTATTTATATTTGAAAGATAAAATGGGCAAAGAAAATACTAGGTCGATTAAATACAAAGAAAAATTAAATGAATTCTTTATTCATATAATAAAAAGATTTATTCGGTACGTTTTTCTCTTTCCTTATCTTTATTTATACAGACAATAAACAAGAACAATGTATATAAAAACAATTTAGAAATAAAATTTAATATTGACATAAATAATAATATTATCTCTTTTTATGAATACATATTAATATCTCAAAACATTTTATTTTAAGGTTGACACCTGCATACATGATGATGATAGGAATAGTGCAATTAAATTCGGCTTGGTACGACATGAATTCACAATTTTACCCAAAACATAGACTGTACGAAATTTGCGCGAAATATTCGTGGAGAAATCTGTTATACATAAATAATCTATTCGATTTAGATTCGATGGTATAAATATATTTAAAATAGTTATAATTAGTTTAATATTGCTAAAAGAATAATAAAATTTTATTTTAAATTTTCTATTTTCTTATAGTGTATGCTTTGGAGTTGGTATTTAGCCAATGACATGCAATACTTTATAATTGCTATTGCGCTATTGATTTTGTCAACTGTGTAAGTTGATCTATTGATGGTATTATAATCAGCACATACTAGGCATATATTCAAATAAATATAAGTTGCTAATTTCAGGTACTTTTACATAGCTGCTGCCATTCTGGGTGCACTTTTAATAGGCTCAATTGTACTTACCGGTTATATTTCATATATTTACGAATTTGTTCCGACGTAAGTGATAAAAACATTTTGCTAATTATGAGATGGATTAAATATTTTTTTATTGCAGGTTAGATGAACAACGAAGACTTGTAAGTGTCTTCTACTATCCCCCATGGATCAGAATAGGACCATATATTATTGGCATAATTACAGGTTACATTATAAGAAGACTAAATAAAAAGTTGCTCTTAAAAAAAGTAAAATATAATTTGATTTTTATATGACTTTAATGTGAAAAAATACGCAATTATTATTTTATATCCAAATTATTTTATATTTTATATCCAAAATAATTTTTTTTTAGAAAACTGTGATTTTATGTTGGTGTCTTAGTAGTGCGTGTATTATTTTCGTGTGCCTTTCTCCGTTAGTTTTTTATAAACAGAACGTATCTATTCTGTATGCCGCTATCTATGTTGCATTAAGTAGAACACTTTGGGCCATTGGTATAGCATGGATTGTAATAGCTTGTTTTACTGAGCATGGTGGTTAGTACATTTAATAAAATATATATAATAAATCTTATCACATACACACATACATCTATATACATAAATAAGCTGTAATATTATATTTGTGACTTGCATCTCTCATTTAATTTATTTTCAATTTACACTTTTATAAGTTTTATTTTAATAAATGCTGGCATAAAAATAATACTATAATTTTAAAATATCTTATTTTTATCATCACACATATACATACAAATTATTTTATTGTGTTACAGGTATTGTTAATCAGTTATTATCATTCAAAGTCTTGATCCCTTTTAGCAAACTTACTTATTGTGTTTATCTCGTACATCCCTTTGTCATACAATCGATTAATCTGTCTAGTGAAACACCCGTTCATTTGCAATTACTGCCTGTGGTAAGTAGAGATTATCTCTAAAAAAAATTTGTAGTACTGACAAAAAGAAGACTTCTTAACATTTATTATCAATTTTTAGGTTATTATGTTTATAGGATACTTCGTGATTAGTTACATTTGCGCTTACGTATTGTCTTTAATGGCAGAAATACCGTATATCTCACTAATACGAATGTTCCGTCAATCTCGCAATAATAAAAAATATCCACAGCGCAAAATATCGTAATATTGCATGTCAAATTATAATCAAAATACTGCAATATTGAAATATATTAACGTAAAAGTATAATATTTTCCCGTTTCATAAAAAATTCTTTGTTTCATAAAGGGACGTCAAAAGATCGTATAGCGTCATATCAAGTGTAATACACAGTCAGACAGATCGTACATATCTATATGTGATTCATCTAGTTAAGTACTTTAGATTATCGGATCTCAGTTACACTTAAATTGATTAAATTTATAATAGACTTAATCGATAGTTTGAATTCCTATTATTTATAAAAATGTCATTATTTTTATCATATAGTTGTCATATACTTGTTCTACTTGTGCTTTAAATGAAGATATCACAAAATATTTGATTATTTTTACTTGTATTAAAATTTACAAATGGAAATAAAAGCCATAAAATAAATTTTGTTTATCAATTATGTAAGATAATAATCGCACATATCACATATATGTGTTACGCGCTTTATAATAATTTAATTTTTGCATAAATGTATCAAGTAGTAATCGTATTGCCCACTTTTAATAAACATTATTGTTATCACTAATTTTAATAATAATTATTTGTAATAATAATCACCAATTTTAAGAATAATGGTTTGTAATATTATCGATTCTCTAATATAATTTAATTATTTCGTAATATAATAACTGTTTGTAATAATAATCATGTATCAAAAGAGAGACCGAAACATTTATCTGGATAATAAAAGATATTTTTTGAAAATACTTACTCGTGCGCCCTGTTTTCTGCGCTTGATTATCATTAGTCCATTTCCTTTTTGTTTTTATAATTATTATATAATATAAATAGCAAGCAGCAATGGCGATTACACTATTTAAAAATAATAACACGGAGAAAAGTTTGCTAAAGCAACTAATAATTATTATTTTATGTACGCTATTATTGTATGACCATTTTTTTCTCTTGTAAGTCGCACTTTCGCGATCCAAGTTGACCAAATCCGCGATTTTTTGTTAAAAATTACAAACGTTATGTCAGGGCACAATCCTCTTTTCTAAATTAACTTCTTCGCTTGCACTCGTCGACTTACACCACGATAGAGTCCATTATCGTCGCAGATACCGACCCTCTCTCGACGAGGGGTGGATTCTTCTTTCTTTACGATGGCGGTTTTGGCAACAAGCTCGTCGTAAATTCGGCAGATAATTCTCTCATCCTAGCGTTAACCTACATTAGATGCGATTTATTACAGTTTATAACTTTACGGTATTCGACGTCTTTTGGCGACTAAGTTTAACTTGGTGAGTTCTACAAGTGCGGAGTCTGCGGGTTTGCCAAATAGCGCGAATAGCATTCACATTTCTAAAAAAAAATTTTGCGTAACTGAAATCCTGAGAGATTTTGTAATACGAGCTGCGAAACATTATCGCCTTCATGGACTATATATTATCAACTATAGTCACTTATTCCATTCGACGATCACCTGGGAGGGAAAGCGTACTACAATACTTAGCTTTGTTCATCGACGTCATTGTCTAACACATACGCAATACAATTTTTTTCAAAAATTTAACAAATTCATTTATAAAAAAAAATAATAAATTGTTTTATTTTCGAGGAATCAGTAATCACGTAATTGTGCACATTAAAAATTTTTAACAAATTTAAACAAAAAATCTTGAAAAAATTGCTATTGCGTAGTAACTTTTTCTTCTTTTTCTTTAAGTGCCCTGTTTTCTAAAAGTATCGGCGATCAATAGCATGACTTATACTTTATCAACAGCTTCTCTAAAGAGCGATACTGTACTCTATCCAAACTATTGACGTAACTTCTTAAGCCATGATATTTTATGGCATCTTGGACCAGATTTTCCTTCTATTTTGCTTTGATTATTATAATAATTGCAATAGTTTGTATAATTATGCATAACGTCCAAGATATTTTAATTTTTGTCTTTTAATATTATTTAGAATTTTACTTATTTAAACATTGCAGTACTTCCTTAATTAATTTTTTTGACATTTTATGGCATTTTAAAAATTCTTCAGTATGTGCGCATTTCAACAACTCTTTGAACTTTTTGCACATTACATCCGCAAATATCTAAATCTTGATGTCATAACAAAAATTGCTAAAGATAGCACAACGCATATAGCAATTGCGTTCTAAAAAAATTTCCAAATATCTACTGAATAGTATATTTTTCATTTTTATAAAAAAAGGTTTTGTGACTTATTTGAGTCTCTAATTTCTTGCGTTAAATCGCAGTTATCATTAATTCGACAGTCAAGCTATTTATATGATGAAACTCGTTTACTGTTATTTCATTCCAACCTTTAGATTATCTTAGATGTTAAATCGATTTTTACTGATGACGAGCCACTTCATCTTTTTCATGTCAAGTCGCAAATAGATCTGCTCTGATATGCTGACTAAAATCACAAATTTTTGTCAATTTTTTAAACTCATAGCTAACAAAATAATATGATCCGTATAGCTTTGTTGGTTGATTATTATTTCATTTACTACTACATACTCTCTCTCTCTCTCTCTCTCTCTCTCTCTCTCTCTCTCTCTCTCTCTCTCTCTCTCTCTCTCTCTCTCTCTCTCTCTCTCTCTCTCTCTCTCTCTCTCTCTCTCTCTCTCTCTCTCTCTCTCTCTCTCTCTCTCTCTCTCTCTCTCTCTCTCTCTCTCTCTCTCTCTCTCTCTCTCTCTCTCTCTCTCTCTCTCTCTCTCTCTCTCTCTCTCTCTCTCTCTCTCTCTCTCTCTCTCTCTCTCTCTCTCTCTCTCTCTCTCTCTCTCTCTCTCTCTCTCTCTCTCTCTCTCTCTCTCTCTCTCTCTCTCTCTCTCTCTCTCTCTCTCTCTCTCTCTCTCTCTCTCTCTCTCTCTCTCTCTCTCTCTCTCTCTCTCTCTCTCTCTCTCTCTCTCTCTCTCTCTCTCTCTCTCTCTCTCTCTCTCTCTCTCTCTCTCTCTCTCTCTCTCTCTCTCTCTCTCTCTCTCTCTCTCTCTCTCTCTCTCTCTCTCTCTCTCTCTCTCTCTCTCTCTCTCTCTCTCTCTCTCTCTCTCTCTCTCTCTCACATACTCTCTCTCTCTCTCTCTCTCTCTCTCTCTCTCTCTCTCTCTCTCTCTCTCTCTCTTAATTTCTTAAATTGTTTGTATTTATCATTCCAACGATATTATCTGCTTATAACAACTATTTGTTTGTAAATTGTAAGATAAGAAACTTATTTTACTTTACGATATGATTTTTATAACAAATTTTGCCTTGCCTCAATATTTTATAAAATAAACATGGAAAAATAAATAAAGTTTATTAATAAAAAACAAAAACATTTTCGAGATTAATCTGTTAGCAAAGAATAATGAATTTTTATTCTAAAACTCCGTATATTGTATCTAGAGCAAATTTAGTTTTTACATAATTATAAAACAAAAAATACCACGTGTCTTCTCAGATAAATACAGTAAACAGATAAACAAATACAGACATTATCAAAATTCCATTTTTTGCCGATGTTTTTGTAAATAGTAGAATGTATTCCTAGATGCTTTCTCCTATTTTCTAGTCCCTCTTCCACACACACAGTAAACTGTTCATTCAATATTTTCTCAAATGTACCTACAAATGCACTCGTTGCTCGTGAGCTCGTATAAACGATAAATGAGTCGACTTAACAAACCGTAGGGCAAAAATATTATTAAAATTATATACTCATTGGCGAGGCATTTTCGAAGATGAAGTGGCAAATGAAGTACGGGAAATATGGTAAATAAGGACCGATTATAATAGAAGACTTTTCGTGGAGTACTAGGTTTTCACAATTATTCTCCAGCATTTGATGAAGGAGAATAGAGGTACGGATGGATAAAGATGTGGGCGAAGGCGAGAGCGTAGGCGGAAAGGACGGAAGAATTCGAAGTGAGTCTCCCTTCGAGATAGGGGTCGAGGATGGTGGTAAAACTCTCGGCGAGCACTTTTGTTAATTAAATGCCGTTGTTCGGTTCAGCCGGGCTCTTTTGATCGAGTTATCGTTTAAACAGCGTTCGTTTAACAAAAGCTCTCGCTAAGCGAGTTGGGGCTTAAAAAGCAGCCCCTGCAGCGCAAACATATCAAACTACCGCCATTTTTTGCTAATTAAAGCTAATTGCTACTTTCGCGCTGTCATTTCAGCATTCGTTCGTATATTCGTCGTTACAAGTTATTTGCTTTTCGAGCGGCACTTTCCATTCGAAAGCTTAAACGTCGCACTGCATTTTTAGCGTAAGTGGCGTGGACGCTATTATGCAGACGAGACACTATTACACTTGTAGAGTTACACGTGATATATTTTATACGAAGTATATGACGTTTAAAACAGTATTTGTTTCTACGAAGCGACACTATTCGATCTATCGATCGTCATCGTACGTAGGTACATCGCGCGAAATCGTTTCGAACAATTTTCTAATGTTTTCGATCGTTATAAAGGCGTGTGACACAAAGTAAACGGTTCGTTTCGCATAAACAGGGCGCGCGCGCGGATTGATATCATGCGAGAATAGCGAGTGAGCGAGCAAAAAGTTTCGATCGCGTTATGTACGAAGCGTTGTACATGTCCGTGTATGCTCGCCGAAGCGATCATGCGTGCCGTCAAAAGAGTTAACTTAGACGTAGCCACGCACGACGTCACTGACGGCACGTTAATAAATCGGTCGATTTTTTTTGCAGCCCTTTCTTTATGAACGAGCGTTCCTCCCTCTTTCGTGATCGTTCACGTCGTCCCATGCATCGCTTCACGGAAGTCTTTTTCAGCAAAATAAAAAAGCTCGATATACGTTACCACCGATTACCCCGATATTGTTGCTCGTCGAAGCATCATAAAGCTATTCCCGACCGATTACTGTTCTCTCGCGTTGCATAGCTTTTTACGAACGCATTAAGAAGCTTCCTCTTTTATCGCCGTTCCTCTCTCTTTGCATCGCCGTCGTCATTTCGCAGGTGATAACGCCGTGCAATCTCGGTCGACACTTTTCCACGCGGGTTTCGTGCGTCGAGGGAAATATAATAATCCTTGGGTAGCGCCGGCATAAATCGCGTCCTGCCAAGCAGGATTTTATGAGCGATTTGGCGACTTCTTTCTGCATTAATTTTGAAGAAGCGGATAAATTGTTCTTTTATCTATTAAGTTTTGGTTTACATCATAATACTTTTTTTGCATTATAATATCTTTCTATCTAATAAGTGCAAAGAAAAAAAAATTGTTTTGCATGCGGAAAAGTTGTAGTAACGTCATTAAAATAGTTAAAAGTTATAATATTAAAATTACGAAATAGAGATCCTACATCTATCTCTTTTACTCGATAGTTTGTTTTTTGTTTTCTAATCACAATCTTTTAGTTGTAAATTGTGTAGCAAATCACAATTTTTCTCTTAAGTTTAAACTTAGAAAAATGTATCAACACACAAAATCGAAATAAAAAAAAAATAAAAAAAAAACAATTGCATTGTAATCAACTTATACTCATCGAATTAACGAGTATGAAAACCCGATGATTTATAATTCGATAACTATGTCGTGCGAGAAATATGAGGTTTATACAGATTGATGGAACAGACGCGAAACGTGTTGCAAGTTTGCCTTAAATCTTCTCAACAGCAAGTAAAAGTCATGCACGTCGTAAAGTTGAGCGAGCGTCGATAAAAGGGTGAAGATGAAATGCTTGCACATCGATTTGTTTGTTCTTCCCTAAGTGTCGGAATGCTCGGCAACCCTTCTGTCGCATCTCTCTGACGGTCGCGTTTGATTCCTTTCGATCTTTTTTCTTTGCTACTTCCGATGGAATCCGATTGACATAAGAATCCTACTTAAATCTCTCGTTCGCGTCACTTTTTGGAATACCTTTTTCTACGCTTCCACTTCGCTTATTTCAGGTATGCATACGGATACGCTTTTCGCGTTTGCTTGCACTTCAATATTTTACTTGCGTCTAATAAAAATAAGCTGTTTCTTGACAAAGCGGTAAAAATTATAATCTTTCTTTTAATGAAATAAGCTAATGTATATCACACACACAAGACATACACGTTATTTTTAAAATATTATTAATTATAGAGAAACCACAAAATCTCAAGATCTTTTAACATTTTTATTAAAAAAAAAATCATATCTTGGTATGACAAATATTTATTCGATTTTATATGTGTTTTTTCTATCTTTTATCTCTGTCATTTTATAACTTGACAAATCTATGATGTAGATATTTTTCATTTAAATCGATTTCAAAATTATGTAGTTCCATTTATTAGAGGCATAAATATGCGTTGTATTCTTCATTGACATTGCATTTTGCGATCGGGACGATCCATTAATTTTACTCGTTTACAACGAACACGTGAAACCGTGCATCGTTTACACGGGCAATCCCGCAACCGCGAGCACCGATTCATCATCGACCCAAACATCGCACGGAACATTTCGCTCCATGCTGGTATTCCGAACGTGCACTTTCCGCGGAATTACACCATCCCTTCTTAAATCACCCATCCGGAAAGCGCGGGAACGAATTTCAGTTACCAGCCTTAGCAAATATTCGTTCAACATCGCCGACGCGCGATGCAACTGACAGCAAAAGCAGACGATTTCTGGAAACTTCTGCGAATCCTATCCACGTACCTCGTGGCTGTGGCACCTTGTGATTTCGCGATCCGCCGTCTCCTTTTTGTTATGCTCGATGAAAATCGCCTAGCTTCGTACGAAGCTGCAGAAAAAAAAAACCGAGAAACAAAAGTCGTTAAAAAGATCCGTTTTCTCTCTCGGAGAAATCTATTTCTATAACAAAAGAAGCTAAGAAGGATTGTATAAAGATCGAGAGAGAATAGCATGAGCAAGGATTTTCGAGGGCGAATATATTCGGCGCGACAATTAATCGTAATTTCGTCGCACTTTGATGATTACATAATTGACTGCGTCGTAATTAAGGTATGCGGACCTCGTCGTAGCTGTTAATTAAATGATGCCGTTAACATCATGGTTTGCGTGCACGTACCAAATTTCCGATCTGAATCTAGTACGGATTTCAACGTCTCGCTTCCTCCTCCATCCCTTCCTACCCCGTTCGTGAAAGGTTATCGCGGGTGGCAACGAAAGGGAGGCAAACGATGGCAACCTCGATGGGAATAGTACGGGCTATGAGTTTCAGCCAGAGTTGCGAATGAGTTATGTCTTCTCCGTGAACTTCACGCTCCGTCCAAGAGAAATTCCTATTCAATTTAACGTATCCCAACAGAGTATCTGCTAATTTCTCCTTATATCTTACGAATTTCGTTTGCCCATTCGCGCTTTTCTGCCTGGCGTCTATCGTTCTTTTTGCCCGCCGACGAGCTTTTCCTGAAAGGTCCTTTCAGAACAGCTTCTTTTATGCCGTTTTCGGTCGCTTTTTCGTACGAACGAAGGATAAAAAGCGTTTGCGCGAATAGGAGGTGCTTCTTCCGCAAAACTCTTTGGCTCTTTATCCTGGCCGTTTCTCGAAGCAGAGAGCAATTCACAGAAGAAGTGCGTTTTAGCAGGTCTTACGTTAGACGGGGAAACAATACGCTAACTCGAGTATATTTACTGTGATAATATAGAGACTCCGCTGTGTAATTTGAGACTCATCCCGCCAAGCATGTAAGGAACAAGTACGATATATATTATGATATAATTAACAATATGCTTCACAAGAAATTCAATGTAATACATTGTTTCTCTCTCTCGCGTAAAAATGATATTGTATCTTCTCTATAAAATTGAAAAAAATTACGCTTCCGAGAATCCGTTTTTAGATTCGTAAAATCTGAATTAAATACATCTTGTGAAATTTTACATACAAAAGAATGCACTCATCGACAGAGCTCTTTGTGATTTATCGTTGACATTAACGTCATCAAGAAATTCACAGCGAGACGAGATTAAATGTTTATTCTGTTAATTGCCCCGCTGGTGGAGTTCCCATCCACAGTAGAACAATTATTCGTCCGTCGATTGAAATTCTGCGGTCTTAGCCGAAAGGTAATTAACTTTTAATCGAGAAAGTTCAGTGGCTCCGGGTTACCCCCGTCTCCGAATTACTTCTTGCCTATTTCTCACCCTATCTTGCCCTCTCGTCGATTCCCTTCCCTCCCGGCTCCTCGGTTGGATTCCTGCCACTCAACGTGTCTAAACGTCTAATCGAGAAACGTATGCGCTGTACGATATACACTTCCTTTAACTTGACAAAAATCAAATTCTGATGTATGCCATGATTAAGTGCTAATTTATTGTCAATTTATTATTAATTGTAAGAGTATGCTATAAAATACAGTTTTCAATAAATTATCGATATATAAGTGCCAAATTTATATTACACATTTAACAAATAACGGGATCAGTAACGACTATATTAATTAAATGCGTTGCACTAATACTCGAATCAATTCGTTTTGTCAATGTCCAAATACAGTTTTGTTAACGATAGAAATTAAAAAATAATATCGGAGCAACTTCCGCGATGCCACGCGATTAACTCGAATATCAAAAATGGTATGGTTATATAGAGCTTACCGTAAATAACATTGCAGTCTACTTAAACTTTTTCAATTATTTTGATATCTTTTACCGGCAGCGGTCCTGAGACCAGCATAGACGCTGTTATCAGAATCGGAGGGGGAGCTCTCATCTTCTTCGTTCATCTTTCGCGTGTTCCGTCGATGCGATCGCGTTCGCTTTCACTCTTGACGAACGTTTCATAAATAAGTCTTTGTGCGATCCATCTGGAAATTGAATTGGAAAGTTCGCCTCGCCCATACCGTGGGAAAGCTGAAAACGACACCGCGGCGCGTGAATCGACGTGCTCGACCGTCGGCAACGCCGTCAATTTTCTGGACGATTTTTTCTCCTCCTCGTGTCGGTCCATCATCGTCGTGACGCGCTTCATTTATTCGCATTCAACCGGCTGAAATCTCATTTATTAACCGTACCAGTACCCATATGCAATTTTGTCCGATGCTTTACCGCGCCGCCGTGCCACCGGTAGCAGTCGGTTGGCTTTTTCAACCACGACGTATCGTACGACGACAAAACGGCGTGTTCGTGCGCGAGGTGCGACGTAATTTCTGATGCATTCGCGAATAATGCTCGCTCGCTTCGATTCGCCGTAGTAATACGCGGGATGATATAGCCATTATCATCAACATGGCTCGG
Source organism: Formica exsecta (assembly GCF_003651465.1). Classification (NCBI taxonomy): domain Eukaryota; kingdom Metazoa; phylum Arthropoda; class Insecta; order Hymenoptera; family Formicidae; genus Formica; species Formica exsecta. The sequence goes on along the minus strand of NW_021848499.1, from coordinate 735,674 downwards.
CATTTATTGTATTTGTCGTCGATGCTGCATCGTGCACCGCGTCGATAATGCAATTCTCGATGCGGAAGCAACATCTCACTACGTGATCTGCGCCTTGTTTGCGTTATACGATACTTGTCAATTGTTAATGAAAATCAAATGTTTGCGCGATACATTGCCCGATGCGTTCCACATTTATGCCGATAGAATCAAGAAAAATTTAGTTACACGATTTACGTAGACTTTACTCGTTTTAAAATACATTACTTTAATAAAAAAGTAATACAAATTACACAAATGTTGCAAAAACAAACTAATTGTAAAAGATATGTGCTCTGTTTGAAACTGAATGGGTAGATTTTTTTCCACGATTAATTGCAGAACATTCCGAGAAGCGTATTACATAATACAGCTCTTTATCACGGAGAGGAGAGATTCGCGATTTATCTGGTACAGCTACATTATCTCCGAGTTTCGGTACTAATATGGTCTCCGCAAAGCGCTTTCTTATTAGTCTATTTTATTTCATTCCATCTACAACGGCGAAGATTAAATGGATTCGCGCGGCAATTTGTGGATCGATAGATTTTAACGCACTTGGCAGACCTCGCCAAGCAGCATTGGACTGTTTCCAACCAGAGCGTTCGGGAAATGTAGTTAGCCCGGTACGTAATTGGTATTCTTGACGCAAAAATTCATTTACGAAATCACTGAGCGTAAAAGGAAAAATGGAAGATATCTCAAATAAAAAGCACGAGCATTTAATTTTGTAAGCCGCTCTAAATAAAAATCTTGATGCTTCGTTCAATTTTAATCCAGCTATCTCTCTCGCGCGCTTTTATTTACATTCAGGCGATTACTTCTGATTAAATATTTGACGCGTATCTAATTAAAAAACGTATCTAGTGAATGATCTAAGAAGAAGAGACAAATGCAATCGAGAGATTGCGATCAACGAAAATCAACTTAATTTTATAAATTCTTTATCGCAGTAGAAACATATCAAAGAGTGACAGTTAAGAGAAGAATAACACATATATAAATGTTTCTACTATATATAAATAAAACGGCTATATATAAATAAAACGATTAAAACACAAAAACTTTATCATATAAATTAATAACCTAAGAAATTCAGTTTTATTAATTTGGATCGTTAGATATATGTGTGCATATTTCTACGTTCATTTAAATGTAATATGATCTTTAGTTAACAACTTTGTAAACTGCTTTAAAGCTAAAGAGTCTTCCTTGACTTTTTAAATCTACACATTAGACGAAAGCAAGTCTTTATCATGCAAATGTAATTAAGGCCAGAATTTACTGTCGCCACTAATGCAAAAGCAAATATTTACGAACAGGTTGCGTCCGGAAAAATCCTTAGCCACAGAAGGAGTGTTCTTTTTTCTCTGTCATAATCAACGAATTTTTGTTAAAAGTTATTTATACGTCTGCTTTATTGTCTAAGTGCATTAATAAAAAATACTTTATTACATTCTCCCAATTATTTTATTACCGAACATTTTACAGACATTCTTTGTTCATTTAATACTGATTTTCATTCATTTCTTCCGTCAATCTTCTTTGTGTTATACTATTTCTCCGTCATAAGAAACTTGTAGAAATGAAATGATTCTAAATGCGACGCCTTCCACTCTCGCCACTTTTCCACTCTTTCTCTCTTCTATCATCTTTCGTTACTTACAGATTGAAGACGCGTAATACCTTGTGTACGCACACGGCTTGTGACAGGGTGCCTTGTCTACTATCTGTAATTATACCGAACTTCGTGCCGCGACTGCAGAAACCTCCTATTCCACGAGAACAAATTAAAATAAATCTCGAAGATAACGGCTGCTGGTCTGGTGGGCGAGAAAAATCTTGTTAGCCGGTGTAAAGAGAACTTTTTAAAAATATTTTGCAAATATTCTGTAAAGAGTAAATGCAGGGAAAAAATTCATACACATAAATTGTAAGCTTTAGGATATTGTAATCAGATGCTGTATTTTGTAATATTTAATCTTTTATTTTTTATATCTAGAAATTTTGTCTTACGTCTAAAAAATATATATAGTTTAAATATTTTATGTTTATAATTTATGCACACATATATAAACATACAACAAAATGTGACTAATTATGTTTCTTCCAGTATTATAACAATTAAGACTTTAGACTTTTAACACTCTAATATTGAAAAAAACTCAACGTATTTGTTAATTTAAACCTTAAAACTGAAGTTAAATCCGGCTTTTAGAATGAAGAGCGGATATATCTCGTTTTAGTTTTTGACTTATTACAGTTTCGCGCCCGCCGAGTTTGTAGCGCGAAAACGAGAAATAAAAATCCGGCTTAATGTTTCGAGCGGACTATTGGTTGCCCAGAGACAAATTTTTGCGCGATATTGGAATTCTTTTTCCTTCTTCCTCGTTCGGCTAATGCGATCTCGATAAAGAGAACAGAGGCAGCATTCGATCAAAGAGGGACGGCGTCCCTTCGTCGAGTGGGAGGATGGGGTGCGCAATCAGGAATCCTTTCACTACAACTTACAGAGATGTAGCCGACTCTCTCGCGTTGTATGCAAATCCATCTATACTTGATTATTTCGATTCATCGTCGATGGACTCGTCGCCTGATCGAGTCGATCTAACGAGGGAACGAGAAGGGAGAAATATTACCACGAGTGTTGAAGCGCTGCTTTATTGTTAATAAAAGTTCGCAAAGCAATTGCACGACCAGTAGGATTTGAATTTTTCGATTATAAGTACTATAACTGAAGAATTATTATCAGAAAACTTGCGCGCATTATATATAAATAGGCATTCAACTTATGCCTTTATAATTGCATCTCAGTATCATACTCAAGATGTTAAGATAATATTTCTTGTTTTTCACGCGGTACAATTTCACTGATCGTGAACTTGTCAAAAAATTATTTACGACTGAAATTAAAATCTTATTAAATTTGATGTTTTAATAAAATGCTATAAATTTATTATCGCAGGGTGTGATCGTTATTTATTCTTAGACATTTACGTAACATATAGCATAGACTGTACTTACATATAATGAAAATTGCAAATTGCGACTGTAGCAAGGAACTCGCTAAATCAAAGACTGATAATGATAGTAAAAATATGTTATTCAAATTCAGAGACTTTTCCATTCGTAATTGAACAAGCGCTTTAATCTAATGGGAGGATATCGTCGATGTGTCTTCTCGTTTATATCGTGTGCACGCGACATCCGATTTCGCTGGAAATAGCGTGCAACATTTCGCATGATTGTCTTTTATTGGCGGCTGTGAACCGCGGTTGCGTCTACGAGAATATCGCATGCACTCGTATCGATGTTCTCTCATTTTGTGTGTGTATGTGTTTGCCATAGGAAATTGAAAATACTCCAAATTCCGTTGATGCAGCGAAACGTGATAACGTGTCTCGTGAATGCGAGAGTGATCCGCTTTCGGTAGCGACGGGCTGCTAAAGTAACGGCAAAACGACGCAATTGCGCGCGAGACCCCATCACCCCCATACCTATTTGTATTTTTTAGTCGCGTTCCGTGATGCGCCACGTCCTTTATCGCTTCGCTCGAGCGTCTACCGTCCGAATTTGTTGTGTTTTAAATAAAAGTCAGTGCGCCTGAATAATGCGATCCGATACATTCATTGCCAAAGAAAGAATGCGCATCGATCAGCACTGCAATGCCGAAAGTAGTAAGAGTTTAGAAACGCTAGCATACACGCTACAGTATATTGCACTTCTATTAATCTGACACTCGCACAATAAGAAATAAAATTCCATGGCATAATAAAATAATAAAATAATTTATTGCTAATTTATTGTTTTAATCCTGAATTTATTACTTCTATCAATTAGCAAGAAATTAATATTAAAGATGAAAGTGTTGACTTAATAATATTATATACTAGCACTCTTATTTTCACAAAAGCCCTTAACATATCAACAAACAAAAAAAAAACAAATATCAGCAATAATTGTTAATTAATTGTTCAAAAATACTGCAAATGAATAAATGAGAAATGTTTCCTGCAATATCAAACTTCTAATCAGTAGCCTGATTAGTCAATGTTTCGCTTCTGAGGCGAAGATAGTATATAGCGTATACGCGACTATGTTACAACAGGGCGATGAATGTCATAGTTATCGGTATTGTCTATAGCAGTGTTCGCGATTCGCATAGGTTTCACACAGGCACTTGAAATGACCGTAGATATGTATTCCGCCCGATGGCAAAGGGGTCTCCTAATTGTTGCTGCAATGTTCATAGAATACGTGTACTCGGTCGGCGGCATTTGGCCTTGTGTACGTGCGCGATGTTAGCATCGTATACATTATTGCGCTATACATTCCTTGGGTCGAATATACGTGTTAATGGATCCTTGCACTCTGAATTAGGTCCATCTGCCAAATGGACGCGCGAACCAACGGCAAAGGGAGCCTCATTAACCTGATATTCGAAACACATCGGTCATGTTAACAATAACATGTGGCACTCAGCATCATTTCCGAAACTAATTGAGTTTCAAATTTCTATGAAATCATGAATGCATATCTAGAAAACATGTTAAACATACGATGACTGTACACTCGTAATAATATATTCATGCATTATTAGAGAATATAATTATCTGCGTTTCTATTAACTAGCAATATTCCTCGATTACACGAAGCTATTTCATAATATCTATAATTTCGTATTTTTATCTATAGAGAATATAATTATCTGCGTTTCTATTAACTAGCAATATTCCTCGATTACACGAAGCTATTTCATAATATCTATAATTTATCTTATCTTATCTTTATCTGTTGTTCAATCAGCATGGTTATATATTTGAAATTTTCTTATGTAGTCTGTCTTTAGCGCATGCATATTTATTTATAAATTTGAAAGTAAGATTATGTACATTATATATATATAATCTCGTAATATCCTCATTTTCTCGTTTTTTTTTCCTCCTTCTTTTTTTCAGTTTCCTCTTTTTTGCTTTCTGTCTCGTAATTCCATGAATACGCACAAATGAACATAATGGATCTTGGGATGCAATTTCGTACGTTCACAAAACCCATTTCGCTCAACTACCAGTTTTATACTGACAGTATTCGCTCCTATGCCAAAAATTTGCCCTCTCTCGCTTTCTTCGGCTTCCTCTTTTCCCTATTTTTCGTATAAATGAGCACTGTAAAATTCACGTGCACAAGTGCTCGAGAGATAAAAGAGGTCTATTTCCGCGATTATTTTGCATATTTTTGTTCAGTATTTATTTTGTAAGAGTATAGCCTTATTTTTCTTAAATCGCTTGTCATAATTCATACAGAAAGACACAGGAATCCTTCAATTTGGATTCCTTTAATATACAAAACTTGATTATGCAGATTTTATTTTTTTTGTTACGAACATTTCAAGCACTCCGTTTGGCTTAAATTGATTACGTATTTGACTGTTTATCATAATATTATACAAAAGCTTCAATCCCCGTCCTACAATAGCCAAAAAAGCACATAAAACTAAAAATGATGTTATCGCCAGGAATACAATGATATCTAAATCGAATTGTTGATACCACGCGGTATCGACTCCATTGAAATGTAAATGAGGTGCACCATTGTGACGCATTACGAATTCGATCCACCATATAGCATTCTCTAAACTATCGTAAGGCTTGTCTTTTGTGAGAGCACGTAACTTCAACATTCTATCTTTATATCTGCAAACAAAGCATTAGATGCATGATATTTAATATATGTATATAAATATTGCAGTTATTATTTTCTATTCGTAAAGAGATGACTATTATTGTACACACACGCGTATAAATAATTGACATCTTATTATCGTAATTACCGCTTATCACCAGCGACTTCCAATATAGTGTCGTGCAGTTCCGGCGTCGTAAGCTCGACTATATTCAGATATTTTGCTACTCCCAGAGAAACCATTTTCGTAACTTGATACACCTGATCGAAGACAAATGGTATTCCTATGAGCGGGACGGCGTAATGAACTGCTTCTTCGGTACTTTGTAATCCGCCTTGATAAATGAAGAGCTTGATGTTCGGATGAGCTATGAAGATAAGAAAGAAAATATGGATTAATAATCTCAATATTAATTATTATTTAACGCTAGCTTGTCCGTTTTCACTTACCAAGTACACCCTGCTGCGGGATCCATTTTGAGATAAAAACGTTAGGAGGAACATGAAAGCCATCGTCTTCGAATTTCCACAGTACTTTGTATGGTAAATCGGCAAAGGCATTGGTAAACACCTCCAGCATTCCCTTCGGCAATAATTTACTTTTTACGTTTGTTCCCAGACTCATATAAATGAAGCCATTTGTTGCATCATCCAAGAAGTCCTTTAAATTCTATAGAAGGGAAATTTTATAAAGGAATATTTTCATCATATTTTCTCAATAAAATGTGTAAGAATGATCGACAAGAAGTGGAACTTCGATACTAGTTGATAATTGTTATAAAATATATGTACTTTCGGTAACAACGGCGGTGTCTTTTTGATGTGTAATCCGCTGAAATGAATGATATTAGGTATCTCGGGTCTCGCATATGCTAGCAATGGTTCTTGATTAATCAAAATAAGACTCATGTTCTTTGCAACGTCGACGATATGCGGTATATCCTTGCCAAAGTATTTTTCGGCAATTTGTTGTTGCTTGACCACGAAAGTATTAAACCAAAAGTATATGTTGTACCAAGTTCTTCTAAAATTCATCAATCGTTTCCAAAATGAAAGATTCAACCCTGTGTAATTTTCGAGCTCCCAATTGGAAGGGTGCGATGATAGCACAGGGCTGCCGAAATTGAAACGATGGCAGTTTTGCAAGTCCATGGACATAATACCTGCGGTTATAAAACTCGTTAAGCAATTCATTATCTGCATGTATTATATATACTCGCGTATATAATCCAAGATAATTATGTAATAATTAATTTTAACCATCAATTTTATTTTACCGATTAAAGGAGCATTAAACTTGTGGGCCAGCATGTAAATTGCAGGAGTCATAATCATCTCAGTTATCACCGCGTCAAATTGCACATTCGTTCCATTCGCGTAATATTTCAATAAATCAGGATGACTGAGGACATCCTCCGCGATGTCGTGACCTAGTCTCAACAATCTCGTCTTTAATCCTCCCAATTGCGTGAGATTCCAACGAGTCTGACTCAAATCAGTATCATCGATCTTTTCATATATATAACCAAAGTCTATTTCCGTATAGTTGATTAGGCTAGAATCGTTTAGAATGTTTGGATTCAATGTTATTATCTCGTGACCCCGTTTATTCAAAGCGAGACACAGTGCCCGAAATACTATCTGATGACTGTAGGATGGGGCTGGAGTAACGATCAATAGTCTCTTACTGCATACTAAGTTGCTCATAGCAAGAATCCATAAGATCGCGATAATCGGCGAGGTACAGATAATCAATCTCATTCTATAAACAATAAAAAAAAGAACGATGTAATTATACTCATATATTTAACTCTTGGCGGCCATGTGCGATTTATGTACACAATGTAGATATAATGTGATAAAAATTTATCTTCGGTAAGATAAATATATGTCAATCATAATTTCAATTACATATATTCAATTACATATGTTCATATTTCTTATATAGTCTTCTAAAATAAAATCATATATATAATCAATATTATAGTAATTAATTTTTTTATTTGCATACAAAGTTATTTAACTTTGTATAAAAAAATATAAATTCTATTGTCTACATCATATAAAGTTTAACATTTGATTAAACCAGATTATGTATTACTTACGTGTTGATATTGAAGATATATTATAATGTTGTGATTATTCTCCGCAATAATAGTTCAATTAGTTTGAAAAAAATTAAGAAAGAATATAAGATAATTTCTTTCTTTTAAATTAGTTTTATCACATAATATAATAGCCAATATTGGATAACAGTTTATAGCATGATTTCTGTTGAAGAGACGCGCACAAACTGAATCTCACGGAATAAAATAACGTGTTATGTAGATTTCTTCGGCATGGAATATTACGCGTTAACTTATAATTTTCACAAGCATTGACTATGAACGTGATCAGGATATGTAGTGTTTAGGTATACATATATTAGGTATACATATGTACATGCAACAGGAAATTGCCATAAGAACAACTATATTGTTTATTAAACAAAATAAATAAAAACAATCTATAGCAAACTATAAGACAGCGAAATTTAATTCTTTTACCAGTATTAGTATTATCTGTTGTGTCTAAAAATACGGTAAATTAAGAGTACATATGCATTATGTTAATATAAAATATTAATACCAGTTTTCTACTTAAAACATAAAACCTGTTTATAAATTGCCGACTTTGCCTATTAACTATATCATTAATTATTAAAATATGGTTCTCTCTCATCGTAAAAGTGACGGTCATCAAAAAGCATGTAGTTCAAGAAATATTATGCAATCTTGCGCTATCTCGCATAATGCAATGCCATTTTTAAAGGATCAAGGCTATTGCTCGATGATTTTGAATCATATTTACAGATATAAATATAAATAGAAATCGTATCCGCTTTTAAAATTATTGCTAAAGTTATACTATCAAAGTAATTTAATTTATTATCACAAAAAATAATAGAAAAATATCAATTATTATGTATACACGCCACATGTATGACTAACAATAGTCGTGCTATTTTATCGTGGAATTTTTTTTTATCATATCATATAATACTTTGAAAAATCAACTTATGTCTGAAATCACTATCTATAAAATAAGAAGTACGTTGCAAGAAATTACGCAGATAATGTATACTAAATACTGGTATACTAGGTGATATAATCAATGTTGCGCACGTTTCCATGAATTCGATTAGAAATAAACACGGATTAACTGATGATTGAATTTTCCGCCTGACAATTTAAATAATCTTACGAGATATCGAGATATGTACAGGTGTATCACAATAGCAAAATCTTTGATAGAAACAGCAACTAATGTTGATGCGCATTGATTACAATAACAGAAAGACAAAAGTTGACATAACAAAAAGATCGAAAATTTCAGATTAAAACTATTTCAATTCGGCAAACAATTTTGGATATTAGCGGAATCACTCGGACTCATGTTTACGATGCGCAAATGCATAACTCCGAATATACAGTTGTGTGTGTTGTGCTGGGGATTGAAATTATGTAGATTAAGCTCGTCCACACCATGTTCGAGAGCCTAAATGAACATTAACTCTGACCGTACATATATACGGAGGAAATCGTTTATCGTTACGTACCATATTGCTGACGAGAATGTAGTTTTCTTAATTAAAAATTTGTCTAACGTGTGTGTGTATGTGTGTGTGTGTGATAAAGTTTTGTTACTTTCGTGAGATAGTGAACTTAAATAACTAATTTAAAGCATTTACGAATGCATTTAAGGATCTTTCCTTAACTCTATGGAAGAATGCTACTTTGTTAAATGATAATAATTAAAACGATATAGGCGTGAGAGATAATTAGAACCTGCTCTCGCATATATTCAGATATATTGAACTGGTTCTATTTTGCTCGCTTATATGTATAATGACATGACTGCGCGACTATAGGAATATGGATCTTATCGTCGTATCGGCCAACGGAAAACGTTCATTCTTAGTCGATGCACGCGCAACCCGGCACGCAAGCACATGTATTAAATGCGTTTCTAGTGTACGTCGAATCAAAATCAAATCAAGCTTGGTACGTGATCGGATGGCTGCAAAGCCAAAGAGAGACGACAGGATTCTCCTTCAACCGAAACGACGACTCACCTTGCAGTTCCTCAACTGTAATTCCGACTCAATAGTTGTTACGGTATTAGGAAACTACGCGCAGCTCCCTAACTCCATTAATCATTACAGCACCGAAATCGCCCCAAGATCGTTTTTGAGAAATGCGAATAGTTCTACTCGAATTATAATTTGCCTTGGATACGCTCTATCCGTTAGATTCTGATAAAGATGCGTGTTAATACAAAGATGAATTATTGCACGCATGTGCCAATATAGGCTGCATTCCGATAACTGCCAGTATTGTTGAAAACGTATAGTTTACGTCACGTACAGTATAGATTTTTAGTATTGGCGATGAATATCCGAATATAGTCTATGACTATAGAACATAGTCAAAATTACTTATTTACTGACATATGTTATACATATATAAATCAAATTTATATAAGTAAAAATTAATTTTTTTGTACATTAACAAAAAATTTTTTTTTTGTTATAAATAAGATAAAAAGGATGTAAAATATATAAATTTTATACATGAATGTCTCCATCAGACTTTGTAATCTTAAATTCTTATGTCACGAGATTACATAAGAAACAGGTCTGGAGAATAGCATAAAACAACAAAAGAGATCTAAAAATATAAATATTCTCCAACATTTCCTTCTTTCAAAAAGCAATTTATCTAAACTTGATTTAAAGCAGAATTAAATCTACAATAGGGAAATATCAGAAGATGAATTACACATAATCAATAGTAATTACATATGATTAATATTAATGATAATGAATTTTAAGTGGTAACGAAATAATGACGATTTTATGCAATTGTATATTAAATCGCATGAAAAACGGATTTGTTTGTATAAGAATAATGTTGCACGCAATACTTACATGAGTTTCTGAGCAATAACAGTAAGAATTTAGTAAAACTTTGTAGGTAGTTTATATTATAATATGTCATGTTTATATACGCGACTAACAATTCAACTTTATCATAAGAATACAGTATCGTAAATAAGTTTTAAAATATCTTCACAAACGTTCTACTATAAGCTAAAAATTATCGTAATTTAAAATAATATTACGAATATTACGTTTTTAAAAGCAATTTTACTTATTGCGAGAATTATCGCTATTATGTATTGCATCATAAACAATGCAATTTACTTCTCTTTCAATTTCATAACTCAACTTGCCACGCGTTGATATCGATAACTGGACAATATAAGTTGCAGAAATAGAATCAGACATAACACTGTAAAATATTATAAAAGTTGGATAAAGTAATAATAGCGTTAAATTCTTTAGGCAACATTATTTTCTAAATTCATAATCACATGCTTGACTTAATAATAGTTTTTCATTAAAAATGATGAAAAAATACAGTTTATTATCGTGACTCATGCGGAATTACAATAGCTCTAATCTCATATACCCACGTTTTATCATTGTACGAAATTCAAGGGTAATTTCTATAATCTACTTACCATGCATGCGTTCAGCAATGGTAGGTCGTAATGGACGACTCAACGTCCGTCCCAAATTGTTTTACAAATGAGTTGACTTAGCTCGCGATAAATCATCTCACGCCACAATTCAGTTACCATTCTCAAACACTTTGCATATATACAATAGGATTCGTTCGACGGATCATTAGTGTTTTATGACGGTAGCCGATTGATGATTGTCTAGCTCTGTTTGGGCAGACAATTACCGATTCTACGGAAGTCTACCGAGTCTTTTACGAAAGACTCGGTAGACTCTGTAGACGTAAAGGAAAGCCCGTCTCTTTCCGCTTAAATTTGGAAACCGAATTCCGTACATTCGCAACTCTCCGAGCAATCGTAATTTTGCAGGCAGCAGAAGTTTAGCCGGAGGGCTTTCGTTCGAGAGGTAGAGCTTAGAAGTCAAATATCGGGAATTTCATTTGCGCGTCGCTATGTATTATTCAATCGTACTCAAAGGAGTTTCCTCGCGAGATAAGCTGCCGTTGAACTCATCAATCACTGTTCTCGGCTGTGATAGACTATTCCAATAAGCTCAACTGTCGGGATTAGTACTTGTGAAATCGATGTATGTCATCAAAGTGAACAAAAACTTTGTTTTAGACTATAGTAAAGCACTAGCACACTCTGGCTATTGTGCTTTATGATCTATCTGTTATCAGTAATTTATGTGTATGTATGTGTTTGTCCTTTGCGTTATTTTTAATATATAACAATAAGCACGCCATAAATAATATACATATATTATTATGCATAATATTATGAGTATATATATATATATATATATATATATATTGTTAATGTATATAATAACTAACTATATTAAATTATAAATTATAAACATTTGCACATTGACAATTTGAAATTATACTAAGCACAGTACATTACATTTTAAATATTATAAATTTTCTCGCAAATTACGTTTACAAATAAGCTGCAATAAATAAAATGTTTGATTTATAATGCAAATACGAAGCATGATACTTTAATAAAATATATTAAAGTTTTCTTTCTGATAAAGTAACTTAAAAGATATTAAGTTTCCTCTTCGCGTATTTTTGGCGCTGTTGTTGTTTCACATTTATTATAAGGTGGGCAATAATCCTTGCAAAATGTAACTTCATCAATGTAAATTTGCACTTCGGTATGTGGCTCCTTAATATGCTTAAAAACAAGTTTGCCGTCCTTAACATATTGATCAAATGGAATTGTACATATTTGCTTCCATCCAAAACCTTCCGCGATCTTCGCGATATATCTGGAATGAATACATTATTTATTTTAAGCAATGGATATCAGATTCTGGATTAATATCTACGTAAATCTGCGTAAATCAATTTAATTCTATGTTTTGCGACCCGATTCGCTTAATATATCGCAGAAAAACGATACTCGATAATATCTCAGTATCGAATAACGTTCCTATACTGAAAAACGCATCAAGTTATCGTATATTACACCAGTCTTAATAAACTCGATCGTTATTCTTTGAATATGACAGGAAGCCATATATCAGCTGCTTTTCCCTTACGGGGATTTGAATTACAAGGTAACAGTTTCACTGAACATACGACGTGTGATGGATAGGGTCCGGCGATCTCTCACGTTGATGCGAGCCCGTCGCGAAAATTACTCAAGATCCGTCCGAGACGAGCGAACCGCGTCGAAACGACTGGCATTCCGTACGTGTCTATAACCCTAACCAGAATTCCACGGTCAAGTAAGTCGGACTCACCTATTGCTGCAGTCAACACGGAACAATCGATAGCCGCAATCGCGCGCGAGATACCAGCTATCTAGCACGAGCTTTCTAGCAATACCCTGGTTCCGGAAGTCCGGTCCGACCGCGAGATAGCTGCACTCGAAGATCTTGAGAACGCAGTAACGCTCCCAGAGATTTGGCTTGCGGGTCACGTAAGCCTCGAACTCGATCACGTCGCGAGTCGACCCGCATTCACAACACCTAGCCAACTCGACGAACTTGTCGGGATCCCAAGGACAGGAGCGGGCGTTCACCGCGGCGCCCACGATACAATTGTCCTCTCCCTCGGCGATTATTGTCATACCCTCACGAAGCTCGTCATACATCATCTTTAGCAACGGCGCGGGTTCCTGCTCCTCCAAACCTATGTTCACCATGACTGGATCGTCTTTGAAGAACGCGTCACACATGAAAGTCATTATTCTGTCGTAGTCCATCGGCAAAGCCAATCGTGTTTTATAAACTGGCTGATGATCCTGCAATGCACGAATGTAACAAGAATTTTTGCGTCAATAAATATAAATAAATTAAACGAACTATTAAAAACTTGAGTATGTAGCGAATCTTTTTAATGAGCAATCGGTAGAAAATGTGAGTGTAACTTGTAAAATTTATATTTACAGGTTTAGACAAATATTATTTTTGACAAATTCCATGTTAAATATTGTCGTGTCTCTGTGATATTATTACATAAAGCGTAAACTTAAGCCTAATCAAACTTACGATACATTTTTCTGTATAATTTCGTATAGCAAGACGTAAATAACGTCCTTGATTTCTAAGTATGCCAAGACACGATCCGTATTCCACGCACTTCGTGATAGGACGTGTCAGTCTTAGCAAGATCGATGTCATATTTTTGCCGTGACTTATCCTAAATAAAAATATGTATACATACCGTTATATAATCTTTTGCTAAAACATGTAATATATCTTGTCCCTGCATACATTCCGCGAATGATTTTTACACATTTTGACATAGATTGATTTTATGTTTGATATTTTACTAATATTTTTAGGTTTATTAAGATATACGTTAAATTAAGAGATACGATAACATATAAAAATAAAAACTTAATCTTACTTGGTTTTTTTAAGTATAATAATAAATAATATATATGATCTCTCGAATTTTCACGCCATTTATCTAGGAACAAATTAAAAAGATTATTTATATTTTCTATTCTTTTACATTATATTTCTCATACTTCTGTCATCTTTCTACGATAACCGCATACTTCATATCATTCAAGAATTGCAAAACAAACGCCAGTAATAATATGATTGCTAATAAATTTTTTTATTTTTATTGGTTGGATTTTTCTCAGCGAAGATAAATCGGTGACAATAAACTACCGCGGAAAGACGATCAGATCCCCGAAATCAGCCGTTCTTGGAGAATCACACGAGCGCATCGGACGTGTGACAGTCAAATAAAAAGGAAGGAAAGCAAGATACGAGGCGAACGTCCGCTTTCGCGAAGGATTGGAGATTATCAGAAGATAAATTGCATTTCTTTTCGTAGTAAAACCATCGCCATCGAGGCAAACCGTCAGATTTACTACTTTGACATAAATTATCCAGGAGCTGACGTTCGTTACTTAAGCGTCAAGCTTTCGCGAGAGAATGTTAAACTATCGGCAAAATATCGAAATAAAAAAAAAGGACTTTGAATAATTAAATAAAATTTATTGTTCATTTATTTCTAAGTTTCATGCCGAGCTGCACGGAAATTCGAGACAGCTAAAAAAAAAAAAAAAATACGTTTCGCTTCCGTCAAGAAAAATTCCGAGCGGTAAAACTTAACGTCGTCGTTTCGCAGCTTCTGGAAGACCAGGCCGGACGATAACTCAAACACGGCTCTATTCATTCATGGCCGTTGTACGAAGTGATATGGGTGGCAGCTTGCAGAGCGGCACCTGATTTATGTATTCGCGCCGCGTTCCACCGCTTCCGATATACATGCGCCTTCATATAGAGACCGTATACATAAACGGTCAGATATATATAATACAACCGTCGAGTGTGTGCATGTGTAGATACATGCATCGATGATGCGTATATGAGAGGGTGTAGCTATGCGGGAATATACGTACATACGTACATACACACATACGTTAGTGCGCACAGATACGTATTGCGAGAACGGTAGGTGCCGCGGCTTATTGTTGATGAATGCGGGGAACCCGAGCTCACTGAGCCACGAAGGGGATGCGGGCTTTATGTGTATATCGTAGTCAGACAACGGCAGGGATGGAAGGAGAGTGGAGACCGATAGGTATACGTTACCAAAGTGGAATGGCCCCGCGAGCTCCGCAAGCAAACCCGTAATGAGAACGCGGGGAGATACAACGACCCGTATATGCATCAATTATGTGCCTGATTCTCATTTCGCGGTCGAACCATACGCAAAAAATTGCAATTTATCGGCGCAACAATACGAGAGCATTATTAATATTCGATCATCGGCCGGTTGCATAAATAAAAGTAAGATTGCCGTAATGAATTGAGGGAAAGGGGAAATTAAATTTATTCAAAACAATGATACACTGAATAGAAAATATTTACGCTAGAGAGAAAAGCAGCAATAAAGCTGCAAAAAGGAAACAAAATTGTAAAATATTTAAATAATATTAAAAGAAAAAACAATATATATTTTTTGGTCAATTTATTTAACATAAATTAGTAAAAACTCAACATCACACATAAGTAAATATAAAAGCAACCGCTTTTATTTAATTTCATATTTTATAAACGCACAATGCACATATATAATATATATGATGTGAAATACAATGAAAATATGTATATTTAATAATATGAATAAATGCATTAAATGTACAGTTGAACATATACGTTTAAACATTTTTAAATTTCTTTTTCAAATCAATAGTCATCGTACAATCGTAACTCACACAAGCGCCATACACTTGTCGGGCTGTCATTGTTGAAAGCGAACTTTCAACCATTCGCTAAGCCAGTCTGCTTTATGAATCCGTCAAAGTTCCCGAAGAATCCATCGTAGCGTGACCTTGGGCTTCTTGGTCGGTTCTCGTCTTTTCAAACTTACCCCGCTCGTTGGCTTCCACCTCGACTAATCTGGAACTGTTACTATTGTCTTTCGCGTACGTGTCTTCGGCGTTGGCGTGTTTCCCGCCGTATCGATCGTCCTTCTCAAAGTGTTCGCTCTGACGTCCATTATCGTAGAAATCGGCGTCCTTCTCGAATTCATCCTTGCGATATCCGGCGACATTATGAATCTTCTCGCGACCATTTCCAGCCTAGTAAATATTTTGCTTTTTCTTTACGACTTTTTCTTTATGATTCTTCGCATGATCCTCATTTTCGAAATGACTCTTTTTCGCATCGGAAGCTTCGGTATCCTCGATCTTCTTGCTCTTCTGCTTCAAATCATTTTTTAAATCTATCTCGAGAACGACGAGACTCTCGCTACCAGGATCATTTCTTACAAGCTCGTGCTTTGACGCGGCATAATGTGCATCGTGATCTCGACCAAATTCACCAAATTTACCGGAATTCTCGTCATCGTTTATCATCAAAGCTCGTAATGTCGGGCTATCGCGAACTGACGTGTCGGTTTGCGGTTTCACGAATGCAAACTCCATGTGGGTGACTCCAGGCGGCTTCACGCCCTTATAACCGCGCGGTAGCATCTCTGCCTCGGGTTCTATGATCAAAGGTAGTAGAACCGGATTGCTCTTTGCTCTTGTAGCGATCGTTCTTGACGGGCTATTCTCCTCAAACTTCTCTACACTATCCTCGTGAATCTGGGATAATTTAGTCGCAGATACCTCTTCCTCGAAGCCATAACCGCTAGTTGATTCCGGATTGAATAATCTCGAACTGCTAATGTACATCTCGTTCGATCGATCTCTCGCCGGATGCGCGCAAACATAGAGCACAATGTAGGCAGCATACCAACCTGCTCTGAACCATTCTTTACAGATTTTCATTTGATTTGCGGATTTGCTTGTCTAAATTTATACAATTTAAATGCAAATTATATATGTATATATTTGGATAAACAGATTCGGTACTGGATAGAGGAATTGTTGACGTAATACGAATCGTAAACGCGCTGGCACACACTGTAATGACTGCAATAATACCAGCTCTTTTATATCGCGTGGCAATCACTCGGACTGAGATCACTGTCGATTTCACATGGCCTCAGCGTATCCAACGTAGCGTATAACCAATTCAAGATCATAGTGACAGTTTCAGTACTAGCTAATCAGCGATGCAAGGCAAATTCGTGGGAATAGATCGGAATTTTAGAGAGGAGAAACTTGAGAAATATATGCTAAGTATTCGTTAAAACATATAAAAAATTAATTGCTTTTTTTATCGAATGACTTGGCATTTTATTTTTTCGACTAAATCTTGATTTAAACTATCACCTGGATATTCCCCGTAATTTCGATTAATTGACAAAATATCCTTCTCCGAATCATTACGCAAATCGAGGGCTGTTGGCTAATGTCGGCGAAAGAAATACATCGTCAATGGCATGCTACGTACTTGAAGCATCGAGACGACCATAAAACGCTCGATGACGCTAAAACAATGTGTGACTTACGCGATGCAAGACAAACGTCCTTCTAACGTGTGTATATAAAGACGATAATGCGAACGAACGGATACGTCAGTGTCGAATTCAAGTACGAGACGATAATAGCGAGATTGCCATGATCGCGAGTTTAGTAATGCTGCTCGCCGGCTTGTGCGGCAATAGTGCATCACCAACGGGGACAGCACACATGATGGTCTCTAAGATGAGAATAGCCGATCTCGAGACCTCAGCCGGGGGATATGCGTACAATCAGCAAACGGGCCATCCGGTTTCGTACATGCGATACACCAATCACGGAAGCGGACGTTACTACAATGCACCGACGCCGGTACATTACGTCGCCGGTAGTTCTGCACCTGTTGCGCCCGCCGTTTCTGAAACTGCATCGTCGCACGAACCCGTTCTGCTCGCATATGCGACTGCGAAGCGCCAAATTGTACCGTACGCGTCGCGCCAGCCTTACCCTCACGGCGGATTCATTAATTATGGCACGGATCAATTAGCGAAATACGCTCAACCGCTTGAGCCGCCTAAGCCCGCTGCTCGCGCGCCGTATTACACGCCGGGCGTATTTAAATCAGACAGAACGGACGCAGACACTGTTAAAAGAAGCGATAATAAGGAGAATGAGGAGAATGAAAAAGATTATTATGACAACGATGACGAGAATAATGATGACGATAAAGAAGACGATAAAGGTCACGTGACGGAGAATCACGAGAAAGCAGTTGATTTTATAGCAACCCATCCTTTTCACGATTCCGACAACCCTCGGCCAAATATCGACGTTTCGCTTAAACTCGGCGAAAAGTATTCCGCCGCGCAGAATTTTGCTCATGGAGAAAAGGGTGACAAAGGGTACAACAAACGAATGGAATTTGACGTGGGTGAACGCGTGCAGCATGATAAAAACAGGCAACAAGGTAGATTTTTGTTTATTTTTTTTTTTAGAAACATTGAATTGTTTAATAGCTTTAGATATTTATATTTTTGCACAAATATATACATATATATATACTGTCGAGCGAGATGTTACTTTTTGCTGGATCTTTCAGAACATTATGATATTGAAAGTGAGAACAAAAAAGGGTACAGCGACACGGCCGGAAATTATGGACGCTACGATGAAACTGAGAATGGCGAGAAGGGTAGCAGCTATGGGCAAACATCGTACCACAAAAAGGGCCAAAAAACCAGCGGCTTTCATAAAGTTTACCACAAGGATGAATATAAAAAGCATACCGATTTCTATGACGAAAGCCACAAGAAAGGTTATTTCGACAAGCACGTTGCTACTGACGAACATCATAATGCTAACGAGGGTAATTTCAAGAAAGGTGGACATCATGAATCCAAGTTTGATCATCAAACTAGTGGAAAGAAAGCATTTCGTGATAAAGAGCATATACAAAATCGCGATCAGGGTTATAATAAGGAAAAAGGCGAAAATTCTTATCATAATAATTATGAGGATTATGGCTCCGATGCAGGCACAGGTTTGATTAGGCAGCATAAATATGAAGAAGCTAGTTAACACTATTAATTAATATCGCAGACTATTTAATGCTAATGTAATTTATCTTTTGTTTTATATATCGATTATAGACATAATAAAATGAAAAAAAAATTATAAACGAATATTTTGATGAAATAAATTTTCGGTCCATTATAAACAAGTATTGGCAGTGTCGATTGAATAATGCTTATAACAAAATTATATTTTATAATTAAAAACAAACATTGCAAATATAATTATAAAATAAATTTTGAGAATAAATGTAGTTAATAAATTTATAGTATTAATTGAAAATATAAAATGTTTTTTGCATAATAAAGTTATAAATTTGTAATTAAAATCAATTTGATTTAAATTGGATTGTTCATATTAAAGATAGATAATTTTCAAAGGAATAAATAAAACAAATACAAAACTGTGTCAATTACATCACCGAATGCGATAACTGCCCGATATTACGGTTTTATGGAAATGGTATGTAACGAGAGGCCATATTTTCTTGTGACAGCTGCTACACCGCAGAAGCGTGACTGATATAGCGCAAAACATAAAACTTCACTAAATTATTACGACAGTTACCGATTTCGCGACACGCGTTACGGTCGCGCTGTGCAAATAATTCAAATTTCATTTTACATCTAATATACATTTATAGTGTTGTAAGAGTCTGATTAATGCAAGCTATTGTGTATTCATGAAAACATATAGCAGCGTAAGAAAAATGATGAGTTAATAAATGCACGTGATATTTTGCAGTTAATTGACATAACGTCACGATATAGTATGAGAAAATGTATAAATAAAGTGTAATAAATCTGTTGGAAAAATTTATTTTGCTCGTCGAAACGTACAACAATTAATGCAGCGTGACAAATGCAACTCAACAAGCAATAGGAGCAGAATGATGATTTTCATATTAATATCAATGTCCCTTTTTAAATCCCCAATGCTTGTGATCTTCATGGCCGCCCTTCTTGCCATGATGGGAATGATGATGATGATGCTCCTCGTGATCGCCATGGCCTTTATGACCTTTATGATCGTGATGATGGTGTCCTTTTTCATGATGACCTTTCTTGCCATAATGGTCCTCGTGATGATGATGATCATGGTGTCCTTTCTTAAAGTGACCGCCCTTCTTATGCCCGTGTTCATGATGATGGCCACCGTGTTCTTCATGATGACCATGATCATGATGTTCGTCGAAGAATTTCTTATCTTTCTTAAATTCGTCGAGTTTGTGGACTTCGTGATGTCCCTTAGTGCTGTGGCCCTTGCCATAATGTCCTTTCTCATGGAATTTATGACCCTTCTCACCTTTCTCGCCCTTGTGGTGTTCGCCGTGGTAGCCGTCATCGTGATGATGATGCTTCTTATGGCCTTCATCTTTGTGATAATGTCCAGAATGGTCCTCTTTGTCGTGGTGTCCCTTTTCTCCTTTTTCGTGATGATGTTCCGACTTGTATCCTTTATCGCCTTTTCCACCGTGTTTGTGATGATGATCGGAATGATGTTCTTCTCCATGCCCGCTCTCATGATGGTGAGAAGCGGCTATCTGCAGGTCGTCGTAATGGGCTCTCGGGATCTCACGTGCGGTGGTCACACAATGAGAGGCGATGCACGTTGCCAGCAGGCAAATCGCCGCCAATCTGCTCATCGTGCCGTATTTATCCTCGTTTAATCCAATATCAACGAGAGGTGTTTAACTTCGTCGCTGTAATCGGTAGGTATGATTAAATCGCTCGCCTCGCTCGGATTATATATCGATCGCAGGATAATCAATATGAGGGTAGGCTCTTTCGTGGCTCATTACGTCGTTGCGAAAGCAACGTTTCCTTAACCTGTTTAAATTGTAATGCGGATTTCAGTGAACCCGCGACTATCGCTTGGACCGTTATGTAATATAATTGAAATCGTTGTGTCCTGCTTACCAAACTACGTTTATGCAGCCTAAATAACGCGTTTTTATTGTCTCACCGTGCCGAACCGCAATACACTGATTTTCAACAGCTTTAATTTATTCCTATAACTGACGGAAATTTATACAATTAATATATTTTCCGCAAAGAGATAAATATACAAGAATATAATATATAATATAAACATTATCATTGAATGTCAGAGAACAGTGCTGTAAAAAAAAGAACGCTTTGATTGACAGAGCAGATAAACTTATAATCAGCAATAAAAATCGGTAAATCGTCTTGATTTATATTGTGCATTTTATTTTGTCCATTGTTAACCGCTAAATTGATTTATCTGCTGATAAATTCTGAATTAATATATTAATATATTATTTTATCTACAGATTGTGCTCCATTAAAATCTTACTATACATTTATAACAAAATATTATACAAAACATTACATTTTCTTCTAAATATGTATATGTATCTTACATACATATACATTGCAATTTGATATACATTACAATTTTATTAATATTATTTATTATGCACAATTTTTTTATAAAGTTTTAATATATGCTTTATATATACCTACACATAATTACACATATTTCATATCTTCTTTACATATATTACATTCTTTTTTTCTCTTGTGTCTTTTATTAATAGTAAGAGCATGAACAGTAATATCGTTTCGCTCTCTTAAGTAATTCAAGATTGACAACAATTCTCTACACACATACACACACAACTAACAGCGCATTTAAGCAACAGTATACAGTATAGATCAAATGTTTTACGAAATACGAGTCCAGTATTGTGAGAGAGATTAAACAAAAGCTAAAGAACGAAAGCGATTACGTGTAAAGCGTTGGTGGAACCACAGGTATATAAGCTTTGCTTTAAAGATTGTTGATCAGTCCATTGTACTCGTTGGTCCTACAAGAGAACCAACATGGCTAAATACATAGGCCCATGCTTGCTCCTGGTAATGGCTGTGATATGCACGGTCATTACCGTATCTTCGGCGCGAGATGTCCGAAATATAAAAGATTTAGAAGTATCCGGTTCTCACCATCATGGTCATCATCACGAGCATGGCGGAGGTCATGAACATCATTCTCATCATCATGGAGAACATGGTGAAAAAGGTCATAAGGGCCATAAAGGTCATCATCATCACGAAAAGGGAGAACACGGTCATCATGGCAAAGAACATCATGAAGGTCATCATCACGAGCATGGCGGGCATAAGAAGGGTCATCACGATGAACATGATGAGCACGGCAGTCATCACGAACACGAACACGGCCATAAAGAGTCGAAATTTGGCCATGGAAAAGGCCATAAGAAGGGCGAGAAAACTCACGGTTATCATCATAAATCACACAAAGATGAATTCCATAAAGAACACAAATTCTATGATGATTACCACAAAGGTGGTCACCATGAGAAGCATGGCGATCATCACGAGCATCATGGTGGGAAGGAAGGCCATCATAAGAAGGGTGGACATCATCATTCGGGCCATCATGAAGATCATCATGGTAAGAAAGGTCACCATGATAAAGGACATTTCGATGAGGATCATCATGGCCACCATGGCAAACATGGTCACGAAGAACACCATCATCATCATGATGATTATGGAAAGAAGAGCGAGCATCATGGTGGTAAAAAGCATGGTTTCTCGAGCGGTCATCACGGTCATCACCATTAATCATGCAAAGCTTACCAATTTAATGCAACATGAACAGAATAAACTTTTATATCGTTTGTTCCTTGTTTTTTCGTTAATTTTTAGGATACCGAATGATATAAATTTATCTCGTTATTAAAAAATTAAAATGTCTACAACAACATGATTAATCGTATTATTTTCTCTAATAATTCCCATATACGCCCATAACAAAAAATAGTTTTATGTGACACTTACATTGACATAATCTATGTTACAACTTCTTATTTTAAAACATGTAATATTTTCGTCATGTATGTGTGATAAAGATATATCTTTTTTAGTACAGAATACTTTGTTAGTTTAATATCTTTCAGTTTAGTTATATGTATTTATGAAATAAAATCTAAATTTGAACAATGAAGGAAGAAGGATATCTTAATTGAATATTGAAATGCTAAATTTTCTCTTATCTTTATTAAAACTTAAAGTTTATAAAATCGTTAAAAAATTTATAGAAATGTATAAAATATATGATGTATAAAATTGTATGCCGCTGGGGACAGTTAATAATCTGAATGTATTTGAATCAGATTATAAAAATGAAAACCTTTATAACTGTCTATTGTAATAAAAGTATTTATTTTAATCTTTTTACATTTAATTTTAATTTATATATTAAAAAACAATATTGATGCCGTATAACTTTTTATTATAAATTAATTCAATCTATCGAAAATTGATAGAGAAAATGCAATCACATACAGTATTGCGTAATATGTTTATATAATTTTAAACAATTAGTGAATTACATGATAGAATCGATAGATATATTAGAATCTCTCTAATATATCTGAGCAAATATTTATATTGTATAAGATTCAAAAAGCTTGTATTTATAATTTGCTAAATGTTTCTAATGTCATATAAAAACTCTCTCTGTAAAGATTATTAATGCAGTAAAAACATTTAACATTTTATTAATTATAATGTATGTGATATACAGCTTATATTGTCTGACGATATTTTTACATATAAAATTAAATCAATAATTAGCAAATTGTCAAAGATCTACAGTTTCCTCACAAGTTAAATCGATAATGCAAATTATGAGTATCGTAATTATTTACCAACATACCTGAAATCTTTACTGTTAATAAAAATTCCTATATTCCAGCTATTTATCAAATTCCGATAATAAGCAGCATTAAATTTGCCGTTGGGTACAACGCGAGTTATCGAGTAGTGGTAAATAAAGCGTATCATGATATTACGTATTATATATTTCATTCAATGAATTCTTCCGAAAATACACTATAGCTCACTATTTTATAAATGTAAGTTGATTAAAGAGAAATCTCCTACAATAGCAATAATCATATATATATGCAAATCATGCAGGATATATAAAACAATATACTTTAATATTTTCAATTAAAATTTGTCATTTATTAGTGCTCTCAATCTGCTTTAAAAGATTGCGATACTGGACTGTGACTGCTGTTTATCTTATATATATATATATGTATATGTATACGCTCGCGATATATTATAAAAACAAAGCCGAAACGAAAGCACACAGGATCTACTATCGTATTGACCCTGTCGCTGATTTGATTAACGATCTCACGCTGTAGCGAATGAGCTCGTCATTTCCATGGCGTCCATCCGAATTGAATTCCGGCATCCCGGACGCGGATTAACGGGTCTTTATGCACTTCTTTACTGCCACGTACGATGCAGCGGGTGTTCAGGATCGTGCAAGGCTATTCGCCGCCGGAGATTGCATGCACGCGGCAACGAACCTACTTGAAATGCTCTGCCATGTGACAATTCCGGCAGCCGACGAAAGGGTCCACCATTGTTTCGGCTCGTAATGCATGTGTGGGTAGTTTAATTAATGTAATTGAAGTAGCTGTGGCACGATAAAAAAAAAAGAAACACGAAACGCGCGTAAGAAGTACGCACGACCGCGTTGTTCTGTGATTCTGCGTTCTTTCATGGAAGCAGAATAATTATCCTATTCGACCAAATTAATGAGAGGTTCAGAAACACGTGACATTTGCATTGCACTTCCGCGAATTTCCAGACTAGAGGCGAAATAAAGGAATTTTTTTCACATTGTCTTTCGCTTTTTGCGAAACAAAATATACTCGAGTCATTTACGTTGCATTTCTTTAAATAATTATATGTCAAGTATAGCATATATAATAAAGATAAGTTATTTCTTACGGAAAAGTATAAATATGATTAAAAATACAAGAGTTTTTTAATATATTATTGCCGAAAACTAGTTAAATGAGTTCCGCCCTGAATTCGAGGTACCTTTAATAAAATTTTCACGAAGCCGAAGCAACCTCTCGAATAATAAATGATTTGCGCGCTACAGTCGTATAATGAAAATTGCATTATGCGACCGCGCAAGAAATCCTTTGACAACATAAGCTGCTAGATTAAATATTTGGATTAAGCTTATCTTGTTGCCGTATTTATTGCATCTTGCTAAAAACCAAGATATAATCAAGTTTGTTCATAATCAAAGCTTTACGCCATCAACAGCACGTGTATAAGTGAGTGTTCTTAATCCATTTACGTGAAACATCAGCAGACGCAGATGGAAACAGATTGAAAAATGTGATTTGCCTGTATTTGTTAATTTTAAACAATTCTATTTTACTTTTTTTAAAGACACCTTTATGTAGTAAAAATACTAATCATGTATACTTATATCAAAATTCAGTACTTTTAATATTTATAAATATAATTAACTGTTTATAAATTATATGTACAAAGATATATTTGCACAATTTCGAAAGTCTACGTTGATTAATCGACAAATAATGAGTGCTAATTATGTATGCACATTGCAAGAGACGATTACGCGATACATTGAAGCGATATGTATGTTTTCGACGGCTTGCACTGACTGGTTAAATTATCATAATGCGGCAATATAATGGAAATAAAGATTACGACAAGGATTGAGAGAGAAATTAACTAAATAAATCTTAAAGAATTACTTGTATAAAAACGTCAACATTTATTCTTTAGAAAAACAATTGACTCTAAAATAGTATGTGTCAATCTGAAAAAAAAGTTAATGATATTGGAAAAGCGCAAAATGGAATATATTATTTTTGAATATTGTTATAAGTTGCATATACATATAATATATATATAGTATAATCTTTATTTTTCAAATATTTTTCAAATATTAATTAAAATTATTCAAATATTTTTCAAATATTAATTATATCGTA
>NW_021848499.1:656710-709609 GCF_003651465.1 Formica exsecta | reverse complement strand
ATATATATATATATATATATATATATATATATATATATATATATATATATATATTTAATATTCTATAATTGATGACGTAATATTATGTTGCACACTATTGCAAGAGATAACATTGCAACGTGTATATGCGGTATTTACCTACAAATTTAACGGTGTCAACTTGCAACGCGCGTTCCCGCGGCACATTAATATCCGGTAATCAATTCAATCAGCTGGTCAATCGATTAACCTCAATTATTGGCGCATTAATGATCTGTGTTATATGTGACATTAAAATTCATGCTATAGATGGAATTGCTAGTATATTACTCTTGTCCAACAATAGAGAGATCCTATGTTGAAAAATATTTTTATTGTACACATAATTAATTTACGCTTGCTTGAACCAATGAAACTGTCGCTACTTGCTAAAAAAAAGTAGTATTGACACGAAACACATGCTATTTACAAAATAAGCATTTTATTTGTTTAATCTAATTTTTAGGATTGATGAAAATAACACGTGATGTTAACGATAATGTGATTTATGAATTATTAATAAGTAAAATCCTCAATTATATACAATTATGCGTTTCTTCTCACGCAATCGTTATCTTTATCAATAAACGGAAGCACAAGGCGAGAGGAAATGGCAAAATTACTTAAGTTGGGAAATGGTAAAAGGCCGCCAAGAAAAACGATGGCAATAAATCGTGAGGAATCGATAAGGCGTAATATCACGCTGCCGTCTTGACTGTAATGTAGCTGCTGGGACAAATATGAGCTGGGGAGAAACTTATTTGCCACATTAAGACCGAAAGAGAAAGAAAAACCAATGAAAGAGAGTAACACAATCAAGCAATTTCTTTGCGCGTGTTAGTATATTTGCGCATAATTATATTATATAAAGAACAATATAAAATATACGATCACGAAATGTAGTCGCGTGATATTGTCTGAAGTAGATATAAATCATAACTGTAAAATGAGCGATTACTTTTTGATCTGTAATACTTGAGCCAATAATTTTAATGCCCTTTCTTATAACCGTATTTTTTTCCGGATTGATGATCGCCTTTCTTGCCATAAGCATCGTCATGAGAATGGTGCTCCTCATGGCCGTGCTTGCCATGGTGGCCCTTATGCTCCTCGTCGTGATGACCTTTGTCATGATGGCCCTTTTTACCGTGATGATCCTCGTGATAACCGGAATGATGATGACCGCCCTTTTTATGATGACCTTCCTTCTTCTCATGATGACCATGAAAATCACCGTGCTTCTCGTGATGTCCGCCTTTATGATAATCATCGTAAAACTTGTGCTCTTTGTGATATTCGTCTTTGTGAAACTTGTTGTGATAACCCTTCGTCTTATGACCCTTCTTATGGCCCTTCTTCTCACCAAACTTGCCACCCTTGTGGCCTTTTTCGCCCTCGTGATGTTCGCCATATTTTTCATATTCGTCGTGATGACCCTTTTTTTTGCCACCATGTTCAGCATGATGACCGGAATGATGTTCCTTATCGTGTTTACCGCTGTCGCCTTTATCGTGATGATGGTGACTCTTGTATCCCTTCTCACCTTTTCCACCGTGGTCCTCGTGATGATGAGATTCATGTTTGTGACCACCACTGGATTCGTGATGATGACCCTTATGTTCAGTTGCTGCTGTTTCGAGGTCATCCACCTCTGCGATTGGCGACGAGACCACGATCGGCTCTAAATGACCTGCATGGTCATCGTTCTTTCCTCGCACATCACGCCGACTGATACGCGATTTCGCACTGACCAGTTCTCGAGCGTGACACATCGGGTGCAACGTTAACGAACATATTGCTATGAATGACAAAAATAGCATTGTACCTCGCAGCATCGCGATCGCACCCGGTTTCGATCAGACTGATGGCCGACGTTACAACGGTTGACACTTAAATATCGATGGTCCATCTACTTCCGCCATGGCATGGCCGGCTGTTTCCGCCAAGTCCACTTTCATCCGCACGACCGCAAGTGTTCCTAAATTTCGTTCCAATCTCCGTTGACACCGGTGCGGTGGGCAGGCACACGGTTTCACACTTCTTCGCATCACTGCACATTGCGTTTATTCTGCTAGAATATTTCGTCGCGCCGTCTATCGTAATATCGATACAATCGGGTGTTAAAACATTATTCGTCGAGCCAGCTTATTGCAATTTTTTATCTATAAAATGACATAACAAATTGATTCTTTGATCTTCTTCTAATAATATTTATATCCAGAATTATCAGCTTTTACTACACACGCACACACACACACATACATAAACGAATGTATCTGACAATTTTTTATTGGATTAGTCGTTATTTCAATACACCACGTGAACGCAATATCTGCGCACAAAGTTGTATTCAGCATCAGGAAGAACTTTCCATTACCACTTTTTCCATGATCATCGGTCTGCCGCAGGAACAATATTACGGAAATTTCTAGACCGCAACAGATCGCATTATCTTCTTCATATATTTAGATTTATTTTTTTCTCTTTTATACTCAATATTTACGTTTTAGATATAATTGTATTAATTTAAAAAAAAATATATAATTAATTTTTTATGTTATTTTATCTTCTTTTTCTCACGCAGACAAATCTCTTGTTTTTATATAATTTCTTCGGAAATTTGTTAATTGAATTGCGAGGATATTAAATATGACAAATTGCCTCTCACTTTTTCAGATAATAGCTATTAATGCAGGAAATGTAAAATCTCGGTCAGCTTGAAGCTGACATGGATGGCCCAAATATCTATTTCGAATCAAAGTGGCATCCCGTTGTCCGACACATGCGCGCGTTCGATCAACACCTCGCGTAACGACGTGACCTCAATCGATATTTGAAGTTAAGTACCCTACCAGATGCTCGCGCAATCATTTTAATTAACGTTATGACGTACAAATACAGATATGCATATGTCATTCTGTATATCGTGTAGGAGCGTTTTGTTGTCACAACGCGCGCATCGTTGCACTTGCTGGCTCATCGATAAACTGTCTAATTTTACCATTAATCCTATTACCTGCGACATAAATTCGCTTCTCGTAAACACGGCACCATTTATAACGTCATAAGCCAAAAACAATTTATTGAGTTTTACAGACGTCGGCGACGCGTATATCACGCTCGGCGTTCGTTGCGCGAGTCGTTTCGCTAACTGTTGACCCATTTGTTCCAACATTCCTGACGGTTTTATTAGATGATCTCGAAAAACCATTGAAAACCAAGAAAAATAATGGCCTCCCTAATCTTAACCTTTCACCAATTCTATGTCAACGAAAAACGCTATGTACGTTCAATAAAATTAGAATGTCGAAAGCAAGAAATTTATAATTTCAGTAATTATTAAGATCCATAAAATTTACAAATAATATTCTGTGCTGACGAAATAGTTTCTTAACCCGTGATGGAATTTGACAAGACTAAATAAATGATAGTAATAACTAATGATGATGTCGGAGACGGATAAAATAACGAATGTTGAAACTAGAAAACCGCAACATGATTTTCACTGCAATTCAATGTGTCAGTTAATTTGCAGTGTGAAGTATTGATCGATCTGACACTTTACGATCTTATTTGGCAACCATCCTAGATTGAAGATTGGCTCTTATTGGCGCTGCATAATCAAGATAAAGATTGGTTACTGCCCAGTTTCGGCAAGGATCCTTTAGACAGAGGAGAAACCAAGGGTTCTGCCAAGTTCGATTTCGACTCGGTATCGTCGTAACGTAGATTAGATTAGGTGGCATTCACCGTAGACCTCAGCTCAGATGGAAAGATTGCTTTGTAAGCAAATTCGAGGCAACGTCGGACCATCCGCCAGATCGCCCGCCTCTTCGTTTGGTCAATGAGCGCAAAGGCGCGACTTCAATTAGAATCTAAAATGCTATTGAAATCTTTATGTACAAGTAAAGCTCGGTAGAGTGTCGTAAATCGGAGCATGGTTCGTTGACTCTTCAAGCATTTTAATGTCGTTTTGCTCCGGTACCGAGGATAGTAATGTAATGACAAAATCTAAGAAGGAATAACTTTCATAATTAGAAACTCAAATACCACATTAAACTTGTCTTTTATTAAGATACTATTAATATAGATATTCATCGTAATATTATTAGTATTACAACATAATATTAATATTACAAAATAATAATACTAATATTACAAAATAAAAATATTCTATTGTTTATGTCAATAATTAAATAACAAATTGACAAATTTGACAAAGATATAAGAAAAACTCAGAAACATTAAAAAATATTTATGAGACATTATTACACTATTAAAATATTAGAGTTTTTTACTGATTTTATTAATAATTACTAATGGAAAGCGGGACTGGGGCATAAGGAGAGCAACTATTGTCAATTCCGCGTCGCTAACTTATGAAATGTACAATCAGTTGATGGAATCGTTAATCTCGACTCTCTTAATCGAACAAACTATCTCACATTGAAGTCTTACCCTCGCACCATCTTTCCTATTTCTTTTCTTTCTTTCGTCCTTTTCATACCGTTTTCCTCGTAGCGTATTCTACCTCTTCTATAGCGTATTCTTGCATGCTGAATAAAACCGTCAGGCTATACGCTGACGAACAAAAGGACCTCGCGCTGGTTTCTGGGTTGCTAATGAAATTGTTTTCTAATTTAAACCCGGAGGAGCCATCCAAGCTACAAGCTTTTCTGGCGATAGCCGCGAGAGAGCTGACAGTAATAGTCTGTAATTCGAGCTCCACTTTCGCTTTGTTTGCCTCTTAAACTCATTTATGCAAGCAAATAGTTGGTATATTCAACTGATCTGTTATCGCAATATTCGCTAATTGCATGTGAAAATGTGTGGGAGCAGCAAAAATGAAAAAATATTGCTACAAAATTTTTAAATAGACTAGACTAATAGAGTAAAGAAAAGAGACGAGAGAGAGAGAGAGAGAGAGAGAGAGAGAGAGAGAGATAAAGAAAGAGAAAGGAAGCAAAAAAGGAGAAAAAAGAGTATTACATATATCAATGTGTCAGTGGATTGAGATATTAAATTTTATTGTCTATATATATCACTTTAAATATAGATTGAATCAGGTAAATCTGGATTTTTGCTTGATAAATTGTTTTTTTTTTCTTATCTTAATCCAGTGTGAAGCAAAATAATATATATAATTTTTTCTCAATTTTTTAAATTAAATATACAGCAAAAAAAAGAATAATATAAAGAATGTGTAATAGATTACTAGTAAATTTAAACATATTTTTCAAATTTATTAATCGTGTTTATTAGAATAGATTGAATGAGTTCCTGAAATTGATACAGTAAATCGATGACAAAACACAATAATTCTTTGTTACAATAGTGTTAATGATAATTATTTCGTACAATTAACAGAACGATTTCCCGCCTGAGGATGGGCAACCACCTGGATAGCTCTCTCGTTATAAATAATTGCAAAATGCAGGCTCATAAATGTTACACACTTGTATTAGAGCTAACGATTAGAACTAAAATATATACAACGAGACACGATTCTTGCGTGACGGAAAGTACTTTTTAACAAACACTCACGTTTTTATCGTCTTCTGTCAGTTGAAACTATACTGTGTCGACAATTAGCCGTATCTATTGTATGCCAACCGAGTGGCAGTATCTGCAATCTAGCACGGTTCCAAACCATGACCATTAAGCGCACAATTAAACTGAATCTATAATTGTAGCGGAACAGATTTGAAAACTTATTTGCTTTCCCAACAAAACACAAAACTGACATGAACAAGTTGCAAACTCATATAAAATACAAAGCGTATTCTGATTCAATGATACAGACAGTAAATTCTTGATTCCCGGATGATGTTAAATCTGAAATTAGAATTAAGCTTTACAACAAAGGTAACCCAATTACATTCGCACTCACGCGAAGGAATTAAATGGCAATTTCATTAATCGGGATATAGCTAGGGCGAGTAATAAATGTCGCATCGCGTCAGTGCGATTTAATTTAATCGAAAATCGAATAAAAATATTGTATCTTGACTAAATAAATACCTCGTACGGCCATAATATAAATACGGCCAAATATAAAATCACATTATATTAAGAATAAGTGGCGTGTGTGTGTGTGTCTGTGTGTGAGTATCGGCTACACTATGATATTAAATCATAAATTTATTTTGTCTCTATCACAAAAAAGAAACTCTCTCTTTTTGTCATATTTCCATTAAAAGAATTACACTTCTTTACCGTCTAATTGAATCAGTGATTCTGCTCAAAATAAACGTACTTGTTTTTATGATTTTCTAAATTGATAAGATTAGACAAGAGATGCGCTTTCGATGAAGAAATGAAGTATTTAAAGGATTAACGGTTCAGCGAACGGATATGCATTCATTCATACTGTGAGATCAAACTATTTGCATACAACGCGAAACACCCAGAATGGATTAGCTGTTGATAATCGATCATGCACGGACATTGCTAATGTAACGAGTTTCGCCGGGCGGTAATTTTGAGCGTACGCTCGTACTTTCGCGATCGATTCCAACGCGAAAGCGTAACGGCAAATTTCATAATGGAAATACTATTATAATATTAATCTAACGTCCAATATATTTGCCTGGCAGCGCATACTCTACTTTATTTACGTTGTTTTGAAGTAATGTTTTGCAAAATAGTTGCTGTCTTTGCTTTTTTTTAATTAAAAATTTTTTGTAATTAAAAGATTAATCGCATAGAAATAATTGCGGTTGAAAAATCAATCGTGTAGAAATAATAGCATCAAATAAACACCACTTGAAGCTTAATAATCGTGTACATAGCATGGAAAATTCAAAGGTAACAACCAAATAAAATTAACATATGCATCGGTGATGTGTGATAAATTTATTAATTATCAAACATTAACTTTTACTATATCATAAACACCATAATTAACATCATTACTATCTCTTTATATTACTATCTATAATACAAACACGTATATGTCATCCGCACTATAGTCGCATGTAATATAATAGAAAACATGCATGCATTGTCCTCATTTTTGAAAATGAATTATTTGTGCATACAGATAAATGTACGCGTGCTATGTTGTCAATAACTATATGTGCATATTTTAAATATAAAATAGGGCAGGGTTAAAATTACAAAACAAAATTTTAGAATTTGAATAAAATATCAAAAAATAAAATTTTTTAAATAAAATTAGTATACATCTCTCTAATAATTACTAATGATCTTCTCCGTCTTCTCCGTCGGAGCTATAAGAGCTATGTGTCTCATAAGATCCCTCGTCACCATCTCCAGAGGAATAATTTTCGCTATGACCATAATGTGAAGATTCCGGCTCTTTATCCGTGTAGTGGCCACTATAGTGATCTTCACCGTCGCTTCCAGTATAATGCGAGTATTCGCTTCCTTCACCGTGATCTCCCTCGCCGCCGATATAGTCTGTATCGACCATAGTACCTATAAAAGTTTTCATATCGTATTAAACACAATTTATGAAGAACAATTTCGCGTTATCCACAGCAGCCACTTCAAATTCGAATTCAAAAAAGCGTTTTGATTATGAAGCTTATGGACAGTCGAGTTTCTACAATTCTGTATAAGATAAATAAAGCGAATTGTAGCGCCAGAATTTTTAATCTATTAAGTCTTCTTTACTCTGTTTTATATTATCGTATTAATATATGTTGCTGATTATAATTACAATTTAACATATTTTTACCTGCGCCCTCGTGGTCACGATTTTTTTTCTCTTTTTGATGTTTCTCGCTTTTCTTGTCAGCAGAATCTTTGCCGTAACTGGTTTGCGTCTCAAATTCGTATTTGTCGCCGTCTTGTTTGTGGAAGGTGTCAAGAGTCTTGTAGCCTTGATCACCTTTACCGTAGATTTCCTTCAAGTAACCCTTCTCGCCGTCCGCATCGCTTCCGTAGGTTCTGTAGTAACCACCCTCGTCTGATTTGCCTAAAACCGCATTGTTGTCCGTCCTTGTTATGCTCAACAAAACATTTAACGTGTTCATGAAATTTAACACATTCGACAATAAACATTAATCCGTTTATTTCAGGTTGTAGCGCCAGAATTTTTAATCTATTAAGTCTTCTTTACTCTGTTTTATATTATCGTATTAATATATGTTGCTGATTATAATTACAATTTAACATATTTTTACCTGCGCCCTCGTGGTCACGATTTTTTTTCTCTTTTTGATGTTTCTCGCTTTTCTTGTCAGCAGAATCTTTGCCGTAACTGGTTTGCGTCTCAAATTCGTATTTGTCGCCGTCTTGTTTGTGGAAGGTGTCAAGAGTCTTGTAGCCTTGATCACCTTTACCGTAGATTTCCTTCAAGTAACCCTTCTCGCCGTCCGCATCGCTTCCGTAGGTTCTGTAGTAACCACCCTCGTCTGATTTGCCTAAAACCGCATTGTTGTCCGTCCTTGTTATGCTCAACAAAACATTTAACGTGTTCATGAAATTTAACACATTCGACAATAAACATTAATCCGTTTATTTCAGGGAAAGAGAAGGATACAATAAATAAATAAAGAAATAAATACAAGAGAACAATACAATGCAATGTACATAAAAAATAATATGATTAATAAATTTATTTTTTAGATACAATATTTTTGTTCTCCTCGACTTTCCCATAATTGTCATACACCAATATTCGATAAATTATTTTTTTAATACTTTCCCATAACTTTCTTCTTAAATATTGCATTATTTTAAGTATAACATTATCGTATATTCTAGTAAAAAGTACTAACTAAGGACATACCAGATGCGTTTTTTACGCTTTTTTTAGTGTCTCGTGATTTCGGTGCGTTACCAACGCTCATTAAATCCTCTACTTCCGCAGCGACTTTTAACGGCGCCGGTTGACGTATCTCGCGAATAAATGAGCCAACAGCGGCGACATCGTCCTCGACAGCCTCGTAAATGATAGGTCTAGCCAAGGTGTTACAAATAAGCAGGTGCGGAAGTAATGACACAAACAGTTTCCAATACATCTTGCAGGATTACTTTAATCTCGTCGGTCTCGACGATTCCTTGTCTGTTCAATCTATCTCGCTGAATCTTTTATATCGCTCCCACTTTCTCAATCTAGATAATTCTTTAGAGGGAAACAATAGACATTGCGTATATTTGTATCGATCTTGCAAGTCGTTATTGTGGCTAATCGCTTAAACTAGCAATTTGATTTGCGCCTCGCGCTAGTTTCATAACATCTTTCACAGTGGACGTCGCCGAAAAAAAAGAATTGCTGTTTAAGATTTTAAATTGATTGTCTATTGATCATTGTTCTACTGTTTAAGAAACTGAAAAGAATCCGTCACGATTGTGTCATTCAACCGTCGACTTATGTAAAGGCATATTTTCATCATCAAGAAAGTAACGCCGGGAAATGATGGCAATGGATCGATTGCGCTTCGCGTATCGCGTTAAGCCAAACTATTGATCGAACGGAGAGATATTATCTATGTCGTATGTACCGCACGAGTGATCTCGCGCTTTCAACGATCGCGAATGCAAAAACCGTAGTACCTATCAACTTACTGACGATAGCAGATAGAATTGTTTGACGTAACGAGGCTCTAATACATTGTTCTCGCAGAACATTATAACTGTACTTATGCCACTCTGTAAAAATTTATTTAGAACTATTTAGAATTTTAGAATTCGTAAGAAAAGAAAGAGTGACAAAAGAGTGATGAAATATTCTTTGTATTTTATATATATATAACATACATAAAATCAACGTTGGATTCCAAATTTATTTCATCGAATATAACATCCTTGGCAAAAGACGTGCTAAGCTGTCATAAAACATCATGTTGAATTAACTTTGATATAGAATATGTACAGGATTAAATTCAACTATATGTAATATCGAGAATATGACGGGAAAATGCATTTGCGTTTCATTGGTTTTAACTTTGTGCATGCATTTCTGTGTTTTGATCCGTATTAATATTTAACATAACGATATGAAATGTAATATGAGAGAGATGCAATTAGTTCGGAATCGTTATCACCAGGCGAAATTATATATTAATGACTTGATATAAGTGAGACCTCTAGTAATAATTATTACTCGATCGTGTTGAACGGTTTCGTATCAAACATAATAAAAGCGCTGCATGAGGTGAGTCGATGCCACGATCAAGTATTCATCATAATGCTGCGAGATAAACGCTTTTAAAATTATAACAACGCAGGAAAATTGTTTTAACTGTATTTTCTTTCTATGTTTTGCTGTGAAACAGCACGCTCTGTACACGCATGAGTGCGCACACTTTAAAACAGATTGGAAATACGTAAGAGATAATCGCTTTTTTCATGACATTTTGACATTTCACGATTGTTGTACAAACGTTCCACTTTATTGACTATTACGCAGAAGTTACCAGTGGAAAGAAAAATTAAGTTTTTAATATAAATAAGAAACCAACATGAAATAAAAAAATATCGCAATTACAATTTAAAACAATATATTTTTAGATTTGTTATATCTATCTTGCTGCATTAGTCAATAAATTAAATTATTGCACACATACACACATATATGTACAATACGTAATTTTTCTATAAAATTTAAAATGTATTATATAAACTTACACTAAAATAATGTCGATTATAAATAGTTAAACTATTCAATGTATTGCAGTTAGAAAAAATTATTACTATTAAAAATTTAAATAGATTTTGTGTTATCTTGCGTAAGAAAATAGTAGATGCCTTTTTTAAGAAAATAATTAGATACATTTTTTATTAATTCATTAATAAGAAATTTTATTAGCATTTTAAACATTGATATATGTTAAATATCAATATCTGAAACAATAAATTGTGCTAAAATTTTAGTGTGAATTATATTCATGACACATACATTATAGTCAGCTTTACCCTAATCTATATATCAACAAAAACGGATATGCAACGAGCGGTAACTGATCATTAACGCCGTAGCATCGTTCGTCAGGCGCTGTCGGCGCAAGAAGCCAGTAAATCTCGAACTTCATTTCCGTCGTCCACTTGACGCGACACAAGGGGCATTAGGATGATCGTCACTTAAAACCATGGTGTCGACGACGTTAAGCGTCTTAGATAGTTGCTGCGCCAACCAGTTTTCTCAGCATAATCCGGTAATTTGAAAATCTCGGATGGAATGTAACACCTCGTATCAGCCGCCGTCTTGGGTGTACTAAGATCCTCGTTTCGCCAACCCCTGTTGCATCACCACCTCTATTCTGGTCGGCCGATGTGCGCCTTTAGCCACAAGTCTGGTAGCAAAGTAAAGCCGATGGTTCCAGGGATAGCCGTGATAGGGGGAAGGGTGGAGGAGGGGTTGCATCGCGTCAAGGGTTGCATTCTGATTAGGGTAAAAGGAGGAGTTTGAATAGTCTCATTGGTATGCAAAGTTCACTAACCCCCGCAATCTACTCAGTACGCTTTTTATATAAATAATATGTTACATTATATATGAGATATGTACTAAATAGCAAGTTTAGTCGAATTAATGTTTGATTACGATTAAGTATTTAATAATTTTATAGTCTGAATTATTATTTCGTTATGTGAATTCTATGCGTGCATATTCCTTATAGAGAAAAAAGTATAGGAAATAATTATAAATAATGGGATAGATACAGTTGAAAGAATTATATATTTGATATCTTCATCTATTGGAAAACAATTAATCTTTAAAATATTATGTGTGAAATATTGCATGTGGAAATCTTATTATGTTTACTATCATTGGAAAAACTTTAATGCAACTTTTAATATGGATTTCTTAGTAATCGAAATAAGACGGAACATTTTCAACTAGCTAAACATTTTTAAATAATGAAGCAATATTTTATGTGAGCAATGTGGTTAATCATCGAACGTTGGTACAAATATTCTTTGTATCCGTAGAGTTATAATATTGATTTTGACTTAAAGTTACCATACAATGTTACAATCAAACTATAAATATAGTTGAGCTAAAAAGGATTGTTGTAAACATATTGATACCTTACCCCAATAGATTCTTTTTATTAACAAATAGTAAAATAAAAAATAACATTTTTGACGTAGATTTTTGACTCTTCAGCATTCGATATGTAGTCAATGATATAAATTGATCTTTTTTTAATACAGACAAAACTTTCGTGAAATGCATGCGAATATTGTTTGTGGATAACTGATTTACTGTTGGTAAGCTGAAATTACCAATTGCTAATAAATAAGAAAAATTGATAATTTTTACCGAGATAATATATCACAAGATTTATATAAAACATGTACATTTATTACTATATATAAATAAATATCAATAATATATAAATGGATAAAAGTAAACCAATATGTACAGAAATATTATTAATAGACACATTTAATATTGTATATTTAAATACAAATTTATACATCAATCTCAAATTAAATAAAAAAAGTACTATTTATATGCAGATTTATAAAAAGTTGAAAAATATTTTTCACATATAAATCAATAAAGTAATATACTTCTCGATAGTCTCAAGAGATGTCGATAGTATATCTATTCGCTATTTATTAAGAAAAAGAGAAAAATTATCATGTTTTATAAATCTTAAACATATGACATAGTAAAATAGATAGAAAATGTCAGCATCATATTAATTATTATAATTATTAATCGTCTTTCGGTTTATAACACATAAAAATTCATAACATAATATATGATTAGTTATTATTAATATATTATTAGTTATTATTTAAAAAGACAAAATTATAGAAATCTGTTTGGATTTTCTTATATGCACAAGTTTTAATTAAAGATTCTCATTACGGAGACATTGTAGTTTAATTCGACATATTTTTGCAGAGACGTATACTTCTATTATTAAACATATTTTCATTACTTTAATTTACTACTTAAGTAAACATTTTTATTAAATGTACAATATCTTGACGAGATATTCTGTAACATCATAAAAACAAGTCATTTTTGACATAAATATCAAAGTAATCTATTAAGAATGTTAGCTCAGCGGACGAAGGGTGGCGAAGCAGTAGCGTAAACGAGATATAGCCAGACGAGAGGGAACAGGCGATGCAATTAGGAGAGGACATAAATCCCACAATTTAGCACACTTCCACGCGATGCCAGCAGTTCGCAGAATACAAATCAATCAGCATAACGGTCGACTGCGCATTTAATTTCCATTCGGCTTCTGATCGAGTGAGATTCGACGATTCCGCTACGCTGCGTGTCGGTGCTTTGTCGTAGAGCCGCTTGTATGGCGGCAGGTACCACCGTAGACACACACGATATCTCGATCCCGCATACCGTGCTCGCCACTCATCCTATTGTGGAATCTCTCGAAACGAGTCAAACGCAACGGGACAACGGGGCACAAAAAGGATTTTGCGCATCCCGTGTAACGAACTCGACGATGGCGCGATTCCGATGTGTAATAATTTGAGTTTACATGAGAGCAATCGGTTTTTATATAATCTCTTTTCAATATGATATTTAGAATAATACGAAATATACATATCCGCATCTATAATTTTTGAGAAATTAATAACAACATATAAATATATATATTATATTCTTCCACATAAATGTCACATTTTTTTATACTGTATCTTTAATGCATGATGTAATACTAATTGTAAGTAAATTCTTTATCGCTATAATTATATATTTAAATACTTATATAATAATATTAATAGAATATAATATATTTATTTGTTTTAATAAATATTACATTTATTTAATTTCCATTTTTTTACTTTTTAGCAGAGCTCTGCTCGCGTAAATACAAGCTATTATTGATATCTCTCGACAAATCCGAAACGGTCAATATGTCGACGACACTTTCGCTGCTACCAAGCGCGAATACAAATATCACGTCCGTAGAATTGCCCTCGCGCACCACTTCCCTGAGATTTTGCCCCCAAACTACCACCGTCACGAGCCACCGTCCGGGCTTACCTAACTTAGTCGACGGCGGTAGCGCGGGTCGCCGTCATTGCCAACCAAGTTTATGGCCCAGCCCGACGCCCATAAACTGTACAAATGGTAAATCTACCGTAAGATCATCCCAGCCGAAAATGATGTATCGTAGGTTCCGCGGGACGTATACCCGAGAGCCGGCCAGCGCGGCGGAGGTCCTGCTTGACCTCCCTCCCTTAAAGATCGCGTATGTGTGTATGCGTGAATACAAGAAAGAATTGGTGGTGACGGAGAGTGGCGCGAGCTAATGCCATTTTGCCTCTTGGACGCGTTACATCTTTCGGAAGCCTTCGAATGTCATCGAAGCATACGGAGAATCTGTATCTCAGCTGGCAATATAGTGCAAGTGTCAGGTAGTAGAGGTTCGATGATAGTTTGTGATGAACATTTAGGAAACTGCTTGCGTGTGGATCTGACACTTACGTGCGATCCTGTCGTTATCATTCCAGAATTATCAATTGGAATATGTATTAGACGTGCTGAACAATAATGATGGAAAGTGTTAAACTGTTAGACGAAATATTAATCATACTTTCTCGATTTTTAAAAAACAAAAGAATTTAATATGTATTTAATGTAATATGCCGTTATTTATATTGTGATATTATATAATATTGCTCTTTATGATTATATTCTGTTTAACAGCTTGATGAGTCACGTATTATTCTTCAATTCCATCTATAATGTTTTTAAAGTCTAGCAACTTCTAGACAGACATTCTTCCTAAATCGCTACTATCAAAACTCGATTGAATCTTCGCCGTAGGATATCCATCGATTTTGCGGGTTGCTATGCCACACACATGACGTAAACGCAAAATGGATGTGCATCGAGAATCGCTTACGGCAATCCGTCTCTCCTGAGACTTCAGGCATAAAGTGTCACCGACAATAATAATGTCCGATAGGCTTTACAGGGAACAAGGAGCTTCGAGAAGAAACCGTGCTTTGGTTTATGTAAGAAAAAGGTTGGTCGCGTGGATATAAAAAAAAAACTGTGGTTTTTCAGAGTTTATTTCAATCATATCGTGGAATCGTTACGAAATCCTGCTCCGATTCACCAGCGCCATTGTGAATTTACTTCCAATTAACTTAGATGTAAATTAATTCGCCCACGTTTCCAAGTATTAGATATTGAGTCATGTACGCGAGTCACAAATACGTATTGGAATTATGACAATTTAAATTAAAATTATGACAATCTAAATTAATTTAATATTTTAACTATTAATACGTTTCCTCTTTAAAAAAAAAAATATGTTAAATTATTTACTCGTAAAGATTAAAATAAAGCAAACAAAATCGATAAATAAAGAGGGAAATTGAGTGCACATATGTTGACGCAACAATATTTTATATAAAGACTTCGACACGTGCTGCTTTTTCTAAGCACTAACGCGTGCTTCCGGTGTCGCGGCTCATTCATACAACTATTAGTAGCAAAACCAGTGATTATGACGTGTTACATTGCAATATAGCGTTAAATATAGTGCAACAGTTTTAACTGTACCTCCGGTAAATGCGGGGTAAATACCATAATGCTATCGGCGATAATAAAAGACGCGCCGTGTGTTGGCAGTATTGATCCACCTACTTACTATTTACATGCTAGTAACAAAGGTGTCTCGATTGATACAGAATGAAGCGTCCCTTTCTTACCTCACCAGCGGATTTAACTTCCCGATATCCACACCTGTACTTACCTGCACCTCAAGTGAGATGAACTGTACGTAATGGGACAACCCTTACTAAATCCACCATTGTAAGAAATCGGTCGGAGTTAATAATAGTATTCGGCTTTTGCTTTTGTGGTCTGCGGCCTATATTGTAACACGGAGATCGTGGCGCGCGTGAGATTGGGTAGGGTTCATTGAGCGGTGCCCTTTCGTGTTATAACGGAGAGAAAAGATGCCCGTTCTTCCGTTTTATTATACCTATTATACACTTTCTTAATAAAAAGGATGGAACACGTTCAACGGGTACGCAATCAGTATTTCTCGCGATGTATAAAATAAAATCATAAATAGAAGTCACACGCAATCACGTTTCAAACTCGCGTATTCGCAGTTAGCACTTCCAAATACAATTACATGCCAATTAATGCGCTACGCGATAAACTTTGTAACGAACGCTTTTAACTCTTGGAGTTGCAGCGCAAAGCACTCTCTGGTCTATTACCCATTGATGTCGACTTTTACATATTATCACAAGCCCTACACCTGCGGCCCCTTCGTCA
Source organism: Formica exsecta (assembly GCF_003651465.1). Taxonomy (NCBI): domain Eukaryota; kingdom Metazoa; phylum Arthropoda; class Insecta; order Hymenoptera; family Formicidae; genus Formica; species Formica exsecta. Next base: position 693,390 of record NW_021848499.1, on the reverse strand, counting down.
ACGCGAAGGCGGAAAAAGCTGCGGAGCATCGACATAAAACAGAAGTAAAGACACGCGAACGCGGAGAATGTTGATGGGCAGAGAGCGGCAACATTTTGGCGCGGTGTCTCTCGCTTTAAAACCATCCCTCTCTGATCATTCGGCCTCTCGCTTTCTCTCGCAATTATCATTCTATCCCGCTCTCTTTTTATCGCTCGGCTCTCTTTCTCTCTGTCGTCACTCCCGTTCAGGCCGCTGCCGTTGTCCCGACGTTACTTCCGTGACGATGAGCTTCAATACGCGCCGATAGTCGCGGCGGGAAACCAACGAGCCTACCCAAAGTCGTCCATGGTTTCCACGCATCCAACCCAACCCAAGCCTAGCTCAACCTGGGACGAGTGAATACGTATATACAGGCACGTATACACGCGTACATGTACACACGTGGTGAACGCACACTCCATGCGCGGGCGCGAGCGCGCACCCATCCGCTCCTCTGAAATAATAATAGAAGAATGAAAATGAAAGAAAAGGAAAAAGTAATAATCTCGGGGATCTTTTAAAATCCATCGAAGCAGACGAAGCCGCCGGATTGTGTTGTGTGTTAGGGGTTTCTCTCTTTCTCCGTTTTCCATCTTCCGGCACTATCCGCCCTCCTATCCCTCCCGCTACTCCGAGCTAGCTCTTCTGTCCTCGCTGTATTTCTTGTCTTACTTTTTCTCGCAGATCGAACTCCTACACACGCTTTTACAAGAAGAACCCAGCAGCTACGAGATATACCGTCGCACATAGATGTAGGTACAATTTAGTGACGTCGCCGTCGAGGAAAAAGATGCACCTATACGATAATATATACATATGTACATATATGCGATGTGTAGCATATGTATGTACATTTATCTTTCTTCTGGTGAATCCTATCTGTCGATCCATCGATCCCTCTCAGTCATATCGCATCGTTGCATGACGATAAATTTTAACGTATGCTGATAAATTTTCTGCTTTTTCACTGTTGTTTGAGCTTTTGTCATGTAAAAACATAGTCTTATAAAATCATATATATTATATATATGTATATATGTATGGAGAATAATCAGAAATTCATAGTCGATTTTTATTCTGCAAGATATTATTACTATAATTTAATGCCTAAAATTGACTCAGATAATAAATTTTATCTAATTTTCCTTCTTTTCTTAATCTATATAAGATGAATTTTATATATATTATAGCTTGTTAAATTTATTGCGAATTCAGCAATCTTGCGGCCTAATTTGGGAAAGCAAAGTTTATTGCAGATATGTTTCTGGAGAGACTTTTGAGAATCGAAACTAAAGTCGCGAGAGGGCTACGCATTTTGACGCATTAACACAGTAGAAACGGATGCAAAGGGGAGGGGTAGGAAAGAGAACGAAACGGGATTCGATGTTCGACGGGAAACGTGGATGGCGAGCGGGAGGTTGGAAGCAGTTGACGAAGATCAGAGCGAGAAGAAGATACGTAGTAGAAGAAGAGAGGAGCAGGGTGAACGGTGGCAAAAGAGAAAGAGGAAAGAGCGAGAGACTGGGTTTCGTTTCGGGGTGAGCCGTGGGGGAAAGAGGGAGGCACGGGATTTCACGGGAGGCTGATCACGAATGGACGCGTCTCCCGCAGCTCTGCCGCTGACAGCCAGGAATTGGAATTGCATCGGCGTCGCTCGATAGCCAACCATCCCGCCAGTCAGGCAGCAAGGCAGCCAAACGGCCTAACAGGCAGAGTACCGAGCCCGGCCGTCCACGAACAGCTACTGTGCCTGCCTGCCTGCCTGCCTGCCTGCCTGCCTGCCTGCGTACGGACTGAATCCACTGCCGCTGTCGCACTTCCTCGCGCGCAATCCTCTCTTCGGCGCCGATTCCCTCGGATAGATCTCACCGTGCTCTCGGCGGAGAGAGGCGTAGATCCGGAGATCCATGCGAGACGGACGGACGAACGGATGGACTAGATGCCGATATCTCGGCTCTACGGATCTCGCAGCTATATGGATACATACGAATTTACAGCTAACACATATATGCATCCGTATATGTACAGATAGCTCGCGCAAGATTGGAAGATCCGGCCGTGGATAGATGTAACAATTTCGAGGCGATCAATTTCTAAATGTACGATGATTTTGTCAATCAAAGAAACTTTGATAAACTCGTATTTTTATTATACGTTTTACGAGTTGGCTTCCGAAATTAATTCCATTTTCTATTTTCTCTGTTTTATAAGAAACGTACACGTTAATAAAAATCAATTTTGCATTTAATATCTATAACTAAATTTTATCATTTTATATTGTCATTATTATTTATTTGCAATTATAATGACAATAGCATTTATAATATCTTTATTTTCTCATATGTTGCGTGCATTTATTGTAAAATGTAGTTGAGACGATTTCCATACGTAGGTCTTCTTATATTGATATCGCATTTTGTGTATACTGGAATAAGGCAATTCTTTGTTTGCCCTCTGTTTCCTGGAAACTCGTTATTTGGGTTATCGAGTGTATGTGCGCCGTCGAGCACTAGGTAGACACGTTACGAGCACATATAACGCGGATTGATGCCGGTCCATGGGAGCTCCGCGAAATACCGAATACCCGCCTGCTCGCCAGTATTGTCGGACCTGTGTTTTCGAGGGAATTGGATTTTTTGATTTAGAGAGCATGTAGACGCCTATATCTCCTTCCTCGTTTTATACCGATCGCTATTCCACCCGCGGACTCGAATTTAACGCTGTAAAACAGACGTTATTCCGCGATTACAAACGCGAGTACATGAAAGAAGCTGAAAATATTTGCAGAAGTACAAATCAGCAAGCCATTATATTTGTCACTGTGTAGTTTAAAGAGGATTATCATAATTTTAAGGAGAGCTCGATAAAAGGAACATATGAAAAACCAACTCGCAGTTTGTCGGTTTAATGGAACATTAGTTTTTATTAAAGTACATAAAACGTTTTTCCGTTCGCATACACAAAGAGGTAATTTCTTTAGCCCGTTAGAAAATAATATCTTTAGATATGTACGGATAATCACTTGGCAAGGGCATAAGGACGGCCATTTCCGGCGCGGTCGGCGCGAGCGTTACGAAACATGGAATCAGAGGATGGCTATAACGTGGTAACGACCGTGAGGCTATAACCATTGTCGGAAGACGAGAAAAAGACCCTGGGGAACGCGGATGCGTGCCATCGTACCTCGTTCTAACAAGGCTCCCCGTTGCGTGCAGAAGCGGTCACGCATCATCCACGCTAAACTAAAACCCCCTTTCGCCTTCACGACCACCCCTGGCTCGCCTACGCCAACCCCTTGGCCTAGCCACCCTTGCGTTCGTATCGATGGTCGTAGAAAACGGTCTCACCTCAATGCTAATAACGCGTTTGATAGTACGAGCAACACGCGGCTGCTCCCACAGGATCGGACCGAAAAAAAAAACCTCGCTCTTTTCTCTGCTTTCTGCCCCACGTGTTCGTCGCACCCTCCGTTCACCCCTTTTTACAACACTTTCTCTCCTCCCACGATATGACTTATGTCCACGGACAATATCGTTTCGCGACATAATCTCACGTCGTACTAAAATATAACTTCGCGCTCGTTCCTTTCGTCGCGTAATGGTCGTCGACGAACCGCGACGATTTACGGCGATCATCGGCGACGTAGGGTTTCCTAGGCAAGGGGAGCCACTTAATTTTCATGAGCTCGAGACGCGGATGCGACCCCTTTCTACAAACGACGATCCAGACGGAGGGATGTTGATCATTACGAAATAATAAAGTCTCGTAATGACAGTCTTTCAAAACGACTGATATACGGACTCGGTCAAGAGAAACCAGGCTATACGCGACAAATCGCTGTTTTGGTATTTGAAAATAGGTTTCTTTGAATATAGACAGTAATATCTAATATTTTAAGCATTTACTAAGCGGAGAAAATGTTTACATTACTCTCGCAATATTTTCCATGTTATTATGCTCTGCCCAGCAGTTTTCGTATATCTTACTTGAACTTTCCGCACCGTTCTACTTTTCTCCTTAATGATATTTCTCGAAAATTAGTTTCAGCAAATGTCCTTTGCGTAAATTTACCACAAATTTACTACTGTATTAACCTATTTATAGACGAGAAAATCGGCCGAAACTTTTATCCGTTCTACGGATGATACATTGTGTTGCCCGTGACAGAAATAATCTCATCAATTCAGCTAAGTGCCGAGAACACGTTGCGAATTACGCGGAAGATAATGGTCCGCGGCCATAGAAATGGCGAATCACGGCCGCCATTTTCAGATATTCTGTGACAATTCGAAGAGGAGTTCATATAACTTCACCGTTATACTTACATTCGTGCGCACACACGCTCTCGTTTGCGCGCGGTTAAATAGATGAGCGCAGTGGAGGGGCAGAGAAATAAAGATGGGTACAGGAACGAACAGGCCGAAGGGCGGAGATTAAGGGTCGCCGAGGAGATGAGTTTGTTAAAAAGGCAGAAGCGGGCCAGCGGCACGCATCAGGGACATCAAAGCGACAAGACGAAATGAAATCCAACCGTCGCCACCCCGCACGGAGAATCTTCTCTCCTCGTGTCCTCGTCCCCGCTCCTTTATTCGCTTCCCCTTTCCTCAGAGTCTTCGTCCCGTGCGACGCGGTTTCTTTCTTTTTTATCTCTTCACCCTTGGCTCCTTCTTTTTTCTCTCTCTCTCTCTCTCTCTCTTTCTACTCGCATACCGTCTAGGTACTTCATATCCGTTCCGACTCTAAGCCAGTGTGAACGGGCAAAAGAGGCGAAGGAAGCAAGGGTAAGACCAGAGAGAGCACGGGAAGGGATGGGGTTGAAACCTTTTACGAGAAAAGGAGGACGGTAAACGCGAGCATCATCCCTCTCGCAACTTCAACGTCGTCGTCTCTAAGGCGTCGCTCATATTTTTTCGCGATGGCATGCAGAGCAGAGTAATTAATCGCATGTTCGTACTTTTGACTGTTGAGAAACGTGCAAATCCTCTTTATTATAAATGTCGACAAACAGCAGGACGCGAATTAAACTTTATACATTTTAAAAAAGATTTCTTTTATATTATTTTAAAGAAAGCGATATTAATATATTCTTTTATAAGTCTCCGCTTGTGCAGCGATATTATCGTTACTATAATAATGTTAAACTGTTATTTTGAAAACGCGTCGTCGAATAACCGAATTGATATCGTTTTCGTATGTATTGATTGAAAATACAGTCCTTTGACCGCAAACTTCCGAAAACAGCAGTCGCGCGGAAATCTCGCATCTGTTACGGAGCCATTCCGTGGCGTAACATTCCCTTCAAATCTTCGGTTTGTCGAGTAATTCGATTACCTAAAAAAAAAAAAAAAAAAAAAATCTCACGGAGATTCATCAAGTTTTATCATCGTCTTCGTCGCGTGCCAATAAAAGTCGACGGTTACTTCACAGGATAAAGCTGGAAAGCGGGCTCTCTCCGCTCAATTCAAATTTCCTGCATGGGAACACGATCGAATCATAAATATGTATCTACTCGTATTCCTTAAATTCATGGAAATTCTTTAATTGAGTTATTTTGGTTTTCCACGAGACGGCGCGCCGTCGGAGAGAAAAGAGACAAGTAGTCTGCAGGAAAAGCCCTGTGGGAAGCACGCAGCTTCAAAATCTTCTTAGGCGGTAGCAACTTTACATTGATGCAGCACTAAGATAGTATTATTTAACGATATATAATTTAACGCAATGTGTCTATATGATCATTTCACAGAGTATACATATATATCGGTATTATCAACAACAAAATTCTATTAGCATTATGTATTCGTAAATTAACAATAATATAACGCACATTTTTTTTATATATTTCCTATTTCACATTTTTCTATTAAATTATATAAAAATCTATTAAATTATATAAACTATAGATAATTATTTGCAAATCGTATAAAACAATATGCTAAAACAATGTGCAAAGTTTATTTTCATTATAGTATTCTTTGCTACGATGATATTTCTAACTTTAAGAACAGAAAATAGGCGACGCAGATCTAGTAGATTGTAAACTGATTTCTCAATGGCAAGTTAGCTAATGGCATTCCGCGAGCACTTGTGACATTTAAATATCTCCAGTAGAAAAGAGTTAGCACGCATAAGGGGCAACGATGTGAACATTGAAGGGACGGCGAGTCGGTAAGCTTGTCACGACGAGAAAGAAAAGAAAGTAACGGGAGGGCTTGAAAGAGCAAGCGAAGCTGCGCTGAGTTCGTCTAATGACTTGTTGCCAACGAAGCCGTCGTAACGAGGCCATCGATAAGTGGCAGTGGGTGCCCTGTCTCTGCGTGAACGAGCCGTTTCGAAGGGATGGTTTTAAAAATGTAAGATAAAGTAGATGTAGGGTTACTCGAATTATATACCGGCGCGCTCTTTTATCTCCTTGGTTAAACAACTTGTCATCTAAAGGCCGGCACTAATAATACTGTGTTTATTCTGTTTATGTATTTCATGGCATGAAAATGACAATAGTTTATTAAAACTTCTTGTAATAATAGAGATATCGATTTATAGAAATTCTATCTTTATAATCGTACCTACTATATATTATATAATTGTTCACGAATTAAATTGCATTGTGTTCTCAATGAAAAAATATTTTTATCTCATTTTCCTAATAAACCAATTTCCTCTTTTGCACCATTATCCATTGTCTTTTTCATCGCCATTCTAACCCCTATGCTGGATATCTACGTATCTCTATAGCAATCTCGTAAACAGGCTAGAGAACGATTTTTTATATAGTTAGAAACATACATGTATCTACTTGCTGAATATTACATATAAAATAATCTAATTGAAGAAATTACTGCGAAAAGAGAAACATAAAGCTAACGGTTTTACCGCGTAAAATTCTGGAAAATCGTAAATGTTGAGCGACAAATTTTAATTACGTGGAATGCCTTCTTGCAGTACATATAATATAAACATTTCTTGTCTTGTGTAATTTACGTGCTTTGTGAAAAATATTAAATTTTTAACGACTAAACTTTTCTACTAGACTTTTATTTAAAAAATTCGTTTTCATTAGGTACTATCAACTAAACAAACAAGATTAGAATGTAGTAATAATAAAGAATAATATGAATAAAATAATAGAAATATATCGGAATAGATTTAGTGGCTGAAATATACACTTGCAGCTTTAAAAACTGCAGATTAATAGTTTTTATCTCATTAAGTATATATTCGGCGTTACATTATATTTATATATAGCTTTAAAGTTTACATATTAAAAGCTTTTTTCGTTTTTGTTATTTAATACTATTGTACTTTTCTCGCCGCTTGTAGATGCAATAGAGTGTAACTAATGCATTGCCAATTGTGAAATCGTGGCATTAATATTGCGTAACGTACGCAAAATGCCGCGTGCTTGTAACACCCGTAAATGGCATAGTGTAGGTCGAACAGCGCTGAGGGGAAAAGCCCCTTGATGAATTGTCCGCACGTGTCTACCCACGTACCGCCGCCTAATTACATGCTGATCATAGTGACTATCTATACCGTCCCCTGAAATGCGAAATTGCCTATTGTCCACGGTTTCGCGGTCAAAACGACCAGCGACCTAAACCAGACTTTGACTCTTGATATGTTCCAAATGGCATTATGTAATAGTATTTCTGCATAATGTCGATTCTTTCTTTTTCTCTCTCTGTCTCTCCAAGAATTTATTTTCATTTTAGTGTAATTTTGCTCGTCCATTATCAATTATAAAAGTAAATAATATTAATTTCGTCGCTACAATAATTTATACGAAAAATTGAAATAAGCCAAGTAATAGAGATTTAAAATAATATTTATGATACTAATATACTAAGAATTTTGATTGTTTCCATTTATTATACATTGATTCTCTCTTCTTTGGAATGTGAGTAATAATACATCGATCTTTACCTATATTCCCATGGATCGCCAGAATAATTTGAAAAATGCCCGGCATTTCGGAAAGGCGATCGGTTCGGCTGATCGACATTTATTTTTATCTCACCCTTAAAATTGTCCATCGTGGCGTGAGTCGTGGATTGATGTGTTTGCTGGAGTCGCTGATAGATGGAGGCGCCCGTGTTGTCGGCGCCCTTTCCACCCCCTTAACATAGACAAATGCTTCCTACCCACCCTAACAAATATCTCCTAGATTTATTATGCGAAACCACCCTGGCCTCGCCACGCGACGGCTACGTTCCTGAAAGTTTCGAGAGCAAAAAATTGGCGTTCTTTCTTGCGCACTCGTGCGTGAGAGTAGCAGACACGCTACGAGAAAGGCGGCTTGGTTTTTCAAATTCACGACAAATCTGATAATGAATTTTACTTAGAAATCGGATTCTTCTTTTTATCACGTTGCGCGCCATTCATATTTGCTACTTAAAATAAATCAATAAAGCAATTTTTTAATAATCTAAAGATAATAATAATAATAATGTTAATCGCTCATACTACTAAAGGAAGAGCAGCCACGGTTTCACGTATCAATATTAAAAGTTGCTAAAAAGTGTTTTACCCGGATTTAATGATCGTCTCGAGTATAGCTAATATTAAATTAAAAATTGATTACTAAACCAAAACGCGAATGCTCTAGCATGACGTTGCAACTGTTTTTTTAGCCAAAAATACCAATAAAAGAAGAGTCTTTCAGATGCAAAAAATGAACAAATATATACAAATACAAATCAACCATCAGCCAGTAGTCGGGAGTTCATTATCATTACTCGCGGTTCGCGTAACGCGATGCACGGCGAAATGGTAGTGTAGCGGATGACAACGACACGACCATCCCCGCAAATTATAGTAGATATAAAAGTGCCACGAAATGATGCTACTGAACGAACGAATGTACGAACGAACAAACGGGTCCGGCGAACGAACGACAAGCGAACGGATAGACGTAGGTGCAAATGTACATACGTGCACCGGCGAACAAAACGCATCAGCCGATCTCGTCGCATATTTGTGGCTCTGCTATCCGGTCGTAAATAAAGTCCCGGTAAAAACAAAAACACGACGAAATAACGAACAAATGTACCCATCACTTCTGGTACATAAACCCGTATAGCCGTGTGTGCTCACCCTGGGGTGGTGACGCCGGTGGTGGTCGCGCGCGAAACCACGACAGCGCGTATCGGGACGAGAGAACGAACGAGAGACGGAGAAAGAGAGGAGATAAACTCGTGAATAGTGCACGGTGTTCGTTCGAGGTGAATGGTCTATCGAATGTCGCGTTATCATTCGATAGATTCCTTTATTACCGTATCGTTAGCGTCGTCTCGACGGATCCTAAGAGAAACACGTGGAATACGTTTTATCAAGTGTCATAGTAAATATATTATATTTTATAACTTTTATAATTATATTTTACTTTATTAGTAACAGTTAATTTCAAAACATCCATTAACTGTTATGCAAATTTAGGATTATTTAAAATTAGCAATTATAATCTAAAATATATATATATGTCGTTATTCCTAAAGATATTAACTTTCGATCTTCTAGTACTTAGTGATAAAAGTATTGATAGTTTAATCTTCCTGGCATTATGAATGACAGATAACCAGATTCTATCGAGTATATATATAGTAGATAAATGCATATATTTACTGCACATTACCTATTATTATCAGTTGTCCTAAATACATTTTCTACGTTTTACTTATATTAAACTTAATATATCATTTTATCTCTTATAATTAATATAGTATATACATATATTCGTGTGATTATCACTCTAAACTTGTACATAAATATATACAATAAAAAGAAAATAAAGATACCCTGCAGAAACACTATTTTAATACAATAAAAGCGTGAAGACAATGAAATTGATTTGTAAGTTCGCGATTGTGCGATTGTGACTTAATAAAATAATAATTCACAGTCCTTCAAACAACTTCCTACTCCGTTGAACTATCCAAAGGAGGAAGCCAAGACGCTGTTCCATCAGCCGGAATTCCATCGGGCGATCGTGCGCGCAGCCGGAGACACTCGCGTCGTCGGCCAATAAAACGAGATTCCCGCGGATCGGTGCAGGGAAAGATAAATTGCGGTATTCTTGGATAGCACGGACGCAATATCGGTGTATATTTACGAGCCGTGGGTGCCGTGGCGGATCGCGGCGGAGCAGAAAGCGGGGGGTGGGGAGGGGGAGGGTTGAGAAAGGCGGCGGTGGCGGCGGTGAGGTTCGGGGAGATGGTCGACGGCGCTTCTTGCGAGACGAAGGCCCCCGGGCCGTGCCGCTCAAAAAACATTCAAATTAATTCCACCCGGCTTGCTCCAATGATGGCGGCCAATGTTGTGCAACATAAGACGAGAGATCCCGCCGTGCGCGGGTAGTAGAAACTCCTCACGTACGACGCGCGCGCACGTATGCGCGTGCACACGCGTGATCCCCCGCATCCACGACCATGTATATGTACACGTACGTGCGTACATACGTACATCGATGTACCTGTCGTGTACGTATTCGCGGTGTATGCGCCCGAAGACCAGCCCCCTGACCCCTTTCGCCGTCGTATATCGGTGTTCCCTTTTCCCCCGCCGCCGCTTCTCCTTTTTTTTTTCCCTCGTTTTTCCTTTCCGCCAGTCGTTCGCCCCGCCGCGCGACCATCCACCTATCTTCCAGTTTCATATACGACAGGAAGAGTCGGGACCGTGTTGGTAACAACGTTCCCGAGAAGAAGCTTCGGAAAGAGAAGAATTTTCTCCGAGCTCGCTTCTTCTTTCTCTCTTACTCTTGTTTATATGTCCCGTTATTCTGTCCTTTTCTCGCACGTCGAAAATTCCATCGTTCTACTTTGCATGTCTTTGCAGAGAAAAGGACTCGGCCGGGGTAAGCTTTCTTGCAGGATACAGAGGGGCGACCAGAGGGATACCGGAGACTAGAAGGGGAATGGTGGTGAGAAAGAGCAACAGAAATGGAGAGAGAGAGAGAGAGAGAGAGAGAGAAATGATAATCCATTCGGCGGTCATAACGCAGAGCCCGGCACCGTAAAGCTCACCAGACAAGAAATACGGCCAACCAACCGACCTCTCTCCCTCCGTTTTCCTCTCTTTCTCCGTCTCTTTTCGCGGTCTCTTTCTCTCTCTCTTTCGCTTTCCTCATCGTTCCTTTACCCCCGCAGCAAACTTACCCCTGGTTATATGCAAACCGCCATCGTTCCCTCCGGGCCAGTCATAAACTTACTGAATTATATTACGCGAACCCGCTGCCTCTCTGTCCACCTCGCCTTCCTTTCCCTCTTTCTCTTCACTCTCGGCCATCTTTTTTTTCCCTTTTTTTCTTATAAATCGCGAAGCATGTCGCAACAGGGCGAACAGCGTCCTTTAGAAACCAATGGAATGCTAATAAGACGGAACACTGCCGTGAATGCCATTCATTCATTGTTTCAAACTGCTGTACGTATAAAAATTGAAACGACCCGCGCTGTGAGCGCGAAATAAAATTACACCTTTTTAATAAGCAGCAGCTATACGTTAATCAAACTCGACTTTGTGTTCGCGTAGTATATATTGTTTAAAATTGTACGTAATTTCTTACGACAAAATGCTCAATAATTTTTTCGCATATTCTGTGTAATTTTAATGGATTAAACTATTACATTTTCTTATTTATATATATACATATAAGTTAAATTCAGATACATATTTTTGTCGCGCAACTAAATAATATAACCAAACATACATAGAGCAGAGATTCAAAGGCGATTTATGATTCGCCGGACGTTCTTGCTTCGTTTAGTTCCGATTTTCCGCGAGTTAATCCAGGACTAGTCGACGTGCGTGACGGCATCGATCGGTCTACTCTCAATGTCGTCACCGACGATGGGCGAGGAGCAACGGCGACAAGCCTGGTCATTACTGAATGCAAATCATAGCGTAGTGCGATCGATGAGTTTGCACGGTGTCCCACGACTGAACGAGCGAGCGAACGAGCAAGCAAGCAGCGTGCGGCGTGCGTAACGCCGTTTAACCGTTTAGGGGTTCGTGACGCTTCAACGGGGTGAGAATCGGCCGCCACCCGGCTCGACACGCGCCTCGTTGCCCGTCGTGTCGATCAGGTTCTTTTTTTTTCCTCCTCGTCGCATTTTAATAACCACGCCACGTAACGACCCTCCTTTCACGTGGGCGTCGACGCGCTTATCAGCGTTTATAATATCCAGAAGAAGTAATACACACGGGGGAACAACTTCGCGGCAACTTCGTAGCGATCCAACCGAGCTAATGTTCCATTAAATCCAATATCGGGGGAAGGGGGGGACGGATTCCTTAATAGAATCTATTAAAATACTGTGGTTGAAAGAACGATGTGACGCGACAAGCGTTCTGTCAGTATAAAGATAGTTTGATTTCAAGTCAAACTCAAACTCGAGAAGAATAAATTACCTCAGATACCATATTTTCATTCTTAAAACATTTTGATGCTTTGTAGTAACAAGATCTAGAATTCTAAGAAAATAACTGTAATATAGTATATAATCTTGTATAAAGAAAATCTAATTTAATATTTTTATTTATAAAAAGAATATTGGAATGTAGGATGCCCCTGCATTTTTCTGCAAGAAGAGACAAATGCGACTATCATCTAGATACACTCATCGTTGCTCGCACTATAAGCTCTCATGAGGTGGATAGGAAACGGGGTAGGAAAATCTCAGCGGATTGAGTCGTCATCGTCCGTCACCAGTTTCGGGACAGAGTGTATCAAATCGCGCATTATAATTGGGACGTTGGTACGGCACGTGCCGGAGCAACGGACTCGCCTCGCAGCGCGATCACAGTAAGACCTGCTCGTATATTATTCCTACGGAATCATAACTCCGAGTCTCGATATCGAATCGAATTACACGGCGATCGTTGGCCGGATGAGTCTCGAGTCAGTCGAGCAAGAGTGGACCGCCGGGGCGGACCGTCTTTGCACGCGTATGTACACGCGAGTGCACGCGCGTCGAACGATAATGCGTTTTCGCGCCGCTGCAGCCGCCGTCGATCATCGTCGACCGATCGCTCCTCGACGATGCGTGTGCGTGTGTGCGTACACCGGCTCGTTCTTTTTACACGTCGCCCTCCTGCTGCACGGCACGAGCGGTCACGTGCCTCCGGTAACCCACCCCCGCCCGTCCCGGTTCACCCTGTCACCGAGCCACCCACTTTAGACACCCCTGAGAGCACCCCGGTTCAGCCTACCCTCGTCACTTCCGCGACGAGCTTTTTCGTCCGCCTTCACGTTCTCCCGGTTCTTTTCGGCATCTCTTATCGTTCCCTTGTCGCAAATGTAACCCGCGCGTACGTTCGCTTTAATAAAAACCTACTTACCTTCCCCCGATATGTCGCGAATGAAGACGCCGACATTTCACATGTCGTTTGCTCTAGTGTATTTTATTATTACGAATGGCACCGCACGATGTCAATGATCTCTTCAAGTCTTACATATACATATAAATATGTAAATAAATAAATAATTAAAAAATAATATAATAATGTATCACACATACAAAAATTTTCTCAAATTGATGTTATTTATTGCCTATAGAATCGCAATAATTTGGTTTTATAGCAAAAAATATTTTTTAATGAAAAATTTCAATTTAGATACCAATAAATTGTTGTACTCTTGATACAAAGAACTGCAATAGGTTGCTAAAATCGCTGGTTATCGGAAACGTTGCAAGTCTCGCGACGCTCCAACAGAAGCCGTCGCATCCTCGTGAAAAACAAATGCAAAATAAATGATATATATAATAAATGACGTTGAAAATTCGCGCGGAAAGATCAGCGGAGATCGTCCCACGGAAAGTTTGTTCTACGCTCGTTCGACGAAGGGTATCATCCCAATCGTTTCGTCGCTCGCAGTTTCGCTGTCGCGCGTCGTTTGCACAAGCGTCAACGGATGAGACGACAATGCGAAAATGTACATGTTACAGTAGCCGGACGCGCCGACCAGCGCCGTTGAACTTTAATATTACAAAAAGCTGTAATCCAGCGAGCAAACTACCTGGAGCGTTAACCTGGGCGCCCAATTTATAAAAATAACGATGAAATTACTGTTGCGTGAAGTGTAGCGTCATACAGGACACCGATGCAACGCGCGTTGCATCGCGCGCGAAAGGATGACGGCTATTCGGAGCGGGGCGCGAGGGGGAAGGGGGTGGGGGATCGACCACCGAGGGGATGAGACACGGGTTGGCGCAGCGTTGCGCAAGGGGTGCCGTGACGTGCGTTTTGTCCGTCATCGGCTACCGGACCATCGGGGCGTCGATGTTTTAGTCTGCGCTCGCGTTTCACGTTCGAAAAAATATGCGCACTGGCACGTGAGCTAATCGGTGGTAATAACGAAATCTCGGGTCCGATTAATTAAAACGGCGGACACGCGGAGAAAACGAACTCTTCGAGTTTTTCCGGAAATACATATGTAATATATGAATGTGTGCGCGCGCGCCGATAACGCGTATATCGTCTCCTGCCGCGCTTCATACAATCCTCCCGATCATCCTCTTTTCCTCTCTTTGTGCTCTCGTTCTCTCCGGAGAGGGGAATGCTGTCTCGGAATAAATATTCGCAAAAATGTTTGCCGAACACAAAATTAATTTTCTTTATAGGTAGTAAATTGCGAGAGCGATGAAATTTGCGTTATTGTGTATTAATAGCATTGGTAGCCTCGCGCAAAAAAAAATCCAATTCGATTATAAAATATCAGGATAATTGTCAGAAGCAAACATGCATTCAACTCGACAGCACGGTACAACCAAAACTGGTATAAATTTCCATTAGAGTAGCATAAGTTTTTAACAAAAAAAAAAAACATCTAATTAATCCTTGTCATTATAAGTTAAAAAGATAGATCGCAAAAATATAGTTTACTGTAACTACGTATAATCTGACTTCTCTCTTTTTCACATTGCTAAAAACACGTGTGATTATCTGATCAAATATTAAGTAGCCCATACATTATCAAATATATCCTCAAAAGCAAATTTGATAATGGTATTGATGCTGCTTTCTACAAACGTCCAGCAAGCATCCAAAGTACAAACATGAAGAATGATAGCATCGTTGCGATAATCGCGAGGGGGGAAAATGTGACGTCCAAGCGAGCACGTGTTTCGGTCCTCGCGGTTATTAGATCACGATGAATCACAGAAAAAGGCGATTCTCCCCGCGATCATCGTCCTCGGAAAGATGGAAGGGACCGCTCGACAACCACTCGACTTCTACATCGGCCTCCCCCATCTCCTCCCTTACCTCCGCAATCCTCATCGAGCCGATGCTAACAATGTTTGCAGATATATTGCGTCTCACGCATCACTTGCTCCGCAAATTGTTTTATAAACAGATTATAGCGACAGCCGGGTCGCTACCGCCGTAACGCTGGTAATATACCCCGAGACCACCCCTCCAACGGCCCTCTCTCGACCTCCACCCCATATACACGTGGACCATTTCGTGGTCGAAAACGGCAACGGTCCTCAGTCAGAATCTCCTCCGCGCAACTTGAGAGACAGATATCTGCTTGATCTTAGATCAGTATCTCAAAATGACCAGCCATGTTTGATCTAAAAGATGAGATGAGATATTCTCACCGTTTCACAAATGTGAAGTTTATCTGCGTTCATACGTGAAACATTTGCGTAACGATTAAATAAATTATACGAGCATTACAGGCATATAGGTTGTAGAATTTATTGTGCCAAAAAATTTTTAATAACATTTCAGAATTGTTAATATCTACGTGCAACGATCATCATCGAATAAATCGCTTTGCATATAGTTCGAAGTTATAAACATACTCGACGATAATAGTATACGGCAATTTACGTTAAAACAAATTTAAATTGGATTAATACGTATTGTAACTTGCGCTGAATGCAGGTTACATCGCGTAGTACAGCGTGTATGAGGCGTAACGTAGTCTAATACGGAGTATCGGATATCGATAACACGATATTCAGTTCCGCGAAAACAAACAATTATACAATGTGCAAAAATTTTCATCGACTCTACACGGATGTAGATTAACCATCATCCTTTCCATATCTGACAAGTTTATTTTAAACTCTTTAACTTTC
The DNA here is from genome assembly GCF_003651465.1 of Formica exsecta. NCBI lineage: Eukaryota > Metazoa > Arthropoda > Insecta > Hymenoptera > Formicidae > Formica > Formica exsecta. Next base: position 677,293 of record NW_021848499.1, on the reverse strand, counting down.
TCAAAATATTCTAAAAGAAGTTAAATACTTTGTAAATTGCGCTTGAAGAGCAAAAATATTGTGCAAACTGTAAAAATAAAAATAACCGGACAATGATATTAAATTGAAATTTTTTTCATACAATTTATAGCTTATCTTCTTACTACATATTTTTTATTACAATTTTAAATTTATTTTCGCAAGAATTACAGGTAAAATAAAAAATGTTCTTTAAAGAGACAGATTCAACATTACATTTAGTTATTTCCAAAGCGATTGGTCTTTTAAATAGAATTCATACAAAAAATATTTTAGATAGGTGCGAGAGATGTAAGAATTGCTAATCAATATTCTTCGGTTAAGACAATTAAGGGGTTGACATGGCTGCTGGTTAGGTCGGTGCCGGGTGAGGACGGAACGAATTCCTACATCCGGGAATAGGAAAAATCTGGTGAAATCGGCTCATTGGCTCGGTAATAGCGGTTACCCGTTACATGAAGCGGAACGTGGTCCTTATTGCGGTGAACCTGAGACTTAATGGCCTGTGACCCGGGTACGCCGCCGCGGCGCAGCTACAGTATACAGGGCGTCCGTTAGGAGAGAGTACACGCCGAGAACTTAGTTATTCCTGGAAAGCCGGAAGAGCTAACGTCTCCGGCAGCGCGACGCGCCTGCCGGGCGTCTCCGGTCGCGTGGCTTTATGGTCCCGCATAACCTTCCCTCGCGATCGAAATGGCTGCAACCCCTGCATCCGTTTGATGACTCCTTTGGCGGGGCTTTCTCTAGATATTGCGACTTTCACGTATGGGCGATCAGATATGATTATCTATGCTATATGTAAAGTCGTGCGTTCGTCTGTAAATTATAGAATCCATATGTAATATCGAGCAAATAAATATATTATATTAAAAAATAGCTTTGAGTATGATATAAACAAAAAAGTAATATAATCAATTTTATAGAAATGCTAAAAAAAAAGATCAGTTCTTTGTACTTGATCGCATCAGATGAACTCGAGGAGAAAAACATGTCGAGCAATAATTGTCTAGAAAAATTATTTTTATGAAATTTTCTTAATTTTTGTTTTAAAGAGAACTCTCTTTCTATTTCTAGTTTTAAAACTTTTTAAATTAATGTACCAATATTTACGGCATATTAACCAGATTTTCTGACATATTCGACCTTTCCTTTCCGGTTTCCTGGCCGAAGGCAAAACCACCCTTTCGAACCGATTATTAAAACGACTACAAAAAAGAGAGAGAAGCATCCACTTGCGCAACCCACGAGATGTGTCTCGCACGATTACCTACCCAATCTCGAATATAATTTTCTTATTAGCTATAAAATCCAATCAACGTCGATGTTGCCTAGCCATGCGCCGACCCTCCATCATTTCCCTTCTCTCTCGGGATTCTACGCGCAAAGTAAGCGAAACAAGAACGACGAGAAAATCTGGAAAACGCGATGAGAAGGAGAGAGAGGGAGAAGAAGGTGACAGAAGAAAAAGAGGGGATGCTTTGAGAAGGCAGAAGGTCGACGAGGTAGTAAGGGAGAGAGGAATCAAGTTAACCGGGTCTACCGCTCTTTCTCACTTATTTCGCAGGGCGCGCATAATGCGATTGCCGTGACCGTCTCTGATGTTGTGTCGTGGTTGCAGCCAACTAGTCCCCGAACCCCGAAGGCATGGCCGCCATAAACTGGCCCTGCCTTTTGTTTTCTATGCGGTCCTTCCAATTATATCCAAATAAAAGAGTACGCAGAGAATAGACCCTCGTTTTCGTTCCTACAACCCCTGTTCTTCTTCTTCTTCTTCTTCTTCTCCTTTTTTTCTGCTTCTTGTTCTTCCTAGTTTTATCTCGTTTCTTCTCTCTTTCTCTCTTTTTATCCCCCTCTCCCGTGGTCCTCTTGGTTCTTGAGACTCTTGGCCTCTTCATCGTACCGTTACTCGAGAACTTTATGGCATGGTTCTTGAGAGTGAGATATCGCATAGGCGGAGTCTGGCGCACCCTATACACGTCGCTGCACAAGGGTAGAAGTTAAGGAGAAATGTCCACCTGTCTTAATATTTGTAACGAGATAGTATCACGCACGTTTGAAAGTAAAGAAAATGTAAAAAGAAAAAGCATTAAAATTATTCAAATGAATCAATGTTATATAATGAACACGCATACAAATACACAGACAGGAGAAAATATATTTGTTTTATATATTTAAAAATTTCTTTCTTTAAAGAAATAAAACGTTAAAATATTTATAATTACATAAAAAATAATAAAAGTAATGTATAAATAATTTTAATGTACGGACGAGAATTATTTTATATATTTCAATGTTGCAATCGTTACTCGTAGTAGCATCTACAATCGAAAAATAAAAATTGTCAGGAAATTTATTTTTGGAATACAAATTATGACGTACAATGAATTCATACTTAAAATATTGAACATCACTAATTGTAAGCTCTACTAGTCGGGCTAACGAATGATAGAACAAATAAAACGCTATCCTTTCGACCGAATTCACGTCAATAAAAATTACTAGCCTTCTATTCGTTGAAGACGGACGACAATTGCTGTCACAGTAGCTTTACCCTCTCTCTCTCTACCCTTCTTCTTCAGGATTATTATATTCTTCTTGTCCACGTTGATACGTTCCAACGTATCGGTCTACCGCGGAAGGGAATAATGGGCGCATCCTGCTGCAGGACGTTGAATGGAAGAAGAGGAGGATCGGCCTTACGCCAGAATTCTTGCTAAGGGAGAGACAGCGTCTCCCTCCTCTTTTACGCGCCTCGCTGGCTACAGACCACGGACTTGAATCAATTAAAGTTTAATCTAGAACCCCGGGATCGCAGGAAGATTTGCCCCCTTGTCCATGTCTCTCGTCTTTCTTTTCCGTTACTCTTTTCCTCCGTTCTTTTGTCTTCTTCTTTTATTGTCTGGTACTTCCTATAAAAATTATAGAATAAAATATTCGATAGTATCGAAACTACAATTACTCTTGCGCACTTTAAATCGCAGTTGTATACTAAGAATGTTATTTTTTATTATTACTAATTTTATTTCAGAATCTTTGTATCATCTGTCAGTAATAGATATATCTCGGAAAAAAAGGAGTTCTTAAAATACAGAAAATAGAAGTTTTGGGGATATTTGATAAGTATCTAACATGACAGAAGATAGTGTGAAATGTGTAAGAAGAAAAAGAGAAATAACATCAAAAAAAGACCGAAAGAACAAGTAGGGAATGTCTTTTCTGCGAAACACGAGGGGGTCCACACAGGGGGCTTTCAAACTGTATCGCTTACGCGAAGGGTTCCTTTCACAATGGAGATCCGCAACGAGCGGAAAGAGTAGTTATCCGTAATATGGGATGACGCGTGCTGATGAGTCGAGCCGGAAGTTTCGATCGTGCCATTGAGAATCTCCCCCGATCGTCTCTGTCCCTTGTTGAAAATGGCGTTCGATAGTTTGACCATGTGGTGCATCTTCAGTTCAATTATATAAACACGATATGTTGCACATCGTAAATTTGTAATTAAAACTAAAACATTAAGAATGTACGAAACATGGAGACGCGAACAGATACATATTTTAGAATAATATATCTTATGAAAAATGCTCTTAATCGGAGCGATCTTTCGCGCACTGCATTCTGCACGTTTGTAAAACGTACATTTTACGTGCATCTGCAATCTTGATTTCTGACTTTTCATTCATGCAATATAGAATAATACTCTGTCCGTTTGTTTGTAATTACACCGTACGACAATCCCTCATTTTTCCGTCTCCGAAACAAAAGCACATTAAATCTTATTGTTCCTACGTTGGTGATTAATGCTGAAGAATTAGCTAACAATTGTTCTTCGCAAAGCCGTTGAATTTGTAAGGATAATAAATAAGCTTCTGACCGCCGTATGACCGCGTTCCGTAAATTAATTATACAGAATGAGAGCTGCATCGTTCAGGTACTGTATTTTTTACTAAAAGTGCTAAGATTAGTGCTAAGATGTAGCAATATTTGTACATTGCTTATAAGAATAATATCAAATCCTTTGTGTAATATTATTAAGACACGATCTTATCTTTTTTTTTTCAAATAAATATAATATGATTTTGAATGATTTTATATAGGTATCTATAAAATTTATCGTAGATGTTTAATTTTATAAATCTTTAAATCTATTAGACTAAACAACAGCACAAACTTAAAGAAAACAGATATTTTTATATTTCTACTTTTTTCTTTAAAGTAAAGAGAAAACCTTTATCTTTCTCGAGTAGTATCGTCATAATTATTGAAATGATATTGAATTGCATTTCGGTGCTATCATTGATGCGAATAATCAATCCTCGATTTTATTATTTTTTCGCAGATATGTTTATACTATATTTCTTTTTGCTAGGCCAACCAGTAAAGAAATTGCGATCGGAAAAACTTGTCTGTCTAACCAGAACAAAAGAACAAAGTTTTCTATGATATAAAAGAATCTGACGATTGCTCAGTCCTCCTGCCTCAGTCCCAAGAGTGTGTCTTAGCTTTACTTTTTGTCTCTCCTTCCGGCAAAGTTTTTGAGTCAGAGAGAACGCGTTTGGAACGTACATTCCGTTTCTTAGATGACTACGACAAACTTTTATAAAATAAAATGCAACTTTTATAAAACCATTACACGATTTTGATAGATCGCAATCGCGAGAAATTGCGTTCTTCTAAACAACATATAAATTATTAAGAAAACAGTATATGAAAAATATTTTCCTCGTCTTAATTAAAATTTTGTCACATAATTTAACATAAAAATTAATCTTTTTATAATTATGTAAAAAAATTATATTATTACTAAATTTTACTTACGTAAACATAATATCAAAGTATTCTGATCAATTTCTCGTTTAAGGGACCGATGCAAAAAAATATTAGTGAGAGGCAACGTTTTGTATTTTTAAATACCCGCAGGTTATATACGCGATGTGAATTAATAAATTATGTGCAAACCCCCGATAACGACCACTTTTTCCATTGCATTTCGTTTCAATCTCCATATTCAGATAAATATTTTCGCCTAATTGTTAGTTAATAAGCCGTAAAGCATGAAAAAATTAATAATTTTCGTATAAATGGAACATAATAATATCACCCGCGCTAAATCGAATCGCGGGGAAAAAACGCCGAATGATTGCAATGCACATTGCGATGGTGGGAGGATACTGCACAAATCAGGATCGCTGGTCACGATAAAACAATTCTACAAAATGCTCTCTAGATTAAAATGCGTACAAAATGAGAAGCGCAAATTACCGAACAAATTGTTGGCGTATTATCGAATGCGGCGCTTGTGAAAGTAATATTCGTATTTCAAAAATGAAGGATGACCGTACACCGTGAAGAGTGCATTTCGCAAGCTCATTACACGACCGTGCATGAATGCAAAAATCTCCGGTTACGCGTATGGTAATCGAGAACGTTCGCAGAATAATTTTCTTCTCTCTATAACGAATCCTCGCCATCGATGTACCAGCTGCGCGAAAAAAGTCGATCTGCATACTCCGCAGCGTCCGTCGGAAGGAAATCGCTCTGACGGACGTCGATCGAGCATGATGAAGCGCTTGTGCAATTTCCTGGTTCAACGAAAAATCGTTACGATCGGCCTTCGTGACCGGCCTAATCGCAATGACAACGCAATTGTAAAACGTATGCGATGTAAAACGTATTTTTCCTATCCTTCGCAGTTTGCTAACATCATAAATGATGCTCGTATTTTTTACTCTTTTTTTTTTTACATTGTCTACAGTCAATTCATTGCGATGGTGGGAGGATACTGCACAAATCAGGATCGCTGGTCACGATAAAACAATTCTACAAAATGCTCTCTAGATTAAAATGCGTACAAAATGAGAAGCGCAAATTACCGAACAAATTGTTGGCGTATTATCGAATGCGGCGCTTGTGAAAGTAATATTCGTATTTCAAAAATGAAGGATGACCGTACACCGTGAAGAGTGCATTTCGCAAGCTCATTACACGACCGTGCATGAATGCAAAAATCTCCGGTTACGCGTATGGTAATCGAGAACGTTCGCAGAATAATTTTCTTCTCTCTATAACGAATCCTCGCCATCGATGTACCAGCTGCGCGAAAAAAGTCGATCTGCATACTCCGCAGCGTCCGTCGGAAGGAAATCGCTCTGACGGTCGTCGATCGAGCATGATGAAGCGCTTGTGCAATTTCCTGGTTCAACGAAAAATCGTTACGATCGGCCTTCGTGACCGGCCTAATCGCAATGACAACGCAATTGTAAAACGTATGCGATGTAAAACGTATTTTTCCTATCCTTCGCAGTTTGCTAACATCATAAATGATGCTCGTATTTTTTACTCTTTTTTTTTTTTTACATTGTCTACAGTCAATTGCATTAAAATTGGTATTAAAAAAATTTACTTATTCTTCGCAGGTTTATAGCTGACGCCGCGAAATCGTAAAATATCACTCTTCAAATTTGACCGTTTATTTGAGAGCATCTTAGTAGTAGAGTACATTGTATCGCGAAACGTGAAAATGTTCAGTTTCCAATAAAGCATCTTAGTTTCCGAGGCACGCGCGTTTCCAACAACGGAGAGTTTACCTAAGTCCCGCTCTCAGCTGTCAGCACGCGCTGATTCGCGAAATCAACGGGAGCCGTCTGCTTTCACGTACTTCGTCAGAAAAATTCGTGCGAAGTGTTCGGATGTGCTATTGTTTTCCCGACCCATTGTATCGGCCGTTTATCAAATAGCTGCAGTTAATCCGGTTATGGGTGGTCGCGCGCGAGTCGGCCGAAGACGGCGGCGGGAGATCGCAGGCGGAGAAAAGCGGGATGCTTCGGGGACGGATAAAGCGGGGGTTCGCTGATTGCAGCGAGTAATGACGGGAGCCGAGGGGTGTGCAGTAGCCTGGAAGTAAGTAAAAATTTTAAATTTAGTTACAGCTCGCGCGCGATCCCGACTCGGCATCATCCGACATTCGTTTTCGGCGGTTTGCGAATCCCGCGAATGTATGGAACAGGATGAGTCAGCGAGCATAGTAATCGTAGTGATTACGTAACGACAAAGATAATAAAAATTTTATGCGAGGCAGGGCTGATAAAATATTGTGTAAAAAAATATTTTTGAAATAGAAATATAACTTAAAAAATATATATTTGTATAATAAAAATGCAAAATATATATTGTTGTAAAATATCATTCAAGAAACAAAATATATAAATTCTTTGAAGAATTTTATTTTGAAAATTTAATTCGGAATACACAAAGTAAAAGATATATTTTGCATTTCAAATATTCAGGCATTCATGTATTTGACGCACTGTCCAGTCCTGTAGGATAACGTCGCGAGGAGGCCAATGATCCGGGTGTTGTTCGTGTTCATCGGGAACGGTGTCGGCGTCAGGAGGGTGGTTGCGAGCTTTAATAAGGGCTGCCGAATTTCACACTGACTTGACGGAGTCGGGCCGGGGGAAAGTTTTTCGCGGCTGCAATACCACCCCCGAGTAGCGGCCCGGAGATATCCGAAGGGGCGAGCGGGGTGAAATCGAGGGCCGGCAGGAAGGGAAAAGATTCGGGGGGGAACGGCGAAATGTGGAAGGGAGGCGTGCGGCTGATCGGCTCGAATAAAGTTTGGGTCGCGCTCCGCGCGCGTGCCCGCGCCACGCACACGCGCGTTTCGTATATATAGCAGGCGAGCTAAGCGATCGACAGCCGGATTATTGGAGTATTAGAACTTGTCTCATAACTCACGGACCTAATGGCCTCTGACCCAGCGATTCGGCGCTGCGTTGCGTATTGCCTTTGACGCGGCGGAGGATATATGTTGGTCTGCCGCTCTGCACTTTGTCTGCCGCGAACGCGCTCTTATTCCTTCTTTTTTTTTTTACTTTATTGTTTTTCGGCGGATTAAGAGTATATACGATTGCAGATATCAGGCTTGAATTTTTTAGCTGGTACGTCTTCTACAAGCGTCTTTATTCTTCTTTATATCTTTTTTTTTATTCTTTATATACGACATAAATATAAATTGATTTTACACAGAAATCTTAGAGAGAAGTTTAAGCTGAGAAATCTTACATAAAAAATCTCGATAAAAAATGCGTATACAAAATTATTATTTTAATTATTGAATAAAATATTTATAAATATATCTCAAGAGAGAATAATATTCTATCCTTTCTCTAACCAGAAAATATAGCTCATATTACACATAGAGTCGAAAGAATCAGGATTGCAAAAATCGAGGGCGCAGAGCCAAGATTCGTTTCGCGAGGGACGCTCTGGTCAGGAAAGCGAACAGCTGCGAGCACGCCGGTTCGCACTTGAGAGAGCGCATCAGACGGAGTCGCAACAGGATTGTTTTAATGCCATTTAAACTAATCGAATTAGAGAACGAACCGATGTGACGATACGGCACGATAAAAAAGGACTGGGCGGGTGGTAGGGCGGGCGGGGAAAGGTAGCTGAGACTCGGATACAGGACGAAGGGAGGAAGGGGCTTTGGGACAGAAACGAGGGAGGAGGAGGGGGGGTGTACGGATGGGCACGCAAAAGGGGCGCGTGGATGTGCAACAACAACCCCTCGGCCTCCTGCAAACTCCGCAGCTGCCAGGCGCAGCGCCCGCTCGACCGGAAGTAACGCGACTACTGCCTACAACACGTCTCCGTCTCGCTCTCCTGCTGTCTATCTCGCTGCTGCCACCCTCCTTCGCTCTACGTGCGCGCTCTCTGTTTCTCTCTGTCATCTCTCTTTCTCTCCTGCTCATCATCACCCGCTACCGACTCGTACACCCCTCCACTGTCATTTACATGCGTACACACTCAGAGGATGATGCGCGTTTCTCTCTCTTACTCTTTCTCTCTCTCTCCCCCCCCTCTCTCTCTCTCTCTCTCTTTCTCTCTCTTTCTGTTCCTCTCGTGGCTGACTCCGCGCGGGAACACGATTCGCAGCGAGCGGAAGCGAAGTGTACGGTTCTCTTTCACTGACAATGAGAAGAAACGCGACGTCGCGACATCCACGTCAACGCCGACTATGACATCCCGACACGCTCACTAGCTAAAGGAATAAACTACTCCAAAACATTTTTACACGATTTGCACATAAACACTCTGATAGCTTTTAATTTAATAAATTTTTCTAAATTTAATATTTCTTCCTAAAATTTAATAAAACTATAAAAAGCATCTCTTTCTTTTCTGATATTTTTACATGATTACATCCAGTGCGTGATTTAATATGTATATAAATTGCAATATTTTAAATGATGCACCTTCTACTTTTGATTCCCGCAATGCGCAAAACGTAGTCGCATCGAAACAAATTTCTTCTAGATGAACAACTTCGCACGTGCTTATTGAATGCGTGTCATTTGCAAAAAGAACGCATCTGACATTACAGCTATTAGTCGTGCATCTTTCTCTCTCTCTTTCTCTCTCTATCTTATTCTTATTGTACATTTTCATTAATAAATAATAATTAATTTTATAAAAATATATTTTAAAAATAAGTTAGAATTAAAAAACAAATTGCTATTTACGATTCATGCTTTTTTCTTTTACTAGCATATAATTAATTTATTACGTTCGTAGAAATAAATTAATACATTATTATTTGTAACAATAATCAGCATTAACAGTGTTTTTCTCCGCTGTAAAAAAACATTGCAATATTAGCTGTCGCATTGCAATGAGCATCATAATATAGGTAATACATGCACTTAAATGACAAATTAAATTGCTCCGCGACACCCCAGCGTATATTGAGTGTATAGTATGCTTGTTGCCTATTACAGGTCTCCTCTTTGTTCTCCCTCTTTACCTGTTCTCCTTGTCAGTAAATTACGCACACCCTCTTCTTTCATTAATGCCCTCAAAAGGCACTTCAATACTACGTGTTCGTTTATTTGAAGACATGATTATTCGATGATGTAACGTACGATTATGAAATACCTTCTCGTAATATTACGTAATGATTAATGAGATAATGTTGTAATCATAAAAAATCATTATAATGAAATCGTGATTTACATTATAACGGTTATTCAGCTACAAATATAAAAATAGTAGAAAAATACATATAATTACGAAGGCATTAAAGGAGCAGCAAATTGGAAATAAATGGCGTATTCTTTCTGGAAATTTATAAGATATTTGCATCGTCAGAGTAAAAATATATTTTAAAAATAATTTAATAGAATTAAACAAATTGCTATTTACGATTCATGCTTTTTTCTTTTACTTGCATATAATTAATTTATTACGTTCGTAGAAATAAATTAATACATTATTATTTGTAACAATAATCAGCATTAACAGTGTTTTTCTCCGCTGTAAAAAAACATTGCAATATTAGCTGTCGCATTGCAATGAGCATCATAATATAGGTAATACATGCACTTAAATGACAAATTAAATTGCTCCGCGACACCCCAGCGTATATTGAGTGTATAGTATGCTTGTTGCCTATTACAGGTCTCCTCTTTGTTCTCCCTCTTTACCTGTTCTCCTTGTCAGTAAATTACGCACACCCTCTTCTTTCATTAATGCCCTCAAAAGGCACTTCAATACTACGTGTTCGTTTATTTGAAGACATGATTATTCGATGATGTAACGTACGATTATGAAATACCTTCTCGTAATATTACGTAATGATTAATGAGATAATGTTGTAATCATAAAAAATCATTATAATGAAATCGTGATTTACATTATAACGGTTATTCAGCTACAAATATAAAAATAGTAGAAAAATACATATAATTACGAAGGCATTAAAGGAGCAGCAAATTGGAAATAAATGGCGTATTCTTTCTGGAAATTTATAAGATATTTGCATCGTCAGAGGTTTACGCCTCACTATAGCGGCAAAGACATAAAGTTTCTCGCAAAACAATTTTCAATTAAAAATCGTAACAATTAGCGATCTTTTCCGAACTCCACGGAATCTTAAAAGCCAAGAGTCACGATGTCAATTCCGCGAATCAAGGAATAGACGAGAGAGGAAATGCCGAACGCAAGAGCATAAAATTCGCGCGCGCGTCGCCGCATCGCATGCGGTCCATGTGCTTCTACGCGCATGGAACCACGCGCCGATCCAACCCTCTGTCAAAAGCACCACGAGAGCGACCGGTAGCAACCCTCCTATCGACGTCGCTCCGCCTTTTGCCACCACTCTTGTTGCACTTCGATAGCCGTCTGGCGCGTATAGTCGCCTATGGGGTTGCAACCCCGTCGGTGCAACGCCATCGGGATCCGCCAGCATCCCTTTTCACTCCGTGCAACCCTTCAACGATGCGCTCGACCGTCCGTCCATCCGTCCGTCCATCCGCATCCCTCTCGACGATCTACATTCCGCGCCATCCATCTCATCCGCCGCGGCAGATGCGGACTCTCGTCGTTTCCAAATCAACGACACTAACTTTTCGCGGATGCTCCTCTTCTCGATCTCTCGTCCCTTCCTTCCCGAAACTTTCAACCTTTGTCTGTAGCTTTCATTTCCCCGACATCACGGTGTTACTTGTTTCTTTATTTACCTGGTCGCGTATTCGCGAACACATACACACGCATAAGGCAGGACCATTTTTATTTATGCTCGAATACGACGCGAGAGTAGAAGAATTTCAAGAATTCCTTCTTTCGTTGTTTGTTAGACGTTGGCCTGATTACGGAGAAGCGTGGCTTGCGTTTATCGTGATTTAAAAAAATTACTCTCTCTTTCTATATTATAATACATATATTTAATCGATTACATGTAAACGCTTAAATGCATAAAAAGCATTAAAACTTATGCCATAAGTAGTAAATTATTGCTGTAATATTTCTATATAAATTAAAACATCATAAATAATTAAATATATATTTAATTGAATTTTAATATATTATAACAACGCAAATAAATATATGCATCTGAAAAAAAGAAATCTACAAAACATATGTGCAGATTAGATGTTAACTAAACTATCTTTAATTAAAACAAAAATGTAATAGGGACTTTTTCAATAATAAGTATCGTATAATTTGATTAAGATATATATTAAATTCGTTCATAAAAATAAAATAAATACATTGCTAGTATCAATTCATTTTTCAATGTTCTTATAATTTTACGTAATTCCTTTATTCATAATTAAAAAATGAAATGCAATGAAAAGCATCGAAATAAATGGTCGAGAAATAAAACTTTAGAGAGATAAAAATTTTTAATTAATAAACATGTTTCTATTACCCAATATTTTACGAGATATTACAATTATTTGTTGATAGATGTAATTTCTTACAATATTTTCATTTTATGCAGTATATGATATTTCTATATCATTTTCATTCTATATTGTTCATCTAATACATTATCTCGTGTCTCCGTGAATTGGGTATTCACCCTGATGCAAATTTTACCGAGGCATTAATTTGCATATTGCTGAAGTATGTTTTTGTGCTTTAAACTTTCACATCATATTCGTAGTACATCAGCAGCAGAGAAACTATCTTAGAATATTATATGCAAAGATCTCGCAATCTGCTAACGTTCGTCGAAACGGAGTCCTATCGATGAAATTATTTAAGTGATTGTTACATAAATGTACATAGACATTTCATTTTAAGGTTTATCTATCTTAGATTGAATCTTTGATTGCGCATTACGAATATTACATTTCATAATTTTAACATATTCTTTTTTGCGCACATTTAATTAAAATAAGTAACGCAAATGCAAATGTGTAGACGAAGCGGATTTTACGTCAGCAAATATCGTAAATACTATGAAAATGATACTCGAATCTTCTTTTATAAATATTATAATCTAAAGAAGCGGAGATAACTTCACAACCCGTCCCATTTTCTGCCTCGTGTTACGTATCCTCATCGTGATTCACGATGAAGAGGACACATCGACTTTAAACCTCGGGCAAACGGGCAACCTCCAGACCTTGCTACGAACCTCCTTTCATTAGTTGAAGTGGGAAACCATCCAGCCAGCCCAATCAGCCAACCAACCAGCCAACCTACCTACCTGCCAACTAACCATACATCCAACCACCGCAACGACCTATTCATCACCACCACTACCAACATGGCATCATCGCGAACGAACCGAAGCCTCCATGATCCACTCTCGTTTATAGCGCTCGGCTTCTAATCTTGCGTGCGGTTGACTCGTTTTCAATGAATACAATGCCGCGGCAGATCATATCAAATATGAAAACGGAAAATTAACGAGTGCTTCAGTCGTCTCGTTGCTCGATGCCACCAATCCGAATCGGCATTTCCGCCGGTTCGGCACTTTGTCGAATTAAGTAGGAACGATAGTAGGAACGAAAGGTGGAGAAAGGGAGAAAGAGCATAAAATATCGATATTGTGCATCGGACTTGTTGGAGATCTCGACAATATGATGAAGTACAATAAACGAGCGATTCGATAAAACCGCAGACCGAACTAATGGATAGACATGTTTTCCTCGAAAGGCATTTGTAGATACGCGCGCGTTAATATTCTAATTTCTTTGTTTTATATCCTTTTATGTCTACAAAAATCGCGGATGAAGATTTCATATTAAAAGTAAAACACACACATAATTTCAGATACAGAACAATTTCATCAATATCGATTAACTTTAATCTGAATTTAAATAGTTTTTTGCCTTGTTCTAATTCTAATTCTAGAAAAGATAATTTATATCATTTATATTATATAGCGATTTATTCAGATTATTCCTTCTTTGTACTTAGTCTCGCTTGCGAGGGCTTGAACCCACTTCGTTAGGCGATCCACTTCCCGTTGTTTCCAAAGCACAAGCAAACTATGCACTTTATCCCCTAAACAACTACCAGTGCCTTTAACCCACTTACAGCCCCAACATGTTGTAAACAGATATTCACGACTAAAGTCCGCTCAAGTCAATCAATCTAGATCTGGATGATAGCATACCAACTGTAATATTCAATTTCGATCATACTTACAATGCAAAATTATGCCAACAAATGCATGTCCCACGTAAGTAAAATAATTTATCCGCACGGGTAAAAAAGAAGGCACATGCAAAAAATATGCACATGAATAAAAAATTTGATTAACCAGAGATATATCGGATATCGGAGTCCTTCGCATCATTTCACCACATCCTCGTACATAACATACACGACATATATATGAACGCGGAAAGTTATAAGAGGAGCATATTTTCATAATATCATGACAAAGAATTATAATCTTTTATGTCAGAGTTCCTGGAATATTTTTTTATTTCACTCTGCCACAGGACTAATTATACATATAAGATCGATCGAATCGTGATAGACGATGAATAACTTTTCTGAAAATTATATCCATATAAATATATAAATCTAGGCAAAACAAACCGAATTTATAATATTCAAATATTTTCCAGAATTTATTGATAAAAATAATATGATAAACAAGACAAATGTCATTTTTGCACGTAACAGCTTTTTGTAATTTTAATGATTTAAGACTTTAGGAGAATAGAAATGAGAAGATGATATCAGACCAAAAAAGATATTCTCTTCGTAGATGTGGGCAAAATGTTACTTTTCCGAGATGCAATAAGCTCGCGCTCTGCGATTGAAGCGAGTATCATCGTCACCGACTTGAAAAGGCCGAGCCAAAAAGCGGAGATGTCGCAAAAAGCGTCGGCCACGCATAATATAAGAGGATGGTGTAAGAGAAAGATCGTAATTAACTTTCCGCATTTTTTTCAATGACCTGCACCGCGATGACAGCGCGCGCTATAGTCGAGTATTCAGAATGCCCGCACTGGATTCATCTAAGGACTCTCGATCCTTCGATTGCTCGTATGTAGGCACGAATGCGCGAGCAGAAGCACGAAAAGGAGGTAAAGGCTTCTTCTATTACCGCTTCTCGACGTTGTCGCTGCCGCTGCCGACGCTGATGCTTCTGCTATCTCTTCAATCCTTCCAGTGAGAGGAATCTCTCCCGGTAGTCGGTGCACAAAGCTTATTATGCCGGCTCGGCTCTCTTCGTCCAAGGAGCTCCGGCAGCGTACTCGCTCTGCCATGACATAAGCTAAGTTGATGGCACTCGACGAACATCCTTCCTGTCTACATCCCTGAATCGGTGGAATGCTTTTGCCCCGCGCGTCTCTACTTCCTAGCCATCTCTCCTCTTCCTTTTTACTCTCTGTCTCTTAACATCATATATTTCTGTCTTTGGTACATCATAATTAATATAAAATCATGAAAAAGCTCTTCTTTAGTAATAAATGTGTATTTAAATCAGACAATACTGTAATCACTAATAATGTTCGTGCTTAAGTGGCGAAGCTTTAAATCTAAATAAAAAAACCGGATAGAGATATCCGAAATATCCGAATTTCGGATCCGTCGATGCTGTACTGCGGAGTTCCGCGGCTCAACTGATCGTCGTTTACCTCGAAAAGCCTTATATAGGTTTCCCCGAATTTTGTGGTCCACTTAACTAGAAAACCTGGTGCTTATCCGACTCCGGAGCCGTTGCAAAATTACACGCTCCGGCTTATCAAGCCGTGAAACCGGTATTAAGCGTCAGACGAACGAACGCGCGGGAGCCGCTGCACGCGCACGAGAGGAAACCTTCGCCTGCCTTCGCCAAAGAGCGGACCCAGAATGCACCAGTAAACTCGTTTCCTGGGGTCCCTGTGTGTAACTGTGTATAGGCGTTTCGTTCACCTGACCGATCACCCCGACGTTATACCGATCGTCCCGACTTACAAACGCCGGACGGTCCTCGTGTTCAATTTTGCAAACAAACTTCTGACATTGTAGCAACGTTGCTTGCAATTTGTACGATGTTAACGAGAAGAGCAATGGATAAATATATGCTGCATTGCGGAATACTGATAAAAAAATTTAAGCTTGTAAAAGTTTGCGCTGCCAGTGAGAATAAAGAGAATAATTGTCGAAATAAATATTGTTAAAAATATATAATACAGCTATAAATATTTCCTCCGTATTTATTATTATTAGACATTAATGTACGGAGATGGAAAACGGAAAATAGCAAATAATGCCGGAATTAAATATTTATAGTTTAAGTTTATCTAATGTATAAAATCGCATATATTACGACCAAAACAATGTAATAAATCGTGTAATTTTGTCGTTTCATAATCAATCGCCGTAATATGATATAAAATGACACCAGTGAATTGGACAATTCTATTAATTATTTAACCCGTATTTCATCAATCTCTCGAGTACTCGACGCCCGACTGCTTTTGAATCACTGCTTTATATCATATTGTAAAACGCCGTTAAATTGCGCGGCGTAATTGTACTCGGTAGATTAAATCAAACATTCCTCATTGATATTCTAGACGAAATTTAAATCAAAATCCCATTAGGAATATGCGAGTAATTATGTCGTTATTCTCATACAATTCTGTTTACTATTCCGATACTCGCAAATTGCTGCAATTTTACTGCTATCGAATTCCACATTTTCTGTGATTTTATGAACATTATATCGTCATATTCCTATCTGATATGCATTGTTTTGCTATTTATCAAAATTTATTAAACAAAGGTTTCGATACAAAATAAATAATAAATAGAAAATATAAACTGTATATGTGTATTAGGAAAAATAGAAATATATAATATATATATATATATTATATATAACATATATAATATATATTTTGCACTTTGAAAACTAAACGTATTTTGCAGAAGTATTTAATAAAAAATGCTAATCTAACTTTTATATAAAAATAACAAAAATTTTTTATTTATTATTTAGATTTTTTCTGTGAATGTTCTTTTTAATAATGTAATGGCGCAGTACGCAGTCATTACTTTATTCTTCATTGAGGAAACAAAGGCTGCAACTTCGTAGCTTCGAAACAAAAGAACAGTGAGGAACCAAAAAGGGAGACAAGAGAGAGAACGATGCGGAGGGAAAAAGGACAGCGATGGCAATAAGGCGGATGAGAAACCTGGATACAGAAACAGATGCCTGCATTCCTGTTGCCCGACTTCACCCCCTTCAAGCCAACCCCTGCAATAACTGACTGCGGAAGCACAACTAAGTTCTCTCTTGACAGAAAGTTTTTTCTCTGCCTAATCTCTGACGGTTAGTAAATGAAGCTCGTGTCAAAATGTAAATGAAAAAAAAACTCCTTAAGAGTACATTTAATAACAAAATGTTTTAAAAATTAATTATTAATAAAGTAATAGAAATTATATAAAATATTATTCGTGTATCTCTTATAAATATTTTATAGGTCAACAACACACACACAAGAGCGAATATTTATTATACCATGAATTGTTTTATACCAAAATTCTGCATTTACAATTCCTTTTTATAACAATAAACGCGAGAGAAATGCGTGAATCGCGAGTGCGCTCACCACAAAATATCCGATGAAAAATTAATGATATTTCTATGTTGTCAAAGCTTTCGACGATAACGATAATGACATAATTTTGATGTCGGCGTGACATCGCGCTTCTTCCGCCCTTTTGGCATCGCATTGTTCTGCGCCCAGCCTGCGAAATGACACACCATATTCACGCATGCGTCAAAAATGGGGTGCAGAGAGATATGCGCGAACGATGTAACCAGGAAACGTGCGAAATGACGGCTGTGAATTTCCGCAAAAACAATTTGGCGCGTCTAAGAAGAAATCCATGCTTTGGTTTTAAGAGAGACTTTCATAAGCTTTTAAGCAGTATTAGTATCAAACGTTTCCAAAATATCCTCTTATTATTTATCACATCTATCTCAAAATATTATTCGATTAAAATATATTCTATTATTTTTCTCCCTTTTTTAAATGCAAGATAGTCAGAATGCAGTATAATAATTAAGAAATATATCTTTGATTGTAAATAAATAAGTTACCGAAGATAAGAACCGTGAGTTGAAATCAGTTTGATAATAAATTTCAGCTGCTTCGATATTTATAATAGTTATATAATATAATACGAGATATTTCTCGCACATTTTTCTCTGAGATGGAGCGACTCGAAGAATAATCTTCGTAATCCCTTTTCTCGCAAAACGAAAGCGTTTCTCGGTTGATCGGCGCCCGTCCATAGATGCCGACGTGAGAATCGACTGTGCGCCCGTGACGGCATCGATTTCAACTTCGGCGAACAATGTACGTGGCTACGAGTGCCCAGAAACGAGAAAAGCCCCTCACTCTCTCCCGCCGAAACTTCGTCCCACCCCCGTCGCGCCACCCCTAGCCGTAGTTGTGTTCCCTCCGTGCATCCTACGGCGGTTGTGCGCGACGTCGAGTAAGTCAAGCGTTCCGCACACAATGGAAACGGCTTAAACGGCAGTAATTATATTTGCGGGTGAGTGTCGGCTGGATAGCGAGAGGCTGCGAGTTGACAATGAAAAGACGGCTGGAAAATGTACCGTCGACAACGCCGTCGACATTGTTCTACGTTCTACGTGCATCGAATAATTCATTTGACGCGAATGATATAAAAGTCGTTTTCGATGCTATCTCGATACCGACGACCATATAGAAGATTCTTCTAAAAATACGGCATTTTAAAGATACCTTATCGCAATACGGTATCTCGCGACGCGGCATATATTTGACGTGTGCGCGCAACATCTACGGTGCGTATGTTGGGCGTGCGACAGAACGATACGAGCGAATGCGGTGCACCCCCGCCTCGTTATTAATGGCAATACAAATCTCGAGAGTCATCGAGCGCTCTTCAATCTGAATGCCTTCTGCTCGTGACGTCACGCGGAACCGGGCGATTACTCTGCCGTTCTTGGATGCCTCTCTCCGTTCCCTGTCACTGTTCTCGTCGATCTCTCTCGCGTTTCGCGTCGCCAAGCGTTTCGGTCCCGCTCCCTCGATGAAGTTTGTTGTGTTTTTATTCCCGGTGAATATATGACTCAATCGGTTCGACTTTGAGACCGCGTAGCATAAGTGCGCGTAGAGGCGCGCGTGCCCCCAATGGGAGAACACTCGAGGGCGCGTATCAACGAGACCGACGCACGAGCCCCGGGCTCGTCGGCGCGAGCCGGATAGAGAAGAATGAGACGAGGAGAGAAAGAAACGAGGAACCTTCAATTAACTTCCCTGATTACATCGTGCCCACATGTGGTGGCACTCTTGAAATCCTCGTCGCGTGCGCCCGCCTCCCCCCATCTCTTCGCGTTTTTTCTCTCTCCCTCGCTACGGCTCTTAAATTATTTAATTGCACCGCGCGTTACTTCCCCACTCTAGTACGGCTTTCGCGCTTTCTTTGTACTTGTCAAGCAGAGTTCAAACAGACTTAACCGTCTGGTACTTTGAATCGGCAATCGAGATGAATAAGTAATAAGAGTGGATTAATGATGGTGTCAATCGATACTACTATTGACGAACGCGATAAAATATCGATGTTTTTTTACCCACATATCGTACGGTGCGTAAACGAAAGTCTGTAATAGCTGTTGTAGTGCTTGAAAATCGCTTCCTGTAAAAACCATTTTCTAAAAATTTTTATTTTAGTCACAAATTTCCGGAGGCAGTTCCATTCTAGCCATCCTTGTGACAATGTGGAACAACCATTCTCTGTCGTTATCTCTATTAAATTTTGCATTTGATTTTTAAACTGCCCTTTTATACAGTTTAAAAAATAATTTTAACATCATATTAAAGCGTTTCTGCACTGCTTTTAATAACTAAAAGATAATCAGTACATCATGAATACAAATAGCAAACATTTGGAAGGCTAAAAGCACTAAAAGAACGCAATAATTAAAAATATAATACAGTTTTAAAGATTCGATAACGTAAAGGAAAGAAATAAAAGAATTTTCTTCTAAAAAAAATATAAATTTTTTACAAAAAAATTCTGTCACACAAATACTCGACAAATGATCGATCAGATATGTTATATCTTTTTTTTTTTTATCGAAACTATATTCCAATTATACATTATTAAAGACACGTGCTAAAATAAACGCCAACTGTCTTTCTCTGTTAATGAGATGCGTTACTCGATACACCGGAAGCGACGTGAGAGGACATTGGCGATGTAAGCGTCAACCTTTAGTGACCAGAGAACATCGGCTCTCTCTATTACCATGAATCGAATGATAATGAGATTGTTTGATGGTGTCGGGTGCGCGCCTCAGCCGGCGCTCTCTCTCTCTCTCTCTCTCTCTCTCTCTCTCTCTCTCTCTCTCTCTCTCTCTCTCTCTCGATCATCGCCGGCGGCTACCATTCTCGAACTATTCGCGGCTCGCATAGTATACATACCTACCTCCAATCCCCTGCTACTCACTCTACCTGCACCTGTACGAGGGCGCATACATGGACACACACTCCCTATCCATGAACTATAATGCGAGTCAGCGGTGCATCGGGCGTCAATAACGAGATGCAGGAAGTGCGGGTATAGATGGTTCATCGGCGTAGCGTACATTAGGAGAGAGAGAAAGAGAGAATGATAAAGTACGAGAAAGTAAGAGATAAACTTGAAAGAGAGTGAAAAAGAAGAGACAGGACTACGTCAGAGAGAATTAGAATATAAAGGAGAAAGAGAATAATGAGAATAAAAGGATGGGATCGAGAGAGTAACGAAAAAGAGGAATAAAGTGAGGAA
>NW_021848499.1:631163-656569 GCF_003651465.1 Formica exsecta | reverse complement strand
ATATATATATAATATATGTATATGACCGTTCCTCTTAAATCCTTAATTTCACGTCGTTGTAGCGTCAATGCTTCCAGCATCGGTTCTAAAATTGAAACATAAACGAAGTCATGGTTTGAGCCCTCCTTTACATAAATGATCTCGCGGTCATGACTTGTTATATTGTGTCCAGTTTGATCCTGGACGAGCCCCCAAAATATTGCGTCCGTGGGTCGATATTGATATACCTCGAAGCCCGCAACGCAACTGTCCGAGAATCGCAAACCATGTCACTCTCGCATGCCCGAATACATAATGAAACACTGATTAGAAAGAAACGGTAATTTTGTTAATTTAGACAATCTGAATAAGAATATCCAAACATGAGAAGCGAAACTGTTCTCTAAACATGACCGCATTGTTTGACAGCTGCTCCGAATCTAATATCTACCGTTGTTTACAAATAAACCCTTTAACAATACGCTCGGAGACAATATTTTAAAGACAATTATAGCTTCGATACAGAGATGAAATCCAGGGACGCAACAATATATATACGAAAAAGGTTGATTATTAAATCAATATAATATAATGAGTTCAACAAAAGATATTTTAATAATTAATAATACAATATTAAGTTTTTTATTAAAATAGAATGCCAGAGACACGATTTCTCGCGAATAAATCAATGATCCAAATGCTGCAAAGATCATTCTTATCCATAATTCTAAACAAATTAGATGACATAAAAGTTTCGTATCGGCATATATTATTCAGAAGCGACTGTCACACGGGAGAAATAAAAAAAGTATTCAATATAATTTTATTTTACTAATGAAATATCAACGGTAAGAATTCAACTCTACTTTCCGCCGTGAAATCCAATTACTTACCCAGAGGCGCGTTTTTTGCACATCGTTCAGGTCGCGGGTCACCGTTATCCCGAAAGATTTACTTTCATCGTGAGCACGAGCGCGGAAGAACCGACCGACCTCACCAGGCTCTCCGATTCAGACCAACAGCCGAAAGTCGGGCGCAGTTCGACGCGTTCCATCCTCGGCCTCGTTGCGGAATAATTAGTTAACGGCACGTACGTACGTGTGTACACGTCCGAGTGTGCGTTGCATCGCATCGTGCCCCGTTGTGTGCCGCATCTCTTAGATAACATCTAGATCCCGCTCGTCCTAAGCCTGACTGACGTTTCTGTGCAGGCGTGTCCCCGGGTGTCCTCGTCGTCGAGGACCTCTCTCTGCCGATCCCGTAGATCCCGGTGGATGTTTTTTCTCGTCGAACGCCCTCCCCTACATCTCAACAATCTCTCTCTCGTTCAAATAAGGTCAATCCCCCCCCCCCTTCTTACGTGCGCCAAGCGCGGCGAAAAACACAATTCCGTCGTTTTTCGGCCACGTGGCCGCGCGACACAATGCCGATTCATCGCGGCGACACGTAACAAATCTGGCCACGCACCGTTTGTCTCGGAGTTTGTACAAGCATTCGTCATGGCTCGAGCCGGGGGAATATGCGTTGTCGCTGTTAAAAGGATGTAACTAAGGAGATGCTTTTTGATACATGATTGGTTTTCTCTTTGCTTCTCTTATTTATGATACAATGGTTTTTTAAATACCGAAAAAAAATTATATATCATATTAATAATGCTATTAAAATTATTTTTTTATGAAATGGTAATTAAAGAAATGAATGGGGGATTTAATAGGACGACAAAAGAAAAACGTAGTATCCTATTAAATACTATCATAGCAAGATCGAATGATATCGTTCCTAGAAATTTACTGATTAAAAGAGAGATTTTTATAAAACAACTTTCGAGGTCTTTCAACATTATAACAATCAATTATTACAAATTTGTGCAAGAAACGCGTCTGTTTTTTCTACTTCTTACTGGATTATGATCATTTACAGTATTTATATTTTTATCAATTAAAGAAAATATAGATAATAAAAAAAACATATAAATACAATAACAGCGTAAATAAAGTTTTGTAATCAATTATCTTTTTAAATTTGTAATAAATAGACGAATTCGCTGATTAATTAAGATCCAAGCGCGATCACACTCTATTTCGAAATGATTTATGTACACATATCTACGTACGCATTTTTTCCCCGCTTATCGACGACTGGCCGTTCCATCGGTGGACAAAATAAACGACGAAGGAGGAAGAGCGAGAGATCGGGAGTGCGCGACCGGACGGTCTGATAGGAAAAATACGGTCGCTCGTTCGAGTGAAGTATTTCAATGAATATGAAAGTGACGGGCGCGTAATCCGGGGCAAATTTATCTGACCTCCTGGATATATCTCCCTCGCGTTGACCTGGGTCCACCACAGTGAGATCACACGGATGGGGCGGGGCGGACAGAAAGGCCCGAGAGCCCCTCGCAGCAGATAACGTATCGCGGCTCGCATCACCGTCGAGAACCCCATTCATTTTATCCGCATCCACCGCGTATATTACGCCTTGCCGCGGATCCGTAAGGATTGACATATAACTCATGCCCGATGACCTTTTTACGCTCCAGCGAGGCACGCGGGACGGGCAAGGCCGCGGCGAGCGCGTTAATTAATTTGTACGACCCACGTCTCGTCAGCCTCTCCGCCGATTACTCTGCGCCGCTTGTCTTTCGAGAAACTTTCGGTGCAGTGACTCGTGCTACACGCCCGTAAGCGTCGATATTTTTCCGCGTTAATCAACCAAATGCTCAACAATTCTTGAACTTTATCGCGCAGAGAAAATAAATGTGTTAATATTAATACTAATGTATTATTATTATCGATCTTTTTTCTTTGACTATAAAATTGATTACATCGAGAGACGTAATTTTAGCATTCTGATAACAATCACTAAACATTTTTTGATCTGATAGAGTAAGATTTCAGAAATTCACTATTATTTATGATTTTTCTTTTCCAATGTGTGTATTGTATATAAGATAATATATAATTCAAAGTTTTTAATGTGCAAGAGAAAAAAAATACAAAATGTACAAAATTTGATTTTGGCAATTAAAATAAGATTTCTAATTAATGATGAAAACGGCAGTATACGAGCGAAGATGTTCACAACATCTCTGCATGGTCGAGACGGCGAGATGATCGATGGAACAAGGAGCAGATGACATTTTCTCGAGTAAATTGGATCGCTCTCAGAAAAGCAGAAGCAGAGATATGGGATACAAAAAGAAGGGGAGAGGCACGATTTGTCGAAAGAATAGGCCTGTCGACGGGACGGAGCACGAACTCGTCACTGAAATCGGCGATTTGCTCTTGCCAAGCACGTCGTTCTTTGCGGATCCAAGGTTTTTGGGATTCTCTCGACCGACTTGCGCGTCGAAGCCGTCACGCGCTTGTTTGCACGCACCTGCGTTATATATATAACAACGTCACGCACACACCGCGCGTTCGTTTATTTCTTTTGTTCCGCCCCGTAGCTAGGGGTGGTTTCGACTTGCCTAAGAAGGCGGGGGTGGTTTCGACAGCCAGAAAGACGTGTCAGATCGCGGCAATAAACGGGACGAAAGTCAAGGATATGGAACGCGTTATAATAGCGCCGAGTTCGTTACCAAAACGATTTGTCAAACCGAAATTCTGCAAATTGTATCTCCATTTTTCCTTATTTCAACAATACAAAGTTTACCTTCTTTATACTGCCATGCTGACATGGAAATATTCTCAAAAAAATATTCCAAAAAAAGAGAGATATACGTTTTTTTTAAATAATATCTCGTCTAGTATTTCTTTTTTAATTCTATATTTGTTAAATATTTCGTATTTCACATTAGCTATACAAAAATGTCTTAAAATGATTTTTGCCATATTGTATATATTCCATCGCTTTAATAATAACGTTCCAATATAATATTTCTGAAGCTCAGTTCAAACAATTGTTGTACTTCAAGAAAATTCCGAAGTTTTGTTTTTACAACGCGGTTTGTAATTGCGTTTTCTACTGAAAACCACGGAAAGTTTCGCATGCAGTCTCAGGTGTCAAGACTTGTGCGGACTAACTTCTTGAAAACGTGTCGGCTTGCCAATTGATTCTCAGCACTTTCTCGACAAATTTTAACGACGAAACTTCCAGGCTTTCCATTATTTTGCTGCGTTTCACCGGTACGATTTTAGGTTTGTTTGGGAAGATAATAGGCAAGCTTGCCCGCCGCCACAGCAAGAGAGGCCCGCATCGTATAACAATTTACTGGCTAATCGAAAAACTTTGTTAAGACTGAAACTTGGTTAATTAGCATCTTTGCCGAACTGCCTGCTTACCTTGCGGACCCGCTTCGTTGGTCGAAAGAGGAAAGAAGAAATTATACAAAGTACAAGCTGCATTATCGATTCGACGACTAACAATACCAATTTCACTTAGGAAAAGTTGAGGTCGCTTATAACACGGCTGTACATATTCTTCGAGAGAGAAGAATAAATTTCATTCTATATTAATTAGTTAGAATCATAAATGAATTTTCTCAATACACGACAAATAGATTTAGCGCAAGATATAATAGAATAAATCAATATTTGAATTAACTAATTTAATTAAATAGGCGTGTATACAAAAATGTAGATAAAATAGGATTAAGGAAAAAGAATTTGTCTAGGTTCTCTCTCGAATAAATCATCAATGATCTCCCGCAAAGTATCTGTTTTATTTTCTTCAAGGCGTTATAGATATCCAGGGAATAATCTCTGTCTCATATATATATCATTCTAGTAAACATGAACAATAATAAATATAATGTATACAAGAACGTATATAAGAAGTTTGCATCTAATCAGGCTGCTCGGTATAAAATAGCGCATTTATTATATGGCATCCTCGGCAACAGCTCCATATGGATTTGTTCCTTTTGATTTCAAAAGACACCGCCAGTTTATATGTCTTTTTTCTCTTTCTCACTCTCTCTCTTTCTCTCTCTCTCTCTCTCTCTCTCTCTCTCGCTCTATCGCTCTCACTCTCTCGCTCTATCTTTCTTTATATATTTGAGTATGTACTTACACTCGACCGCACAAATCCTATGTCCTCGACTCGTCGCCAACTCGCCGGACTTCCCGAGTGCGCGCGCGAGATCGTAAAGCATACATAAATATTCATAGCGCGAAGTTTTCCCGACGAATATCCTATTCACTTCTGTCGCGCCAGTATCTGAGAGTCTAAGGCTTTGTCGGATCGACGTCAAGGAGGACCGACGTCGTCGGCGTCGCATATCGCACGGTTCTACGACTAGCGAGTACACTCTCCGCTTTATTGCTCCATCGTGAATCTTGAGAATATACAATGATCAAGCCACTGTTCCCTGCCACATCAAATAATAAATATCCCGAGATCGAGCACCGTAAGCGTTTTGACATCTATAATGAGGGAAGAGATGTGGAAATACAATGTAATTATTATGCATTTGACCTTATTTGATTTAATTTAAAATTAGATATTTCGAGATTTATTTGCATTTTTCTGTGGTATAGACGCAAAACTTATATATAATTAATCACTAATCACACATTTCAAAATTGTATGCTTTCATAAACCTAGGTCACGCCTTGGTACCTCACACACAAGCTTCTATTTTATTATCTCACATTTCTACCGTTCTTCTGTCAATTATATCGCGAAGCCACAATAAACGATAACGATTTTTTTTCAATAAAGAAGAGAGATGTCAAAAATAAAAAAAATTTATTACGCTATATAGAAATCGACTGTTTTAACAATGACATAAATATAATTAAGCGACTCGATATCATTAAGTAATCATAATTATGTTTTTTTTTTTTTTTTAATTTTTATTGCAAACTCACATTATTGTCAAAATCTTATCTCGCAAATGATAACAATTACATATATGATTACAACATAATCATATATGAGCGCTATTGCGTGAGGCTAGATTAATGACACGTGAAAAGTTTATTATTTCCTTCAACGGCGCGTAATAAGTGGCGGATGCAAGATGAATGATTTTGGTTCGCGCGGTTTCTACGACAGATACATACTATATCCGATATATCTATATAGTTGTTAACCATTTATTATCTTTATCGTCTTTTCGTTTTTTTAAGCATTATGGTTATTCGTTAAGTTCAACGAATGTACCATATATGTACGTGTTGATAAATTGCTCTCTACAATATGGATTGTTTCCACAAAAATTATTTGATTAAAGTAATTAAGTTAAAAACTAAAATTACTGATATCCTATCTTTTTCAAATTCTGCGTTCAAAGAGAGCGAAAAAAAGGAGAGAGAAGTCACTCAAATTTGTCAATTAACTAAAACTAATATTTATGAGAATGTTTGTGTGTGAGATACATAGCAAAGTTATATCCAATTTTTTCCGAATGCCCCATCCGCACAGCATTCGATCCAAAAAGCGTGACCATTCGATACCAGAGATTTGTCTACTCTTCCGTTCCAGCGATCGTAGCATTTCGCGCCGTGACATTTCGACTTTTAAATCGTTTCTGGTTCACTTATTTTACATTTACTCTCACTCCCGCTATATACACTTCTACATATGCGTATGTGTAAAGATTCATCTTCCATATTTTGTTCCTCTGTGGTCCAATTATTCCATTGGCTTTCGAGTAAATACAGTTTCATTCCGTCTCGGTATTCCTTTAATACAATCTTGAACATATTTAAAAGATACAAATCGCTGCAAAATGCCTGATTCCTCTAATGAGAAATTCTATCAAAGATGGTAAATTTTACAGAGTATAGAGCTTAGCACTAATAGAGAGAATAACACTAAAAAAAAATTTTTTCGACATGTACATGTGCAACGATCTAGGTGATTACAGATAGGTAGATCACGTGTTTTATTATTTTATGCAAGCGATGAATATATAAGCCTTAAGATACCAATTTAAAAATGCAGTACAACTATTGTCATAGTCAATTAAATTATTATTGCAAAAGTAATAATTTCTAATTTTAACATTGTATTAGCAAATGTAATTGTTTATTTATTTCGGCAGTGAAAAATATTATTAACTTGGCATCTGTTGCCAATTTTATTGCAAGAACGATAACTGCGTTCGAGGCGAATCTACGCTCACAACTCCGATTTTACCGATGAATTTAACATTGTAAATCTACGTATGAGTAATCACGATTTGAATTAGAATCGAAGAAAATATTTATGAAATATCTAACAAACAGCTAAAGAACAATAGTACGTTACATTAATAAAGATGAATACGATTCTTAAAAGCGCTAAATCCTCCGCCTTGAGTCTTTATTTTTCATATATCTTAAGAATGTAGAAGATTGATATATTGCTGGGATTGAATGTGTGAAGGCGAAATCAATGACATATGATTCTCTTAAAAATTGACGACACCAAAGATTAAATCAAGCTATAAAATTGTCAAAATTATTAAATATAAACTTATCAAAATTATATCTGTTTCAATCTCCCTGGATCGATCGATATTTGTGCGCTTGATACAAAGCGCCAGACGCGAGTGCATACGTACACAATTACTGTTAGTTAATTATTAACGGCGTACCCTCCCTCGATAACGCGCCGTCGACTATGCGGAATTAAAGTTCAGCTTCCAGCTAGCCGTTACACAAACGGTAAACGACCAAAGAACAAAGAAAATTAGCTTTTGCGAAAAATGTGAAAACATCTATTTATGTATGTATGTATATGCGCGTGTATCTCGTGAAATGCCGCTCTCTTTTGCTGAACCACATCTCTTGTGTGTGTGCGCGTATTATCCTATACATTCATTTCGCTTCACGAACTCTTACTGGCGCAGGTACGCGGTTAATGCCGGGGAATACATCATATTTTTCAGAATTAATAACTTTCCAGGACTAGATCGACGTAGATTTCGTATATTAAAAAGTACGGAAATTCGTGCTCCGAAATATTAACTCCCGGCTTTAATATCCCTGGTTGCGCGAAAATCAGGAACAGTTGCATTTCGTGTGTAACGATCCGCGAAATGCACCCAACTACGGCCTTAAAAGCGCACGAATTCACGCTCGCGACCGAAACGAAGGTAATATCGACAACTGTACACAGATTTTTTTTTTTTCAACAACCACACAAAGGACTGCGGATACGCTACCACCGGAATCAGTTTACAACGATGCACATTTATGTGTATAGAATTAAACCGCTATTGTCGAAACCGTGTTGTATATTCGTTTTTAGAGAGAATCGGTCTTATTACATATACACATTTATAAAATAACAACGTTATATAACAAAAAAAAATCATGTTTTATTGTCAGCGTTCGGTGATTAACAAAAAATATACAGAAATAATAAGTTCATAAATAACGATATAAGTCATGATATATAATTGTTAAAATGTCGTTCTCTATGTGATGCTATTTATATCTAGATCTCTATATTCAGAGTGAGAGAGAAATCTAAATACATTTCAGCGAATTGCACTGTTGCAGGACCTTTGTAGAGTTAACCGACGACGCGTCAAAATGCATTTGCTATGCAAATTTGATTGACGTAAAGCAAACAAAATTCTCACGTTTATTGACATGCATGCGATAAATACATTCGATTATGTAATTATATACAATACCACATCCATATAAAATTAGAGTATGTATGAGCTTTAAAAATGGCGCTATTACTAATCATTATAGAGTCAATTCTGCTAAAATTATGTGCAACAAAACTTGATATGCAAGTTACAAATCATAAAAATATTATCTAACAATAAATCATATTAAAGAACATTGCTATATGCTACGATAATCATCAAATATACAAATCACAATGATACAAATGATCACTCACAATTTCTTTGGTATTAATGGAAGAAACTGATTCGCGGTGGTCCGTGTATAATTACCTATATGTATATATGTACATATATTCTAAAAATCGTACTATATAATATCGACAGCACAAAGTTTTTATACCGCTATCGGTACCAATGGGCACAAGGTTAAACTCCATGCCTTTATGAAAATGCGCAGTGGCGAGAGATGCACTGCTTCTAATATTCTAACGATAATCTGTAACGAGCAAAATGTTCTTGCTTGTTCTTGCTTGGTCCGAGAATCAATCTTTTCTTTTTGTGCGAGATATTTGCATTTTACGTTTCTTAAAATCCATCTCGATACCGAAAGAAATCAATATCGATCTCAAAGTCTCGACGAGTTTGCCTTCCGTGTATAAATAAAAAAAAAATAAATAAATAAGACAGAATAATCCGTCATTCACAAATATGTATAATACGAGTTTTGTAATATTCTATATTATATGATAATTCACGCGGCATTAATATGTTTTATATTTCTATTAATATTTCTTATTTTATTTATTAGTATTGATCGGCGGTTTATTCTCTTAGGAAAACGTGCACTTGTCAATGTATATTGTACCTAAAAAAAGTGAGCAGAGGAAAAGATTATTAGATATATTTACTCTATTATTATATTTTCCTCCTCTTACGAAATATTTTGCCGGAAGACAAACAGAGTGAGATCGAATTGAGAATGTACGCGACAGGCTCGCGCATTGGCACTATTAATTGCATTGCGCGAATTCACACACGAACAAATCGATTGAATTCGTTCGCTGTTGCGGAAAAATTATCGCGCGATCATTAATGGCAATTTACATGCTACGTACCTGCTTCTCCTCCTTGTTTCTTATACAGTATATCGTTAAATGGTACCTATCGACACATCGATATAACATGCTCCCTACCGACACTACTCACTAAACATAGCTGCTACATGAATACATCAAATGCGTAGAATACTTAATTATGTTTCGCGAAAAAAGGAAATTCCATATCGTCGATGTCCACATTTACCTTGTATATACCTTAATTGTTAACGTATAATGAATTATGTTGTAAACGTGACAAAGTGTGCGTATAGCTATCGAGGTGATGATGGTGTATCGTTTTGGCAGTTTGTCGTTTTCTTTCCCTCTCTGACGGCTCTCGATCGTCCTTAAATTACATCCGTTATTATCTGTCTTTCTGTCTTTCACATAGTATCTTTCACAAATATATAAATATGTATCTATGCATATTTATATTTCTTTGGTTTAGATGAAAGAAACAAACAAAAAAAGAGGGCGTTTCTGATTATAAGTCTATATAAAATTTCATTTTTCGCTGTAGCTTCTTTTCGTTATATATATATGCAGTTGAATGCATGGGATATATAGTTAAATAGATCTTGTAAGATAATTACCCAGTTTTTTAGGCCCGCACGTTGTAAAGACGGAACAATATCCGTGTTACGCACAACGTTACCAATATAATGTCATATTATCGGATTCGAGCAAACCGGTAAACTTAGTCAACTAGTTTCGACTCTATCGATTCTCTATCTTTTCTAGATTATATAATTTTAATTGTATCATAGGTGAAGAGAGAGAAGAGAAAGTCAGTTAATTATGCTTTTTGCTAACTAGAAGTGACGTATATATATAGATGACATTTTTAATCGCGATTAATTGCGATACATCTAATAGTAAGAGCGTTTTCCTCGTTTCTTGTTTTTCGACGAGTAACATTCGAGTATCAAATAGTCGATAGATATTTGATGTTACGCTCGCATATATTTCCTGTGCTTACACGAGCTTCGCCGAATAAATATATTAAAATCCTTCTCCTTCCGATTTAATTTTTCTTCTACATTGTGTAAATCACACTAAAAACACGAAATATAAAACGAGATGAGGACCCTCAGTCTTGAAGAATGAAACGATTGTAACTGGAAATCGGAACTTGGGATCGAGGAATGAGAAAATCACGGAGAGAACACGGGGGGAGTACGGAACGGATTCGTTGGTCACCGTTTACGTTTAACGAGGGATCGATATTGAGCATATGTGTTAGCACGTCGCACTTTTTCCTTCGCATCTTTACCTTTTCTGCGGTTCGCTAACAAATATCAACGAACTGCGAATAGCATTTTCGAGATAAATAAAACGATCGATTCATACATCGGATAAAAATCGGATACCTACGAACCACCGAGCGTAATCGCGACAGATTAAAGCTGCACATTAAGAATTGCACATCCATTATTATAGCGATTTTTCGCCTCGCTAGATAATATCGTGGCAAGCGTATTTACGCTCATTCTTTTTACCATTAAATCGTGACATAATAATACTGCTTACTATAACGACGCGTCGTAAGGAAGAAAGGTCTAATGCGTTTCATCGTCCGCCGGAAGTATGTGCGACGAACGATCAATTAGTTGCCTCGATGAATCACTTTGGCCAATGCACATCTCGCATTCAAGATCACAGTGTCACTGTTGTAAAATCAGTCGAATATCAATTTGAAGGTGCAGAATATAGCGACGGCATTTCTACTTACCTTCGTCATTCTCGAGGCCATATATGTCATTCGTTAAATCCCATAATAACTGAATATTTCCCCTTCCAGCGATGAATATGTATATGCGTGTACATGCCACCATAAATACATATGTACGTCACTGGAGAAGTGACGGAATCAAATCCAGTCGGATAAAAAATGATAAAAGACATTTCTTCTTACGCGTTAAGGAACCATACTAGTTGCTAATCGTATAATACCAGGAATCGATCAAGAGAACATCGTTCGCATTTTTTGCAATCGTTATTAATCTCAAAATCTCGCGAGTCGCGTACCTATATAAAGGATACTTTGCTTTAAATGCTTACGCGAATTTTGCGAATAATAACAAACTGTAATTGTCTCACACGTTCATCGTAAATGTCATTGAATATGCTGCTAAATTGAAGAGTCAAAAAGTCATTATGACAGTCATTTCAATTGTATATGCAATTCCATCTTGAATAGGAATTTAGATATAGAAGATTTTTCTGCCATATATGTCGAAGCGAAAGCGACGTATTCCCGTCACATCGAATGCTACGCGATTACGCTATCGCGACGCATTTCAACCCGAGATACGACTTAGAGCTCCTCGGAAAGCGCGATCGGAGCTCTAGAACCGGGCTTCATATCCTTCACTCCGATACCAATATCGTCTACCGGCGCTGGTGCTAACTTCAATTGATTACCGTTTACCTTGATGTCGTTGACGGAATGAGAACGGCCATGAGTGACCAAGAGCTTAGTGGTCTGATTAGTGGTACTGTTCGAGTTAGAGCTGGTGATCGAGTTCGTGCTGGGGCTCGAGGTAGAATTCGAGCTTGGATTGCAGTTCGCGGTGGTCGTCGAGCTGGAACTGGAATTGGAGTTACTGTCCTGCGTTGGATTTGGATTAATGGTATGGAGATTTGGATTCGGTATGGACTTTGATCGCGATTTCATCTTGGGATTCGCGCACGCCGTGGAATTGAGAGCCGCAGTATGATCCGTGTCTCGACTGATGGGATCGGATGCGGAATCGGGAGACACGGACATTTTGGTCGTCGACTTCGACGATCCGGCGAGCGTTGTTAGTTGATTGGCAGATTGAGATCGAATCGCGTGGCCACCGATCTTGTCCTTTAATGCCATCTGATAAGCTACCTCGAAAGCTTGACCCAAAGTCAATATGACCTCAGTCGCTTGATCCTGTAACCGAATAGTTGCGCTCCGTACGTATTCGCAATAAATTAAATAATAAAACAATAAATATGTAGTATAAAAAATTAAAGCAATTTTTCCTACAACTCTCTAAAATAGATATTTACCATTGTTGGGACGCAAAATACATGACAGAAGTGTGTGCTACTGGCGTGATCCTTTGTGATGTACGCAAAGTGAGTAAGATCGTCAGCATCCTGACAAGCGCAATGAATATTGCGAATTTCATGCTCGCAAATTGGCTCCTGTCGTATTAGTCATAAAAAAAGTTACATTTTTAAATTTTCTCATCTTATACGCTTATCATTTTCCGTCAGAGAGAAAAAAAATTCTTACGTTAGTCAACGTGTTGAGAAAACGAACACCACGATAAGAAATCGCCAGCATAATGTCAAGGGTGACTCTCGGTTCTCGAAATGTCTTCTTCAGCTTCTGTATCGATTTTTTCGTCGACTCGGTACCACGTAATTCCTTGACGACGGTGGAGCCCAGATACTATATTATTTAGAAATAGAAAGAACTTTTTTCTAAAAACCGACAGCAAAAAATTTTAAAAAGATTTTTAAACTTTGTAAGAATAACCATAAATTTTGTAATTACTATTCGTTGAACAATTCTGAATACAAATGGATTCTCTTGAATAGGAATATTCCGAGAAATTAATACAGACAGAGCAATTTTCTGCATGAAGCTTATTATCGTATTTCACGAATTAACTATAATCACAGCGTCGGCCTTGAAAGCGATTTAACGAATGTTATAATGCACTTGTCACACACAATCAACGGAAGAAGACAACAGACAAAATTATGATAAAATAGTATAATTATACAATAATTAACTTATGCTATAAGCTTATAACATCTTTTTTCTAATATCAATAGTAATCCTTATTTTACCCCCCACACACACACACATAACATATTTTTTAAGTAAAACCTATAAGCTTATAACATCTTTTTTCTAATATCAATAGTAATCCTTATTTTACCCCCCACACACACACACACATAACATATTTTTTAAGTAAAATACCTTATATGCATAATCCGCGTAGAATTTACGATATATAAAACAATTATATCTCGAAAGACAAGAAAATTCGTGTAGAGTTTTTCATATGCAATAAATGCAAAAAATTTGCGATTTAAAGTAACGTTTTAACAGAGTTAAACAATCTGATATCTACTGAAAACTGTCTACTACTATTGCTCAGTACGTTTAGAGAATAAAGAACAAAGTATTTTTTTTTTTTTCAAAGATACAAGAGAGATAATAGACATAAGCAACATAAAAGCAGAGGCACTTACATTAGCGACGTACGTGACGCAGCCGGTGACTAGAGCCTTCGGTTGGTGCCTCCACTGCGTCTTGAGGGTGGAGGGCACGCCAAAGAGCAGCTCGGACGGAGCTCTGATCTCGAGCTGTTCCGGCGCCGAGATCGCCCCATTATGCGAACTAGGTCGTTGGGGTGGCTGGGGCGCCGGCCTGTTTTTACGGTGCCTTAATGTACCCGTGGCCGTCGAATTCGTTCCGCCGGTTATCGACGTGCCACCATTACCGTCTACCGTTGCTTCCGGCAATTTCTCCCGTATCTCCTCCTTCAGCTGCTGTATATTCGTCTTCTACGGAAATAACAGCGCGACCAAGATTTGAAAGCTGCCACGCATCACCCAGCGGATTATCCAACCGGCAATCCCGAATAAATCAGGAAAATGTGCGGTTCAGGCCGTTCGTTCGCAAAATACATAATCTTTAATGCCTTAAGTATTATATAATACGTAGTAATTGTGTAATAAATAATAATAAAATCCTTTGTGCTCTTTAAAATTGCGGATGTATATTAGCCTTGAAAATCTTTTTATTATCACGGAAAATATTTAAATTGTCCAAATTTACTTTCTCTTCAATCATCGCATAAAATTGCATACCAAAACAAAGTTGTTTTCATACACTCTTACAGATAAATTCCAATTTCTGTACAATTCCAAATAGAAACTGCCATGTCTGCCCCGAGGTTGCAATTTCTCTAACAGATATTTTTTTATAGCTTTATAGTGACAAGAATCTGTTGAACTAACCGATTTTAACGAAATGCCGGGGCATGTACAATGTAAAAAAAAAAAAAATTGCACCATTCTTTTATACGGCATATTACCAAGTCGAATTCGTCCCGAATTTACTTTGTGCGGCGTGCAATTACCCTTGTGAACGCATTGCGTTGTAAACCGCATTCATGTTACACTAAAAAGAAACTTTTTACCAGCTATGCTAGAACACTGCATCGTGTAGCATCGATATCACGATATTTCAGATATTGCAAATAAATTGGATTCGAACCGGATAGGCGCGACACTCGAATTCGGATTACAATCCGTACCGTTCGCTCCATCTGGCTTCTGAATATAATTCCGGGTATTGCCATTGCGACAAATTGCAGAAGACTCGGCCGAAAGAGAGATGAAATGAAAACTCGAGAGAGAACGGATAAAATTCGAACGTTGGAGAGCGTATGGACTACAACGAAAATCCGCGGGCGTTACCAGCGAGAATGCCGGAGTCAAACTACGGTTCGTTGAATTCGATAGCTGCGAAAAATCAAGGGAGGAAGAGGCCAGCTGAAAGGGCAGAAGAGACCAATTTGTCGGGATTATCGAGCGCGAGAATGATGCGAGCCGAATGAATCCGGTCGCCGGAGACGTTTACGGGATTTAATGAGCTAATTAAGAGAACACGAGCGGGGAGATACGGGCGAGCAATGCGATGTACTTATCGACGCCTAACACGGTGGAGGCATCCGAACAAAAAGCATCGAGTGGCGCTCGAATAATCATCGCCGAAAGAGAGAGCACACATACGCGCGTGCATCACAATACCTAGTCTCCAATTAGCCACGATATTTAGATTATAACGCGATCGAGCGAACAAAATGCGTCGGGAACGATCAGGTTTGCCACACCATCCCCAGTCCTCGATTGCTGCTGCAATCTACCCTCGCCGGCGAAGTATTCGCTCTTGTCAGACACCCTCGTTGAACGCATTATCTATCGATTCTTTCTATATTTCGATTTACGATATGATGAATATTTCAAACCATATAATTTATCAACAATTTTTTAATCTTATTTTTAGATGTTTCTCTTAATTAATAAGCGTAATGAGCTTTTATATATATGATATATATATATATTTAGATCCCATTAATTTCTCTATAATTATTTATATAGAAGATTGATATATATATATATCTCTCGAGGATGGATTTAAACTTCATTTACACAATTAAATTAATATTATATCAAAATAATAGAAGCAATTTAACTGTAACTTACCAATGTATTAAGATCCTTATTCAAGTCTTCCAAGTTCGTTCCCGTGCCATTTCGAGTTTCCGCGCGAGCACTATTCGGGCCATTCACGGATGCAAGGATGCGTTTGCGATGCGCCGGCTTCTGGATCTCCAGGACTGCTGCCAGCTCGACCTCCCAGATTCGTTTGACCCGATCCATGTCAGTGTACAAATGCTTTCTAAACGTCTCCGTATAATTTTCCAGGTGGATGCTTTTCAGCCACTCCTCTACCGATTGGCCGTGACTGCCGCTACGCTTTTCCACTCGTTTATTCAGCAATCCGACCGAGTCCATGATCATCGCCCGTTCTTGATCGCTGTTGATCCCCATGTCGCGCAAATCCGACTCGTCCAACACCCCGTTCTGCAACCACGCGATTAAACGATTTTCCGCATGTTTCGCGATGCAATCACAGTACGTGAAACGCATGCGATTCTACTTACTATGAACTCGAGATCGTCGAAGCCATAGTTGATAAAAAGAGACTCGTAATCCGCCAGACTTAAACTGGACAGCCATTGACCCACGGATGTGGAAACGATAGGACTGCTGCTAATGTCTGAATTTAAACCTAAGATATACAAAATAAAAGAATATTTTTTTATCAAGAATTTGCCGAAATATCAACTTTAATAAAACATTAAAATACGCGACATGTAAGAAAAAAATATATAACTTAATGTAAGGTAAAGAGTAAAACATTATTTTAATACGCGGATAATTTCTTCAAAATTCACTATAAATTATGCAAATTGATCTACGATTGAGAAGTTGTTCATTCGATATCATCGCCGACGGAATGAAAAACATCGCGCACGGCGGTAAGATTACCTAGCCTCGTTTGAAACTCTTTCTCGAGCTCACTGACGAACACCGATTCTCGCACAAGACCAGTTCCGAACGATGCCATAATCTCCGAGATCTTCGCCCATTCCTCCTGCTCGTCGAAGGGACTCATTATGCTAAGGGACTTCTCGTCCCTGTCGCGATCCCGGTCGCCGGAAAGCCGAAAGGCGACTTCACCGTCCTCGAGACGATCTCCACCCCCGCAGTCGCTACCAGTTCCCATCCCGCATGCGGTCTGACCGTAGACGTTCCGCAAGCGGCGCAAAGTACGCGGCCGTTCAGCCGTGACGGAGCCCTTTAACAAACCTATCGGCATGCCGGTAGATTACTATCGCTTTTCTCTTTTCCACATTCTGATATCATTACACATGTACAATTTTATACATAATTCTTAAATATAAGTTTTAAATTACATATTTAATCGGAATTGAAATATAAAGAAAAAAATTGTCTGCTTGCTTTTCATAATTTGCATATTTTTATAGTTATATGAAATATTTGAACGTTGTATCGTTCTCTCATTTTCGTCAAAGAATTTGTCATTAAAATTTCGTAAAATTATGGATCGTACAAACATCATATCATATCACTGCGGTTTTTGAGATTTCTGCGAAAATCTAGAATCGAATTGATGTACTTCAAAGTTTACAACGATTACTGGCCGCTCTTCCATTCTGAAGTTTCGACACTCTTCAAACGCATATTAACTATCATTTGCCATGAGTACTCATAATACATATGCAGCACAAACCAACGGATTTACAAATATGTTGAATATTCATTGTAGATTCCTCATTGCTTAATACTTCGACGAGAATTAGCCCCTAGAGCTAAGGCAATTAAGATTATCTTGCAATATAATCTTTAAACACTTTATTGCTTTCAGCAATAAATTTTATAGTTTCGAATTTGTGATTTTAAATCTGTGAATAACTATATTGTTTTTCATGCAACTAACGATATAAGAGTATCGATAAAAAATAATAATATTAATTAAAAACTCTCTAAATGTCAAAATAAAAAATTAAACTTTACGCTTATTCCCAAATCTAATTAACGATAAATCAATGCTATCGATAATAAAATTTTCCAAATTGCGTGGAGGAAAAATAGTAGCATTTTTGCGAGTACTCTTTTACTATACTCTCTTTCTGTGCAGTGAAAAGATATTCAACGTGGCTCTTTTCGTAATTTCCTCTCAAGCGCGCGCACTCCGACATTGCATTCCTTCACATCACATAAGTGCGAATAATTTCCCAATTTCCCCCTTTTCTCGTTCCTTTCTACGGTTCTTCGCTCATTTATCACGGCCCCACACATATCTTGCGTAAAAAAGGTGCTTGTTACAGGTCTGCGTTGTAAGCCCTTCAAAAATATATCGTTGTTCGCAACAATTGACGTCCCGCGTGAGATTACGAAATTTTTTCATACAAATTTCGCAAATGAGGATTCACACCAGTAGGATATAAGAGAAAAAAAAGAACCAATTTAACTCGTCATCACGAGTGTTCATTCAAAAATGTCTTGTGCTCTTTCGAGATTACGAAATAGATTTGCCCAGGAGATGCGCGTACAAGCATGCTCAAGATACACTCAGGTATACACGCGCGTCCATAATGAAAAGCTCATAAAAATATTAAATAGAAGCGAGAAGAAGGGGAGAGAGTAACGTATACACGTTACGAGAAGCAAACGTACGTAATTTTAATTAAAACTCCATCACGAAGGGCGTCGTCTGCTTACCGCTGCTGCTCTTCAGTCACACATACACATATAGATAGTTCACAGTCACATGTAGGTAGTTATTCAAGTTCATATATACAAATTATTACATAAAAATCCTCATCTTTCCAGCTTTCGCTATTCATTCTTTTTAGGTACCGCCTAAAAAATTCATTTGACTGGTATCTATTCAGTTTCACGAAAAGTGTAACGGCTAAATATTATCAAGACAATTGGGAATATCAATAAATATTCTTTTAAATTCTTGTTTTAAACAAAAGTTTAAAAGTATACGAAAATTGTTACGATTGGCAAAATATGACTAGTTAACCTTGACAATTGTATTCTTAAAAGTTTTTTAAAACTGTTCTTGAACCACTTAAATTATTACATTACTCCAAGATAAACATAACGATTAAAATGTTTATTATTACTATTGGATAATAAACGATTGCAAAATTTGAGAATATAAGCGACTAGAAAATTAGTTCTTTCTTCGTTTATATCTCGCAACATTTCAATGCACGTAAAATTCTTGTGTCTCAATCATGATAGTTAATCTCTAATAGAAAAGTGTGTAATGTCTATTCATTTAATTCTCTTTTTCGTCATCAAGATTTTTTATTAAAGCAGGAGGACAATCTGTGCAATGCTACAATTCTCGTAGACTATAAACATTAAAGTAATTCTTGCGTAAATAAGTGCGTGTGCCGCGCGAGTTCCGGGATTACGTAAAGAAAAGGAGGAGAAGCCGGATTTCAGTGGATATTAAAAATGTATAACCGTTAAGCGGCTCGTAAATGATGCGCCGTTACATTTTTTGAATCTGTCTGCACGCTACTAGATCGATCGGAGGAATTATTAAAATTTGCAATAAACTCAGTTTTATACCGCACAAATCGTCAGATAAAGCATTGTAACAACCAAATTTCCGCCTACATAAATACTGGCAGATTACAAATAGTATTCACCAAAAAAATGCTAAGACGGCATATATTACAATTTTATAGCATTTACTAGAAACCGGTTTTAATTTCTCATGAATTTTTAACGCTGCATTTTTTCGTCATGTCAATGTTTATATTGGAATAAACTTTGGTAAAGAAAGATTTTTTTAGCACTGTTTGAAATTCTACAAACCGTAAAAATGTCACGTCATCATCCATAAATTACTTCGGCTTTCATCTAGTTTTTAGCAGTATTATTCGCCAGCAGTCTATTTATCTTATTAAGTAACTCCCTAATATTCCTATTATCCTCGTGATTATAAGCTACACAAATGTCGAGCAACGATAATGTGCACTATTGCCTTACACCATAGAGTATAATCATTTAAGTTAAATAAAATTTATGATCAATTATACTCAATTGGCCGTAGGTGCGACAAATTCTTAGATGAATTACAACTCTTGTGAAATCGTTACTCGCGCAATAGAACCAGTGATCTACGTAAGCGATAGCTAGATAATTGCTGACCTTGCATATGATCAGAATATAATGCGAGAATTCTTCGTTGGAATTATAATAGAAAATATTAATTTTCATAATTCCATATATTTATAATGCACGTTTTTATGCTTTAGTCGATAATTTGTATTCATTAAGCTTATATTCATCATGCTTTATATATACATATATGTATAATAAATGTGTAAAAATATATCTAATTTATGTACGTTTTTTTTTCAAATTATTAAAAACTTAAAGATATTTTCGAGTATAAAATATGTAATATCTTAAAATTAAATTAATTATAAAAATATTTAATTATATAACAAATATATTAATATCTTACAATTATTATTTATATAACATATATATACGCGTGAGCATCTGTCAAATTCCGAGATTCTTTGTCTGGTTTACTATACGGATTATTTTTCGAAGATAATCATTATCTACATCAAACAAGAGGCGTGCCTCACGAGTGATTGCCATATCGGTTCCCAGAGTGTTAACCGCCGATTATACGGTAATCGCTAATTAACTGTTCGAACCTTTCAGCCAACGTATTACTGCATTCAATGCTATTGGCATTGAGACGAATGTAATGCGCAAAATCGTTTCGTGGAAGACCTCCATTATAGGAAATGTTAATGCTAAAGTGGACGAGAGCCGAATGAGAATGATGCCCGCGATTAATATGGATTTGACTGGGAACCTTTAATAGTTTCCGTCCTCATATCGCCCTATTCAATTATTCATGATGGAAATTTTGCGAGAATAGGCAATCCAAAACATTTTATCGTTTAAATATGACATGCAAATTTTTTCTTTTTTTTTTTTTTATTAGACTATTTTTATTAAATAGCAAATAGATATAAAACCAAAACACGTCGTGTTTCCATCTCTATATATTTCATATTGTTTCAAAATGTATTGAATCATTATCTCAAATATTTTAGCCAGAGATTTATCGATCAAAGTTTATTAGCTCAACCTCTGTCATGGTTTTATGTAGATAACAGTAGCGCGAGACTCGCTTTATTCATGCGACGCGTCTAACTTTTGTTTTTATACACATCCTATACGGCAGCATTATTTTACATCGTATTCATTAAGCAATGAAAAAGCAGAATTTTAAAACAATAATGGTTACCACACATATATGACTGGTAAAATATTTTTCCTCAACCGTGAAAACATGCAAAATTATATTGTTTTACCAAAATATAGCGTACCCTGGAATTTTTATCATGATTATAAATACATATAATGGATAAATTAGTGAAAAATAAAACGGATCATATTTCTGCTGTGACATAATTTCTGTTGCGTTTGTTCTCAATATCACATGTATCTAATACTCGTAAGTTAGTATTATAACGTAACACTTATAGCAAGACATGTGCCAAAACCTAAAGATAGAATGCCGCCCAAGAATAACAGAATCGCGAGCTTAAAATAAACGAGGCGAATAACACTCAGCGAAAATCCCTTGATTTGTGTGCTAACAGCTAAATATATACAATTTTATTAAATTCAAATGTGTAAGTATATGTTTTTAATACATGTATTAAATTCTTTTCAAGATCAATAAGCTAAATGAGCATATCTATTTCACCATGTAAAGATTTCTTTGTCTACCTTTCTCTTTTTTTGTATACACATACGTTCCATATAGGGAGCACAGATGATTGTTTGCATTCGGATCTTTAAATAGAATTGAAGCAATCAGAGTGAAATCAAGTGAAATTAAAGATCACACTTATTCAAAAAATTGTTACATTAAAAATAAAGAGATATGTAGTTCCGATAAGGTAATATTGTTATACAAATGTTAAATATCACAGTGTATAACTATTATACGTTCTTTAAGTAAGGAAAATCAAATTTTTAGACTGTACATATTATATATTCTATTCATCGTAATAAACAACCCGATATCTCAACAGAGATACAAACTAAGAAAAAAAACTTTGTTGATTCTGTAAATTGGCTTTAAAATTTTCTTCTCGACCGGACTTTCGTGACGTAATTGTCGAGAACATACTATTATAACATCAAGCAACGTAACGAGCAACAAGTATCGCGCTTCTTGCGAGGCACGCCAGGAACTTTGGACACATAATGTTCTGCGGAGTGCACGCGGCATGACAGCGGACACATATACAAATACACGCGGCTCGGATATACACATACACAGAAGGTACATACCACAGACACAAGACTGTCCCCCTATTTCAGACGCTGCTTGATGTCCATTCCTCGTCCCTCAACGTCGTCTTTCTCTTTCTCTCTGTCTTTCTCTTTCGCACCAAATGAACCTCAACACGCGTCCCTTTCTCAGTCTCTTTAAAGCACATACGCCCCTTGGAGAATCCTCTCACTTTGACGAACCGACGAACGAACGATCGTCCAGCAACGGCTTCCTGCCCGATGATGGTACGCTTCGCGTGCACGATCCACCTGTCTGATCGATCGACACAATACTGAAGAAACGATCGGGCTGTTCGATCACGAGCGATCACGATCGTCTCCCACCGCCTTACGCGAGCACGTGAGCACCGCGCCGCTTCTGGAGCGGCGACGAATTCCAAACAAGTTTCGGGATTCCAACTAAAACTTCGTCGTCTAGAAATTCACGGCAACGAACGTGCTCGAAGTTAATCACCCGACTGGTCGTCGATGGTATCTTCCGCCTCGGAACGCGCGTTAGAGACTTCAGTTCGCTTCAGTTCGCTGTTCTCTTCAACTCGTATTTGATATACGTGATAAAGTGCGCAAACTCTGCTCCAGATTGATGCCTCAGGTTGTAAACGTCAACAGGTATATGGCTTAATTCACTAGAAATCGACTGCGATCAGGTCGACTGACTTGCTCAAGGCCATCTGATGGTCGTCGACCGGCATAATCGACGCATGACAATCCATTATGTCAACGATGTCGAAGTTTCGAATCGTGAACTCTTCCATGCGGCTATTATACACCATAAAGGCAAAGGAGATGTTGAAGATCACACACGCGCTTGGAATCACACGCACTTTCGGACTTGCTCACGATTTCGTGTCGCTTATAGTAAATCGGTCAAGCGATATGTATGCACTGGACTTCTCGGTGTGTCACAAGTCTGGTTAACGAGACGACTAATTCGAACGTGTTAGGTCCACGAGGAGGAGGTGGTCGTGATGGTAGCAGTAGTGGTGGCGGCATAAAAGGTGGCGGGGAGGAGGCGAAGACGGACCTCGATCCTCGCCACCCGCACACACTCCCGTCTGACAATAATACACGCGAGAGAAAGCGCGCAGGAGGAACCCGTGAAGAGAAAAAAAGACAGAACGAAGCCGAGAGCGAGACTGTAATGGTCGTGTTGGTGCAACGGCCCAGCGTGTTAGTAACAGTGGCAAGATGACCTCAGAGATGGGACTATCATTCTCTGGGACCCCGGACCGAAACGCGACACTTGCTGCACTTGTTAGTGGTGAGGTAAAATCTCTCTGACCTTGCTTTTCTATTATCTGGCCACCAGTGTTCGATCATTCATCTTGTGCCTTTATTATTGATACCGAGACGCAACGCGAAATTGCTAAAAATATTTATTTTTATAGATATATTCCGATAATATTCCAAGAGAATACAAAACTTCGAAATAATTACTTAACGAAAGTAATTATTTTTATTGAGCTAATTTTTATCAAAGTATTTTATATAGTTCAATCCGAAATATTTATTATTAAATCTCTAATTTTTTATTATCATTATTGTTTTTCATGATAATTACTTGATAATTCCCGATATTAATATGGTAATCGACTTTTTCTGATCGACCGTTTTACATAAACGTACTCGAAAAGAGATATGCAATGGAGTTTTGTCAAATTCACAAAAAAAGATCTCTTTATAAATTAAAAATACTGAAACTAATTGCATGACTATTACGATTAGAAGCGCCGGAAAGAGCTCCTCTTACCGAGACTTTCATCGATTGTCGACATTTGACGGACA
This sequence comes from Formica exsecta, assembly GCF_003651465.1. Lineage (NCBI taxonomy): Eukaryota > Metazoa > Arthropoda > Insecta > Hymenoptera > Formicidae > Formica > Formica exsecta. The sequence continues at coordinate 632,680 of NW_021848499.1, read as the reverse complement.
TGACCTGCCTTGCTGAAATATATTCACGATGCGGACGTGACGTGTCGAAACAAACTTGATTGTATTCATGTAGTTAATAGTAACTGTGTCTTCGTATTTTTTTAATTATAATTGTCAAAACAATTTATAGCGATTAATTAGAATAAAAAAAAGATAATTTCTTATTAAACTCACGTTATGATTATTAGTATTTTTTTTTGCACGTACGATTTGATATATCAATAACAATAAACGTAACAACTCACATTCTTTCGCGTTTTCACGAACAAATCAGCTAAATATTTTACGTAAAATATCTGCATAATGTGAACATATATATATATATGCAAATCAAAAATGTTTATATATTCACATTTTACCTAAATTTGTTCTCCATTAGTGATATTTAATAAATTGTCATATACAAGTGTCATATAATAAAGCGTTATCTCTCGCAGGCGACTTTGGTGCCGAGCAGTCGACAAGTTCATTAATCCGCTTTTCTAGGAGAATTCTTGGAGGTCATGACTAATACAACATGAAACAGTATAATACGCATCAAAATGCTGCGTATTATGTGTGCCCGCGTAGACGCGAAAAACTCGCTCTTTTCCCACCGCAATTAAGAGTCGCAGACTTAAACTTTCATCTTCTCAACAACTTCAATCACACGTACTAATATGAAAAGAGGCACACAAGCGTTGATAAGTATCGCGGCCTAAATTTACCACTTACGTAATGAGTCGCACACGTATATATACACACGTACACATACTTTTCAAAATCACGACACTATCAGAAAATCATACACAAACGGCGAGAAATTTTACGTAACCAGGAAACTAATTACCGATTGACAAATTACAGATTAAGGCCACAAGATAACTTTTTAGTGTCCCAACACTTGTGCTTGCTGATGCTTTACGGCGCGAAATGCTTATCACTGCAATTGCTAGTATTCAGGAGTACAGCCGGATTAATTGCGAGATCTTAGCGCGACGAAAGATCGCTTCGAACCGAAGCGTTACCGCCAAAAGAGCGAAGCGACTTGGTATCGCATGAGTCACATCCCACGATCCACACATTCCTGCATGATGTCATAATGTGGCACTCACGCACACATCGCAACGGTCAAGCGGCTGCCGGGAAATAAACCGAGCAAAGTATTTTTTCCTGGATACGAGTCACCGTTATTGCTAAACGCACGGTATAGTTGACATGTTAACGATAACAGCAGAACAAGCACAGAAACATTGACCTTGTTTGCGATATCTATCGAAAGTGACTTCATTAGCGTCAAAAATTCTGATAATAATTAAAATGTATTCCTTAAAAAACGCTACTTTTCAAATAAAAATTTACATATTTTTATATTAAATCTTTAAAAATGCATATAGAAAATATGCGATATGTTATAATTATAATAATCTATTTTATAATTGTTTATTTGTGATTTTTTTTTCTTAGGTTATACTTATTTTTATATTTCATAACATCTTTTTTCCCCCAAAAATAAGAGATTTAAAAAATGTATACAT
>NW_021848499.1:579419-630796 GCF_003651465.1 Formica exsecta | reverse complement strand
AATTTTCTAAATATTATTAATATATACCTTTCTTTAAAATAAATTAAGACAATTTAAATTAATCGTGATTTAAATTAAATGACAGATGCAAGTTTTAATATAACCATTACGAGAGGTAATCATCAGTTCAATGATTGGGATATTCATTGCCGAATGGAAAGCGTTACTAATGGCATAATGCGCGACATCCATGATTTATGAAACTGCCAATGACGAGTGAACGTAACTAATGAAGTATGACCTTTCGTAGCATCCGGTAGAAAGTAATTTGTTGCATACACGTGGCTTATTATGTCAACATAATTTTTCATTGCAGGTAAAAAAATTTGACCCTAATAGCTACCGTTTCTTCATGTAACGACAAGAAGCGGGACAAACAATAAATGTTATCGAATGTATCGCGCTATCACATGACAAACAGGGTCACAAACGGAAAGTCGGTTTCTCTAGAACAATGGTGGCTTATTTTCGCAGCGCTAAATCCATAATCGCGCAAAGGGCTCTATAATTTTGTGCATGGAGTTTATTATTTTTCCTGATCCGACTACAAAAGCAACTACGTACTTTCAGTTATGGTTATAAACAAAACACAATAAAAAAATTAACCTATTGCTTGAAAGTGCATTCCAGTTTTGTTTCTTTCGACGAAATGGTTAAAGTCACGAGTTTTCTCACCGTACAATAAAACGCAATAATTATCAATCTTCGCTTACACAAAACCGACGATCTTATGGATAATTTTACTTTCTAATAAGTTTGAAATCGTTCAGCTTTGTTATTCTTGCCTACTGTTATTTGCTATATTGATAAAAAACATACACCGAAGATATTTGATTTCCAATGAGAAATAAAAAAATGATTAAATGTAACATCTTATTAAAAAAATTAGAAATTAGAAAAATTCAAATTATTATTATTAAATTAATTTCGCATGACGTTTCAACTACTACATGCAAAACGATTATATACATATGTCGACGCAATTTGTATATTATTACGAATTAACTGTTGGAAACGCATATTCAGCTTGTAATGCGTACCCCACCGGATGTCATAATGTCGTTTGCCTTAAGTAAGCATTGTATTAACTATCCACTTTCCAGCCATCAGTGTAACGCAATTCGCGTATTAAGATATGTTGTAATGTTGTTTCTAAGTAGAATCTTCAATAATACAGAGCTATAACCTAGGGCAATTAAGTCACTTTATCTTCGTCGTCTTTATCTTTAGAAAAGTCGCGTTGATAACATATGATATCGAAAAAACACATTTGATACAATCCGACAAAATATTATCAATACATATTGCTCTCACGTATTTACTTCAAATTTCTTCGCATAAAATGCAGGAAAAATATGAAGCGTAATCACGTCACATCACTTATGTAAAATTTACAGAAGATGCACTGCATCATATCAATAAAAAATTATTTTAAAAATAGAATTGATATATAATTTTATAAAATAAAATTCATGTAAGTTCTACAATTTGTTATTATGTATATAAAATAAGTATAATAAAATAACATATCATTCATGGGAATTTTCATCTCGCTCCACTTTTGATTTATCTCTTGTTATAATATATACTATAATTTCATCTTTTGCATACACTCTCATGTCTCACTATCTTATGTACACAATATATGAGACTGTCACGTAATTGATCACAAAAAATCACATATAATATTCAAATATAATATGCAGCCAAATTAAACAATAAAATCGCAAAACATGCATATATAAAGTATATATATAGCGCACAATCCCTTGTGCAATTCCTTTATCAAACATAATTAACAAACCTCGTTATTCCTATCTCGTATATATGTAATCTGGAAACGTCAATGCACGTTATATAATTGGGAATATATTGAAAGTGAAAGTTCAAATATCAAATATAGTGCTAAAACTCAAATTCAAATATAGTGCTGAAACTTACCATAAGAAAATGTAATGTAAAAAGTGTAGTTTTTATACATACTATTAATTGTTTTACGCACATATGACTTTTATACATATATATCAAAAAAAAATTACAAACGTAAATTCTCATAATAAAATAATGACACAATAATTTTATTACCAATATAATAATTAAATTTTTTTTTTCAAACTAGCTTTTTAAAGATAAAAATTTATCTTGCTTGAATATATTCATGTTTTATCGTATTTAAGCCAAAATTATTTAAAAAAAGTTAAGTATTAAATTACTGTTGTGATTATTCTATCATTTTATCTATATTGAATAAAGAGATTATAATAAATCAAGAACAACAAATATCTGCAAACTGCTACAATATTATCAAGAACCTAGGAATTTATGCGAAAGCTCAGAGGAGAGATAGAAGCGACAAAATGACTCAAGACATCGCATACAATAGCAGCATAACGTTTATTAGCACATCAAAGGTATTATAATAGACACTGTAATTTCTTAATTTTACAATGTAAATATATCCCGCATATTTATATAATTTTATATACGTATACATAGACATTGAACCCTACTAATGTATTTAGACGAAGCATTTGACGCAAAATAAAATACTAATCGCAAAATAATATCCTATTGTCACCACAGACATCGAATTTAATGCGTCACACATAACAATCCTGTTATATAGATATATATTAGCTTCTTCTAAATATATTCGAATTAAAAAATCACACACACTCACACACACATACACACAAAATTGATCACAATAAGTTTAATAATCTGTTCATTAACTGTGCGATTAAGAACTGCACTTATTCACGCTTAACATGAATAAATACATGTTTGTATCATATATATATGCTGCAATTAATTAATTTATTTATAATAAAAATAAAAATTATGTGTGCAAATATTATTTTATATATTAATATATATTAGTAATTTTATAGAGAGTATTATATAAGTAATTTTTATATAATGGATGAGAAATACACAATATTTATTTTAATAAATATATTACACAAACAGTAATATTTTGAATATATTGCATTGGAACATCTTGTATATGTAATATTAGAAAGAAGAGAAATGCCAAAGTCAGATATTTATCTCTAAGAGACCACGTGCAATAACATATACGAAATTTATATATCTAATATTAATATTTTTAGAATTATCAAATATCTCTTTCTTATGATTTTATTTGCGACAACAATTCTAATAGACTAGCTATGACATTTACCACTTATGTCAAGTAACATACGATCGAAATCTGATTCGTCCTGCACACACTTTTGCAAAGAGATAAAAGTGAAGATATGTAATACTACCGATATGTAGGTACATCAAAAATGATAATTGCAAAGATAATATACTAATCTAAAAGGAACTATTTATTCTCTAATTGTAACATGGGCAAAATCCCTAATACGTCTAACATTTCTACGCGACAAACGCGAAATCAACACTCTGTTTCCGGTATTTTTACAAATTATCGTTCGCTACGAAAGACTCCGCCTAATCCATTAGATTAACCGGGAATAACCATCGATAACCGGGAGCACCGAATTGGTCCGAATAACGAACTCAGATCGTTAGCTTTTTGTGCAACGATTGTGCTTGCACGGCACGTCTTTCGCTTTGCGTCGGCAAAGATTGAAATCTAGATTCGACGGATTTTATTACTACAGAAAGACATTGAGGCCGTTTTGAAGAACACGTGCATCGACTAATATTCCATATTGACATCATCCAAATTCAAAGAAAAGTAACCAAAAAAATATTGATTTAAAAATCTTTCGAACGTCACAACACGACCGAGTTTCGATCTTTTTTTTCGGGATTTCTGATATTAAAATATATTCTGTTCAATCAAATCGAAAAAGACCTACGTCGCCTTGCACGGAATTTTTTTTTTTTATAAGGAAAAAACCGCTCTGCGTAATTTATTTATTCGTTTGAAAGCAAAACACGGAAGGTTTTTTCGGTACAATACTACAAAAGGGCAAGTGTATAATAAAATACTTTTTAAACAGGATAGTGGAAATATAAATATCATATGTGTTGATTTTAAATATATCATAGGGATACAGACATGCGAACAATTCTAATACATATGTCACAGTTTGCGTATAATATGCAAAGTATCTATGCTGTGCGTGAAGTCTTCTTATCTCAATTTCTTTGATAATGTAAAACAGTTTTATATAGATTTAAGTAATCCATATATATATATATATATATAGTAGGCAATTAATAGAATAAATTTTAATTGTAAGCATTATGTGTACACAATGCTCCAATAATGTATCTCTTAGATATATATATATATATATATATAGTAGGCAATTAATAGAATAAATTTTAATTGTAAGCATTATGTGTACACAATGCTCCAATAATGTATCTCTTAGATATATATATATATATATATATAGTAGGCAATTAATAGAATAAATTTTAATTGTAAGCATTATGTGTACACAATGCTCCAATAATGTATCTCTTAGATATATATATATATATATATATAGTAGGCAATTAATAGAATAAATTTTAATTGTAAGCATTATGTGTACACAATGCTCCAATAATGTATCTCTTAGATATATATATATATATATATATAGTAGGCAATTAATAGAATAAATTTTAATTGTAAGCATTATGTGTACACAATGCTCCAATAATGTATCTCTTAGATATATATATATATATATATATAGTAGGCAATTAATAGAATAAATTTTAATTGTAAGCATTATGTGTACACAATGCTCCAATAATGTATCTCTTAGATATATATATATATATATATATAGTAGGCAATTAATAGAATAAATTTTAATTGTAAGCATTATGTGTACACAATGCTCCAATAATGTATCTCTTAGATATATATATATATATATATATAGTAGGCAATTAATAGAATAAATTTTAATTGTAAGCATTATGTGTACACAATGCTCCAATAATGTATCTCTTAGATATATATATATATATATATATAGTAGGCAATTAATAGAATAAATTTTAATTGTAAGCATTATGTGTACACAATGCTCCAATAATGTATCTCTTAGATATATATATATATATATATATAGTAGGCAATTAATAGAATAAATTTTAATTGTAAGCATTATGTGTACACAATGCTCCAATAATGTATCTCTTAGATATATATATATATATATATATAGTAGGCAATTAATAGAATAAATTTTAATTGTAAGCATTATGTGTACACAATGCTCCAATAATGTATCTCTTAGATATATATATATATATATATATAGTAGGCAATTAATAGAATAAATTTTAATTGTAAGCATTATGTGTACACAATGCTCCAATAATGTATCTCTTAGATATATATATATATATATATATAGTAGGCAATTAATAGAATAAATTTTAATTGTAAGCATTATGTGTACACAATGCTCCAATAATGTATCTCTTAGATATATATATATATATATATATAGTAGGCAATTAATAGAATAAATTTTAATTGTAAGCATTATGTGTACACAATGCTCCAATAATGTATCTCTTAGATATATATATATATATATATATAGTAGGCAATTAATAGAATAAATTTTAATTGTAAGCATTATGTGTACACAATGCTCCAATAATGTATCTCTTAGATATATATATATATATATATATAGTAGGCAATTAATAGAATAAATTTTAATTGTAAGCATTATGTGTACACAATGCTCCAATAATGTATCTCTTAGATATATATATATATATATATATAGTAGGCAATTAATAGAATAAATTTTAATTGTAAGCATTATGTGTACACAATGCTCCAATAATGTATCTCTTAGATATATATATATATATATATATAGTAGGCAATTAATAGAATAAATTTTAATTGTAAGCATTATGTGTACACAATGCTCCAATAATGTATCTCTTAGATATATAGTTACGCAGAAAGACCAGCTGCTTATTTTGTATTTTATTATGCAGATAAGAATAAGGCCTGTACACGTTATGATATTTCAGCGTCTTTCTTGTAAAGATAAAGTTTCTTTCATAAAGATACTATCCTGCTTCCACACAGACGCCATAAATATATTAATATCAATAACAATGAATCAAGACGAAAACAACTTAATATGTACGTAAATCATTGCAATATCAACACAATGATTTTTGTAAACATCACTATATATATGTACAATTCGGCTCATAGTTTTCTGTTGTTATTATCAACGATACGAGTGAACGATACATCGTGTACTCAAACGGGGGAGGTCGAGAGACTTGCTCTAGAGTGCGTAACCCCGGGAACGTCCCAATCGTCGCACTAGCGGTGTTTGAGGCAGACGATAAAAAGACAGAAACGTAACACAACGGTTATGCATGTACACGTGGGCAGAAAGAAGCGTCATGCGGTGCAGCCAAGCGTGCGTTGCTGTTTACCTGCGAACGGCATATCGCCGAAGTATTCCTCGACATTGTCCGTGGACATGCTCTTATCGGACAGAGATACGCTGGATAGCGAACCGCTTGACGCGTCCAATGATCCAGCGGTGGGAAATTGCAGCAGATCCTCGTCCGTTTCCGTCTCCATGTCGCGAGATCTTCGCTTGTACACCTATTGATGACAAATCAGCGCCAATTGAGAAAGAAGCGCGATTCTTTGTCTAAAGTTTACAGAGTATTGTAAAAATACTGTGAGAAAGGGGGGTACTTCAATGCTTCGGTTTCCGAACATTGAATATCTACCATCGATCATGTCGTACTGATAATATTGTTGGATTTATGACAGTTGCGTTTTACAATTTGCCCGCGACCACTATTACTCTGCGCGTATCACCGTTATCGCGAAATTGTCAACATTCGTATTTTATATACGGATATTTACAGTCGATATAAAAATTCCCCCCCGTGAATTGCGTCGCACCGCGTTAGCAAAGCGCACGAAAAATGAAGCCAATCCTATCGCGATGAAAATTTATTGAAACGAAACGTCCGCGCGCGCAGGCACGCGAGAAATATGCCATGTAAATCGGAGGGAAAATAAATACGCGTGGTCAACCTAAAGCATATTTATTTATTCGAATAAAAATCTATACCTTTTGACATTAATTCTTTCGATTCTGCTGACGGCGAGTCATAAATGACAAATATAATACGATTTTTTCCAGCACTCTGGAATTTTATGATCCGCAAAGAATTGTTGCTGCAACAGTTGATGCAACACACATGCATTGGGATTATTTTATACGTAACAAATAATTTTTTTTCATAAAAAAGATGAAAGATATATGTGCACGTGTGTATGTGTATATTTATAAGTTATTTATAAGTATATTATAAAGTTGCAACTCGATTCAGTTTATACAGATCGCTCACACGTACGCGTATGTATTTTTATATTTTGTGTCATTAATAGCAAGCTGTGATCAAAACGGTCAACGTGACGCCTCTTATATTTAATAGCAACGCGTATAAACCACCGAGAATTGCATTACGTCACTCAAAGAGACTTCGCGTTTTGATTTACTAAGTGTAAACTGCGAGACGGCAACCTGCTATTTCATCGCACGTTCTAGAAAGGCTCTAACGCAATTAAAATTTGACATCAGAGGCTCGACAGAGGCTCCCGGTATCATCTGTAAAATGCCGAGAACGTCTCGAGGAGACAGCCGGAAACCGTCGCTACAAATTCGCGAATTTCTCTCTCTTATGGCAACGGAGAACGAGCGTTCGTAAGGCGAAGTCAGACAGGCATAGAAGCCGAGGGCTTCATTATTCAAAGGGTGTCGGCATCTTGCATTCTGCCGCTCTACTGGATTCGCGGAAGTTGACGGGTGAGAAGCAACCATCCGTAGACGGATGGTTCTCCCGTCTCTTCGTCCTTCCTCACGTTCTCCGATAGATTCACGGAGACCTATGCTGTCTTCAGATGCTGTTCGATCCCCGTCATCGAATCATATCAACCGCTCGACAAATTGAGAATATGCTATTCGAATATATCGCGAGTCGACCAATGATATTGCGACATTAACCGCGCAAATCAAACAATGTATATAATTAACGCTTAATTTTTTGAAATATCTTTTCGATTTCCCCTCTATTATATACTTAACACCATTAAACAGCTTATACTTTTGAAATTAATTTAAATTTAGAGATAGGAAACGCGCGCGTGTGTAAGATCGTTCTACGCTCAATGAATACAAAGGATATACGTGTCATCGAATACTAGAAAAGATGTATGAAACGTGCTGTAAAAAAATATACGTATCTATCAAATAAATGATCCGCATGATGAAAAGATCGATCACATATCTCAAACAAGTGATGTTATATGGTAGCATACGAGCTCACTATCTTCACCGCGTTCGCCCCTTTCGCGGACTCCTTCCCGGATATATTCACTGTGAGATATTTCGTCAAGCGTGTATAGCCGACTGAAAGACACGGATTGCGAATGCATATAGGAAACGGCAGAGAGAAGCCGCGATGGATGGCGGAGAGATATCGTGGAAAGAGCAAAGAGAGAGAGAGAGTGAGAAGCGGGAGGGGGGGTGGGGGCAGACGAGTGTGTTGGAAGCTGCGTGGTATGCTATGGATATCCATTTGCTGTGGATGGGAACTGAACGTAGTCGGTCTCACAGCAGAACGATCATAGGGAGACGCGCAAACGGTAGCAAACGAGCGAGACAGGCCGAAAGCGGTGGGAGCGAGGCAGATCGACTCCTTGTAAATCGCATCACAGATCAAACACAGCTTATATATTAAACGTAACCTGGTAAGATGCCATGTTGACTGCTTATCTACTGTCCAAGACACCAGGTCAAGTGAGAGCGTTAATGACGTTCTTTAGCGAGCGCACAAGTTGCCAAGTACTTATGTCACGAGCGACTTAAAAGACAGTTCCGGCTGTCGACGAATATTTTAAAGATATCCGCGTTTTCGTGGATAAACCATCAAGTAGTTCGGAATCTCCGCAATCTGACGCACCAGCGGGACTATATCTCGGTATTTCTGACATATGAAACGGATATATATATATATATATATATATATATAAACGTCTGCCGTACTTCCAAGGAGCAGCCAAGGATGCAAAATTGAACGCCGCCGTTGCATGCTTCGCCGAGTACCGCGCGACAAATCGCAGAAGCGCTTCCATTTGCCTGTCGTTTGAAACGAACTGCGGAATTCTCGCGGGGAATTGAGAATCTTGCATACACGCTCGCCCGAGTTAATGCGGAAATCGGAAACGATATTAGTTGCTAAATGAATCGATTCATAACTCGTCCGCGTGGTTTACTGAGGTAACTTTATTATACAGAAATTACACTTTTTTCAAAGAATCTGGTAGAAAGATATTAAAAAGTAGAAAAATCTTTCTTTCAATAATGCGATAAGCACGTTCGGAAATTATCTTATGGAAGATTCCAATAAGATCTCATTATATAACAGCGATTATAATAACATGTTAATTATCTCCTACCTTTTTTGCATCGTACGTACGTCAACGTGCCGAGCTTGCAAATAATAATTAGTAATAGGGTAATTAGTAATTACCTGACTGAGTGGGCGAATGCGCTCGTGAATTGACTTTTCCGCTTGCATGGCGGATGGTGGCGGATGATCAGGAGTTGGCGGCTGAACGTAATGCGTAGGGCTGGTCGGTAGCATCATTTGCACGCGTTTGAGTCGTTTGTCGGTGGCTTCGCGATTGTCCAACACGGATTGCCCATCCATCATCTCGCGCTTCTCGTCGAGGAGACTTTCTTGGGAAGACTTCAGCGTAAGAAAGGCATTCGACACGAACGTTTGCTCCTGGATAGCTGCATCGCCGTCGCTGCAGGGTGACTTGTCGGTACACGGGCTGCTTTCCGGTTCGTAACTCTCATAGGCGTGTCTGCGTAATTTTCTTCGTGGATTCAACATCTTGATCGGCCGATTTTCGTAGATAGACGTTATGGCTACCGGCTCCACGTTCGATTCACGTTTCTCATCGGTTCCGATCAGCCGTGATCTCATTTCTACGTACTGGTCCATGCTTCGAGTGACGTGTCGCAACTGCTCGCGTCGTTTTTGCAACTGCTCAAGATCGATGTGACTACGCGCACCGCTGCGAGCTAGGAATAAGTATTCGTAATTACTCGGTCCTACCGAACTGTCAGCGGATAAAGACATTTGTGTCTGCAGATGCGTCGGGGATACCGAAAGATTTCGCCTGGGTGGTTTCTTGGGCGGTGTCGGCTGCGAAAGAAGAAGCGAACATTTCTTCTCGCGAGCTTATCTCTTTACGTTCAAATATTGGAGAAAATTTTATTTATTCAAAAAAGCACGCAAGAACATTCTTTTTTCTGTGATTTTCACCGAGTGCGTATATATGCTCTGTCACGAATCTTTCTGCGTTCGTAACGTTAATTTAGATTAATTGAGATTCTTACCGAGACTTTACTGTTGGAAGCGGGACTGTGTAGCGAGCTGGACAGGGGTGCCATTGGCAAGTAAATCCCGGCAGCGCTGGAATCGTTGGGCAAACAACGACGATCCCGTGGGCTAGGTCCGCCGACGCTCGAGGATGACGACACGCTCAATTGGTCGGACTCTCTGCCGCCCCCGTATCCCGTGGGCAATGTCAAGGACAGGTCCTCCGACACGAAACTACCCTCCATTGTGCCGCGTGGCACGGGTGGAGTTTGGTACAGTCCGTTGTCGGAGCCCCTAAGCAACCAAAAGTCGGGATCTCAATGGGACCGATCGGCGATCTATTATTGATCGATGAGAGATAAATCGAGAACGCCGGAAGCGTACGCTTCTGCTCGATTAATCAGTGAGAAATAGAAAGGCCTCACGTTTACGCTGTTTTATTTTGTATGCGCTCTAAGAATATATCTCGGAATAAAATTTGTTTAAAGTACGGAGTATTTGCAGGATTCTTTAGCAACATTAAACACGCGTGAATATTTCTTAACAAATATTCTACATACAGATACATGCATGTAAGCTATCGCTAAACTCAACATTAATTCAATATTAAGAAGTTATGTTGTTTCTAATGCAACTATACGGTGCAAAATGTTTGTATGTATTATTACCGTGTAGTGTCGAGTGGTAATGTTCGTTTGGTAGTGTTTTGTGGTATATCTTCAGGGGTTTGGTCGGAACTTTCGAGAGTATTTATAGAGTTGAGAGTGTCGGATAAGGACATAAAGACGCTGTCGAAGACGGAACTGAGGTCGGAATCCTCTGTCTGCTGGAGGACCCTCCGTACTCCGTTCATCGGTTCCTCGTTCTGCTCGTCTTCACTGAAACGCGCATTCCGTCATAGATTACCAACCATCAATCGCACATCCAAAGCCAAGCAACATAATCTTGTATATCGATCAAGCCGGTGTAATTATTCAATTATGCATCACGAATATAAAATTTAACTAATGTTTATAAAAACAGCCGTATTATATCTTATATCACACTAACAATCACAACGTGTTAATTTAGTCAATTAAAAATTATACTATTTGCAAATAACAAAATTATTGCCTACATTAAAATATGCAAAAGCAAAGAGCCGTAAATCGTGTTACGTAAAAATATAAATATAAATTGTATAAAAAGAAACTGCTTTCACTGATAAAGTACGATTCAGTTGAAGACATTCACGAGCAAGTGTTGATTTTTAATGAGGCCACGTTGACGAAGATGGAACACGGCGCGAACAACACGAGAAAGAGGAGCAAAAAAGAAGCTGGTAGCCCTCGGAGACCGCGCGCTTGCAGCATGAAAGGGAGAGAACGATGGTTATTAGTTTTATGCTGAGACGGGCTAACATTTACATTGTTTAACATGATGGATTCATTTCGAAGCGGCCAAACTGGGGCTACCGACGTCAAACATTGACGGTGGAAGTGCGGAACATCAACGGCAGCTCCCACGTTCTCTCGCCCTCTTTCTCTCCCTTCATCACATATATATCGCGTATCTCCGTTTCTCCTTCGTTCGCTCCCTTACTCTCCCTCTAAAAACCGCATCTCTCTATCGCCCTACGTCTTCGTCTTTCTCTTTCTCGCTCGCTGTACCGAGCCAACCAGTCGGGCTTAGCAGCTAGAACGGTAACGCTGGCACAGAGTACCAATGGGGTGATGCAACGGGGTGACCTAGGGGCGAACGAGGCGGTCGGACCCACCATCTCGCCTGCCTACATCAGGAAAATTAAACCAAGCCAAGCGGTGCTTAACGCGCTGGGGCTACATGCGGCCGTGCCACCTCCTCCAACCTCTTCATCCACCTTCGCGTTTCACCCCCGGCGCCATTCCATATCCAGGTTCCCTTTTCGGTCCGAGAACCTCCACCTCCAACATTCTCTACTTTCTACGGATAAGAGCGGCAGTGGTAGCAACAGCGCTAGCACCAGCCCGGTGCTTGGCCGGTACTCACTCATTCACTCCGCGCTCCGTCCGCGTCTCTACGCTTTTGTTTGTCCAACATCTCCTATATTAAAGCACAGCCGCGGCTGCTGTACGCGCGTAGAAAGAGAGAGAGAGTCTTTTTTGCAAAATATTACGAACCCCGCGCTTACCCAATGCAATACCATCGTAGGTTTTATTTTTGAAGAAAAGATTTCTACGAAGATGATCTAAATGATACAGAAATACTTTCTCACTACACTCTACATGCAAAATCTTAATACGCTCGGATGATTATACGTAAGAATATACCACACGTATACTGCTAGAGTTGATATTAATTAATATTTTAATATCTGTAAAAAGATTCACAGCGTATTACGATGTAATATGCTGTCTTACCGTTTACGTCTTTACATATCTAATATTGGCAATATTTCACTTGTGATGTAATGTTTAATTACTATCGAATTATGAACATATACTACACATTCTGTGCAAACATTATCTATCACAATGTCATGCCATTATAATGGGCAAATAAAGTTCGACGCGTAAATATAAAACGACGCTACACTAAATACGAAAAAAAAATATTGCAACGCACAACACACACTCAAATTGAATGAAAATACTTACAAAGAAGTGCCGGAAACGCGACGATCGTCGTCCCGAGGCTTATGATAGAATTGCCATTGAGTAGGTGATGTCCCTTCCGTGGGGGAAAGATCATCTCCCGGACGAACATTTTCGTAGGGGCTGCCCAATGAGTCGCCACCCTGCACCGGAATTGGCGGCAAGTTCTCGCTGTCGGCGTCGCTTTCCACACCGGAGGAAGACCGATGTCCTGTTCGAAGTCGACAAAATCGCGTGTCATCGCATATATAACTTTTACTCGTGCAAAAATAGAAATATATATGCAAAATAGAATTGCAATGCAGCGAATGAAAATAACGAAAATATTGAGAAACTGCAATATTTTTGTTCAATATATTTTTAGAAATAAAAAATCTACGTGATCATAATTATTGCACAATAAGATATAATAAATTGGAAAAACATGTTATTCTATATTTTGCGCAGAAACAGAGTTCGGGATTAATTGCATCTTCAGCTGTGCATAACATAACGTTATGCAAATATACACGCAAATCCTTATATGTGGTCAAGAGCGATTTAATTAAATGCGTTGCGGTAAACTAGAAATGTACGTTCCCTCCGCTAATTACATAACCCCTTGTACATTGGTCATGATGCTGCGAAAATAAATTGCATGCAAACGCGGCCTTACTTTTTATCACCGCTGTGATATCTTGAGTGACGTGCGGCGGAAACTGTCCCAGAAGATCAAGCACCGTGTTCTGTCGAGAATCCCTAATGCCCAAATCCACCCCGCGATCTAAAAGCGCCCGTACAACTTCCATCTTGCCGCAGAGCGCGGCCTCGTGCATCGCGGTGCCCGCTGACGTTCTCGTATTGACGTCGACTCCAGCGGCAAGAAGGACCTCGACGACCGCTCTGCAATAATATTATACAAACATCTCATTGCATTTTACTTTACGTCTCGAGTAACAAATATGACAGGGCTCGTAAAATGTGCAAAATTTTACACAATTATTTAGAATGGCTATATTTATATAAGATGGGATTAAATTTGCTACTATGTAAATAACTCTTCATTCTATCATCTTTAAATAAAATAAAAAATAAAAATAATCTTAATAAGAATTTTAAAAAAATAAAGTAATAATATGCTCTGGCTGTAATACTTGAGGTTTACAATAATTCTCGGTGAGATAGAAACTAGTTTAAAGGTTTTAAGTGAAATCCAATGATCGAAACATCTCGATTCTGCGACTTGAGCTGTCCATCCTACAAGCTATCAAAAATGCATTCGCCATCAGCATTTAATCGAAAGCTTAAAATGCAGATTTCGTGCATGGCACGTCCTCCTTCCATCGAGTTAGATGCATACCATGCACCGACTATGATAACCGCAGCCGTCCGTTGCATATAGGATTGGCGGCTGAAGATCGGATTCGTATGCACCTATGTTGTTATTACCGTAGCATAGGGGTATTTGTATACTGGCTTACCGAGAGCACCGATATTGAATCCGATAATAGACATTACTCCGCGTCCGCCCCCTCTCTCTCTCTTCCCCCCAAACTGATCCCTCTCTGCCAGTAACCCCCTCGTCCTCCTATTCTAGCCCCATATAGCTACGTTGGTAGATCCACTAAATATCGTGATGCGCGCGTGAGTTTGACCATCGCAATGTACGCACTCCCCGTACGTGGCCGCGTGCGCGCATATACATCTCAGAGATTCTCAAACTTATCGAGATCTTGTAATATATACCTAATAAATAGTTAGAACGGAAAAGTTATCGCTTAAATAATCAAGAATATAACAGAGAAGAGAAAAAAGAAGAATGTAAAATACACTAAAAATGTAAGATACACAAAAGTGTGATTTTTTAAATAATACATTCCTTTAACATTATTAATTATTAATATAGATATATATAACTTCCTGTGATCCGTAATCCACGATCAATTACAGAAGCACATTCATACAGATCTTTATTAATGCATCGAAATTTTCATCATCCCTCAAGTGTTTTCTATAGTTGCAGTTTGAGAAACGCTGATCTAGCCCAAACGTTCAAACAGTTCGTGCGTACGCGTTCGCACTCGTATAGGCGCAAACGTCTCGCGCGCCGTTATTTAACCAAAATTCGAGCGATAAAATGTCACGTTCTGCACGCTCTCTCTCTCTCTCTCTCTTTCTCTCTCTCTCTCTCTCTCGCGTCTCGTATAGGCGCAAACGTCTCGCGCGCCGTTATTTAACCAAAATTCGAGCGATAAAATGTCACGTTCTGCTCTCTCTCTCTCTCTCTCTTTCTCTCTCTCTCTCTCTCTCTCTCGCGTCCACCCCACACTGCCCACCCCCGACCAATTCTGTTGCACCCTCGCGTTGGCATCGACTGAAAATGCAGCCACCGGACTGTATATCGCGATACGATCGCATTATAAGCGGCAAGCGCCGGTTAAAGCGATTACCGGCTGCGAGGCTGCATAGAAAAACCGGCGTTATACCCGATTACAATGTGACTGCCGTTTCGTGGCAATTCACGATTCGATTCGACCGCCAATCGGACTGTTACCTCCGTTCATCCCCTCGCTATCCGCCACTTTCGTCTCCATAGCGTGGATTATATAAAAAGCTCAGCGGGATTACAGAGTAACATCGCCCTGTTAAACGAGAACGTATCGCATAACACCAAATGCGAAACGACTAGGTAACGGAGACGTTACGGCGTATGAGATACTGAAATAAAACTTGCTACTAACATACGAGACTAATGATCTTTCACAATCATCGAAGAATATAGCGGCGGTTATATATAATCTTCACCATCTGATCACACACGGGTCGACGTAATCGATTATCCGCTTGTTTCTTTGTCACCCTATTACGCGGTTCAATTAATTGAATAATATTACACAAGATATATGATTATGATTATGACATTATTTATCCATATAAAAGCTTCTTCCACTCTAGTTCAATACTTGATGTGCGGCTTATTTTACTCGTAATATTTTGAATTTTATATTCGTCATATATTTTACATATAAACAGCATAATACTAGAAACCGATATTTTTTCGAGAGACAGAAGAATGATATTTTACCAAAGTCGCGACCATTCGTTGCTACGGTCGCGATTAATATAGGTCGATACGTTTCGGCGGCAGTGATTAATACGATTCTCGTAATCGGGAGGCGGTCAACAATCCGCACGGATGGACAGAGCGACTGCCGACGTGATGAGATCGGATGCATTCGCGTGGCTCGAGGAGGGACGAGAGGGCAATCGACGGGACAGTAATATGGAACGTGTAACCAGTAGAGGGTTGAATCGGATCATGCCAGTCGAAGGACGCATATATCGCATTCGACGGGATTACGCAACGCGGTGCTCTCTGATTGGCTCTAATGGCTAGCGCTGCAAATGGCTCGACATCGTTATGGTTAGCTTGAACGAGTCCATTGTTGTACTTGGACACAATACACGTTTCGCATTATCCAATAATTAGTGTGACCATTTCGTGGGAAGAAGTGATACGCGGTCCTTAGATAAACACAAATAGTATACGAATAATGACGCTGACATTGCTAGTATGGTCATAAAGTATAAATAAACTATGAAAAGAGAAGAAGGGAGAAAATAATGCAACACCTTTTCAAAATAAGATTATTTCATAAGAAAGTTACCCCTCAAATGTAACAATTAAAAGTTAATTTTTAATAAAAATTGTTGTCGATTATATAACAAATTATTCTGTTATACCTACATCAGTAAATAGACTCTTACCTGTGACCATTGCGTGAAGCTAAATGCAAAGGTGTATGCGGGAAGATCAAAGATGAGGAAGAATTACGAAGTGATTCGATTAATTCGGGATGCGTTCGCACGAGTAATTCCACAGTTTCCAATCTGTAAGAAACAATTATATATATGTTACGATTATATGCCTCTGAAACTCTTATCGAAAATATGCTGTGTATTTATCGTGAAATAATAAATACCTACAAATACTGTAAAATATAATATAAAAATGTCTAAAGAGCTGAAAGATATATATGCAATTTACCTGCCATATTGTGCAGCCAGGTCAAGCGCAGATTCTCCGCGGCTGTTGCGGATACTAGGGTCGCATCCGTACTGCAACAGCTGTGCCACCACTTCCGTATGCCCATACTGTGCGGCACAATGTAGTGCGGTTTCATTATCCTTTGTCTATAAACAAAATATTTAAAGTTTTTTCGAGAGATGTAATACACCTATTGATTCGATATCTCATTGAAATGAAACTCGAAATTATATACTGTATTCAAATAGATACAATAGATTTTACTAACGCGTGCATACAACAATTTCTCACATGTTTAATGAAATGAAAATCTTGAAATACATCTTGACATGATCAATTTACGTGCTTATAATGTCACAAAACTTTTGTAAGATCGATAGTTACTAACTATTACTAACCGCAAGATTCACTTTCGGTACCGAAGGACCTTGGCTGAGAATTAATCGTACAATTTCCGCGTCACCCGCCCAAGCTGCCAAATGAAGCGGCGAGGAACCCTTAGCGTCAACGACATTGGTGGAAGCCTCATATTGGAGCAGTAATCTGACCACGTCTCTGTAAATAAAAGTTTTTAAAAACATTAGATAAAATAACAAACCAGTTTTACTTATCACAGTACTTCTTTTTACGAAAAGTATTAAAAATACTGTACCTGTGCCCATTCAGAGCTGCATGATGAAGGGCTGAGTATCCACTGGCATCTTGCACATTAGCACCTGGTCCTCGACGTAAACTGCAAATGGAAATATTGCTCAATCGTACGATAAAAAAACGATCAATCAAAATCTTTAAATCCTGATTGCTAAATCGCGATGGATAACTTAAATAATTGTGCGAAGTAAATCTAAATTGCATAAATTCGTAACATAACAATAGGAAGGCGGGGGGGGGGTCGAATATTTATAAAATATTTCTATGCGAGGTTTCGCGAGACTTAATTCACAAACTAAACATCATTTATAACTTAAAAATTATTAATTTCTTGGCGTTGAATTAATCGTCGTAATCTAGTTTTGCTCCTAATATTCGTGACTTGAAGAAAGTGCGTAACTTCCGGAATATCATATACAGGTTCACAGTGCCAAAAAATCGCGAGTTAGACGAAAAATATCGGCGAGTCGGTTAAACGGTTAGATGGTGCAATGCGCTGCGAGAATAGGAACAGGCTCGCTAATGAAGCTCCCTGCATCCAACACATGTTCTCATTACGCGCCTTTGTTGCGCTCGCGCGGAGATAAATGTCGCGCCCCCGCAAACACCGTGTAAACGACAGCTCCCTCGGGAAAAGCGGAAGAGACGCGTTATATAGCACGCTCCTCTCCAGCGACTTATGACTCCCGCGCCCTCGTCGCCTTCCTGCTTCCTTTTATTGAATCGGATATCCAGATATTCCTGCAACGCTTTGCCCATAGAGGAATTTCTCGTTATCCCATCTCTCTCCAAGTATTTGATTGGAGGAACGAAGGGTAGAGCGGGGCCGGCAGCTATTCAGCCGCCCTCGAAGCGTTGAGTATCCGCGTTCAAAGGCGCTCGAATTGACTGGATTTCGAGAATATCCAGAAAAAGGGTCGAATAAAGTTTGTATAAAAGTGAATTCCTTTTTTATTTTTACGAAGCGTGAGGATAAGAGAGTATTAACCGTCATGAAAAAAAATTTAAGCGCACTATCAAAAACAATTTTTTGAAAGCTTACGGTAAGAAACATTGACTACCATGAACTGATTACTACATTAAAGACCCAAATATTTAGCAATAATAATCATTTACGTGAAAAGCTGCAGTTAATATTCTCATTTCACAGCAATAAAGTTTAAACGATCGTAACTATTGTCAAACTAACATAGTCTGATAATGTTTTAATAATGCACATGTAATAGTAAAATTATTGCCAATACCTAATTAATCCCCTAAATCCATTACTTATTATTTTCTTATGACTCTATGAATGTGCGCAAAAATTAAACTCTAATATTATGAACCTTAGAAAAACGTTTCAGCTAAAGAATATTAATAAGAAAAATGTATTGTTACAACGACTGAAATTTTAATTTGATAATATCGTGATATATACCATATCTTTTGGGAAAACCTATATACAATATATATAATCGATTATTTTTGTAGTATAATCGCATCGAAATACGTCTTAATGAGAAATGTTATAAGCAGCAGTAATATTGACCTTAGATGACTAATAAATGCCATAGCTCAAGCACATGAGAGAACGATATTTGCACAGCTCTTATATAACTTCGATATGTGAAGAGTAAAGCGCAAAAATATATATACGTATATATGTTGCACCCTCAATCTATCGTTCAGAAAGCAAACTTACGAATATCAGAGGAACTATAAATGAGTTTTTTTATTAGGAAACTAACATATAATAAATGTTATATTTGCTGTATAGGCATATGACAAAATATATTCAAACATTCTCTACGATGCTTTGATATGCAAAGCAATTGATCAAACGTGATCGTGCAAAGCAATCGATTTAATTGATAATTAAATTCAAAACGCAATCTATAATTAAATCACCGATTGCTATCACCGTTCGTATTAGTTTCAAGCGATCTAAATCGCTAGAATCCGTTATTGACCGCAAACTCGCATGTATATAAGGGAATGTAGAGACTTTTTCCTCGTCAAGGGAGCGTATACACACATTTCAACCCCACACGCCCATGTGACGTCGCCGTCAAAGCATCGCGCTCAGTTTACAAAACAATTACGTAAGCGGGAGATTTTTTTCCACTACGAGCGGTACATCAAAGTGCGTCGTCATTAACTAACGTCATCATTAACCCCTCGAAGATATAACGCACTTTAAATCGCTGACTTTTCGTAGACGGGCACACGACGATCGAGAGACGTAGGCTCGAGCTCTCCCCTTCAGCTTCTCGAAAAACTCTTGTACCATTGTAATGGAGATCAAATAAAATTGTATCGTACAAGAGCGACATTGCAAGTCTGGCAACACGGGCGCACCACTCATCTCAAAGAAAAACCGCGTCGCATGAAGAAATATAACGACCATCGCTGGCATCAAGAAAAATATGCGCGTGATTTGTTTTCAACCGTAAAATGCATCTTTAATTATCGATTTATCAGCAATTAATTCTTTCTACTGTTAATTTCTTTTTCTTTTTCTTTTTCTTGCGGTGCTATTGATAAGCTTTAAACCTCGATCTCTCGCCGCGCCCTCTCTCTCTCCCTCTCTCTCTCTCTCTTTTTTTTTTTTTTTATTTGCGTCAGTATTTCTCTTTCTCTCCCGATATCATCGAGCCGAGACGGGTGTTTGTTTTCCGCGCCCTAACAACAACAAGGGTGGCGCACAATTCTTAAAGCCATACACGCTGCACCGTCATGCATGCACGTTTCCGCACACATACACGCACATATATATACACTATATCGGAATGACCAAGAAGCACTCGCGTGCCCGACCCTGGTTAGTGAAGAACATTTGACTCTCTTTTTCTATCCCTCCTCCTTCTTCCCCATGTCGCCCTTTCGCTTTTCGTCCGCCCCATTCATCGAGTTCATCCGCTCTCCCAAGTTCCTTAATTAAACCCTGAAGATTGTCTGCAAAAAGGACATCGTCCGGTACCCCGTCTCTGAACATTACGAATGAAACGACGAAGGGACAAGAGAAATATAGACGGGGAGGAGGACGATCATTGGTGGAAAGACCGTCTGTCGGACACCGTATAATGGTAATTTCTTGTTGGTCTTAATCAAGAAGTTGCGGAATCAAAATGAATATCGTGGGTCAACTTTTAGTACTCTTTATATATGATATTATATATATATATTTATATGTGTGTGTGTGTGTGTGTGTGTGTGTGTGTGTGTGTGTGTGTGAATATGTGTATCGTAGCCATTGTTTTTGTCCACCTTGAAAAAAAGGGACAGGTATGCTTACCTGAATAGCAATAATTAAGATATCGATGAACATCTTTAGTATATTAATATCATAGTTTGAATCAAAAATATGCAAAACATTGCAAATAAAACTTTTATATATACGAGAATAATATATCGTAAAAAATATTTTTCAATTTAAATTCTATAAGACTTTATGCTATAATATAATATAAAGTGTAATATAGTTTCAAAAATAAAGAGAAAACAATTTCATAAATCTTAATGTTTTTGTAATCACTATATTATTTTAGAAAGGATTAAAAACAGTATTTTTATATACATTATAATGAATGACGTGATAACGAACATGCTTGCATACAAACATAATATATTAATTAAGTTTCCATAAACAACTCAAGAATAGAGGAAGACAAATATAAAACATGGATAAACGAACTTCTATAGAGCTCTTTTCGATGCCGTGAACGTGAGTATTTAGTGCGAACGCACCCTTCTGCCGGAGGCAAAGCGTAGAGGAAAACTAGGCTGAGAGAGAGAAGAAGAGAAGGAGAAAGCGGATAAAGAGGAGGAAGAAAGAGAGACAGAGATGGGAAAGGAACGGAGAGGGAACGAGAGCGTGAGAGGGAAGCTGTGAGGGTGTATACGTGCGAGGGGTGCTAGGGCATCAATCGATAGTTTCCTCCGGCAAAGAAGAGAGCTTGTACGTGCTGACGTAGCCGAATGTCCTTCTTCGAGAACACTTCGCGACAGGTGCCTTAGAAAAAAGAGATTACCAAAGCATTTGCATTTAATGTAGTTATACGGAGTGCTTTAAAATCAGTAATAGTAGACTCTAGTCTCGAAAAGATATGGACTTGATTTTCCTTTGATAAAAAACGGATAAAATATTATAATTCAACAATAAAAATATATCAGTTTATCCCAAACCATTTATCGAATTTCAATCATGATATATTTATATAATCGATCTACCAAAAATTATTTCCGATAAGTTCATACTACATTATATACGTAAACTACAAACTTTTATATTACATATAATTTACGCTGTATATATATTGATCTTCTTACGTTCCCCGCACAAAAGAAATTTCATGATCCTTTCTCACGAAGTTATGGTTAAAATTATCACACTGATACAAAGTCAATAGCGTGCAGCGAACAAAGGATAAACACATTCGCGGGCGCTCGGACATGAAAAGTGGTGCGTCCACTTCGCGATTAGCATCGCAAAATATTCTCGGCTCCCCTGTCGGAGTGATGCCGAGGGGCTCGGGGACGCTCTCTCAGGGCGGTCGCGTTTTATATTGCTTTTCTGTGATCTCGACGAGGAGGGCAAAAAGGCAAGCGCGCGTCGGGCGGTGAAGAGATCGCGAAGCAGCGAGGAGAGATCGCGCGGGAGAACTTGCCGCAGGCTGGCTTTGTAGTTATGAACAAGTTGCGCAGCACCGACGACAGACACGAGAGACAATTCGTTAGAGAAGCAGCGCGTTTGTCATGATACATTTAAGAACCACCGACGGCAAATTGCCTCTCTTCTACTAGCTCTTAAGAAAATATAAGAGAGACTGCAAATCGTTCTTCCTCTCTTCAATATTTTTATATATACAATATTTAAATTACATAAATATATTATATATTATTTGATTATGATAAAAATCTGTTGTATTTTCCTTAAATTATTGATTTCTTGATAATAGAGATTTAATAGTAGATATTTTTGCTTTCAAATATTACGAATCATAACTCAATTTCAAGATTTAATCCAAACTAAAATGCAAATGATATTAGAAAAATGTACTTGCTATTTTCATAATTTGCCTTCTTATTTTAAACTTTGGCGTCTATCTTGGTCTAAGAGAGAAATATGAAGCTAGATAGTGTATATTTTTCAATATCCTTAATTTGCATTTATCTTGACAGGATGCTTGCTCCAGAATAATAAACAGATTTTCTCTCTCATTCTTGTCGTCTCACGCACGCACGAGTCCCTTAAGAAAAAAGAAAAAAAAAAAAAAAAACGAATCGTGAGCTTCTTGCGCCGTCGCCGCAGCATGACTTAATTAATGGAAGGGCAAGGAGCGTCGACAAAGTCCGTCTTTGTCAAGGAGTTCGCGGCACTGGGTCAATAAAGAGCGCCGCCGAGTCGACGACGGTGTTTCACTAATTACGCGAGCGTCGCTCGCTTGAAACGACACGATCGGCAATCGCGGTGTAATTAAATGAAGCGAGAGCGCGACGCGATAATAAATTCATTCGGATTTGCTTCTCAAAGTTCGATCGATTCGCTTAACACATCTGGTGATTATCGTCTGTTTATATGCGATGATACAAGTATTAAGGTTTTTTTATATTATATATGTAAATTTTAAGTAATCTCTCTCTCTCTCTCTCTCTCTCTCTTGCAATTATTAATATATTATATTTACATCCTTTTTTTTGTACCAAACATATTAAAAGAACATTTGGTCTTCACAATTTTGAGATTTATTTATCTAAACATAAAGATCATATAATCACATTTAGAATATAAATAATACAAGTCTTACGATAACTTTATGAAAATAAAAAAGATAAAAATTTAGCACACGCATAGAAATTTGATCTAAAAATTTAGCTCAGTTAATGACTTATCAGTCATACAAAATATACTGTATCGCAAATGAATGCTATTTTAATATAGCAATATTAAAATAAATATCGATTAGTATTAGTGAGAAATGTGAAATAACTTATTAAGTTTATTCTCACCATGATCGATTTAAAACTTAAATGTTATGTCATTCCAAAATAATTATACGAGCTTGAAATAATGTTATACAGAAAATGGAGCAGTGTAGATAATGCTTTAGTATCGCGCAAATTGATGCGAATATCGCATCGCTTGATGAGCGCGCAGCAGCGCTTGATAGATGAATGAAGGATTGTTTTACTCTGATTTTGACGATAATGACGACATTGCGTATACACCGATCGTTAATTTATTTCCGCGCGAAACTTTTTCGTCGAGCTCGAAGCGCTTGTTCACGTCTATCCGATTATTCGTCAGCGCGTTCTCGCGAATAAACGCGAAATTACGAGGCATTCCCACGGTAATACATGCGCTCGCAGAACCGTTTGCAATTAGCGTTAATTCATTCACGAAGGATTTAATAGTGCCTGCATGGCGTGAAAAGGTAAAACAAAACCGATCACTACACAGTCTCAGTTTCTTCGCAAGGCCTATCGCATGGAGCGTTATCGGACCCTTGAAAATAAATAGCCGCTCACCAAATAGATCCATCTATCTATCACCGCAAATAGAAAATGGAGCGACTTGATAAGCGCGTTGCAGGCAACGCTCGGAGATAGAGAGGAGTGATATAATAATATATTACATATTTCACGCGCGTGATAAAACTTTAAATTTTTAGATTCTTGCCCTTTATATATTTTTCTGCGTTATTATATAATTTCTTAACATTACGTAAAAAAATATAAATGCTAAATAGTGTTAATTATTTTACATTAGTAATGTAGAAAAGGAAATACATTCATGTGGTTTTAGATAATTGACAGCAAAGTCCTTGCTCGTTATCAACGCATTTGCATGAAACATCACCAGCATATGCACGTATGATTCATGGTCACGATAAAAATAATTAGTGAATAAGACTGTTGAACAAAATACTTATTGACATACACCACAATTATGTTTCAACATAATTAAATGTTTCTAATAACAAAACATAATTTAGTCGCGACATTCGTGTTTTAATTTCATTATTAATATTAATTAATTCTTTCATTATTAATGTTAATTAAAAATAATTTGATGAGAATTAGATTGAAAAAAATACTGAAATAGCATTATTATACTAAACGCGTGATATATTAAATTGTGCTTATATTATATTAAATACATTCAATATCAAAATGTGTGTTATTGAATCGACACGCAAAATCGAAATAGAAATCTCGATAACGCGGACGTGTTCTCGACCCAGATTAAAGATGGAAACGCGAGCAATGATTGTATAATTAACGATAGAACTAACGGCAAAAATCCTGGAGAGTGAGCAATGACAGTGACAGCCGAGGATTAATCGAACGACGACGCGATACGTTCGATCGAGCGTGAGAGAATTATCATGAGAAGCGTCAACATAGAAAAAAAAAAAAAAAAGAGAAAAGAACTACGTGTACTCATTCATCCTGAGAGTCCGTTTACCTCGATCGCGCGAGATTTCTTCGTCGGCTATCGCGAAGAAAATTACGAAATCGAACAAATTGTACGTAGGACGAGAGATATCTCTGCGACAACCTTATCGGCGAAACACGAATCGGAGTACGTCGAAACGAGCACGAGATGTGCGGCGACGGTTCGATAATGGAATGCGCGAGACGACGTCTCGTGCCTACGTCGACGATTCCGGGCGAGACCGGAGATAGATGGTTAAATCGCCGAAAAGCCGTGAGCCCCTGTACGGGGTCGGGAACGAAGAAATAATCTCGGTAATGAGGAAAGGCGTCGGCGAGCAAATGTGTCAAGCTCGCTGCACAGTGACACCCACCTTGCCAGTGGACCACTCCTCTTGGCTCGCTGACCGAGGATCTTCTCGACCACGGTGACGTTGCCGCTCCTCGCTGCCTCGAGCAGCTCCTGATCCTTGCCCATAGTCCATTTACACAGCGATCAAGCCGCGATGTTCGCCCGCACACTTGTCAATTTGTGTTTTCACTACGATTACTCGCGTTTCATTGATCCAACGTAGCCATCTTGAATGAACTGGCGCGCCGTCATACGGCGACCTCGCGAGGCTACGGCGTACGAGACTACGGTTCACGAGACTACGTGAGCGCGAGCAAGAAAGCATTGAATGAATGGTGCAAGCGAGACGGCGAGAGTCTCGCACGTGACGCGCGCGCGAGCGCCGCCGACGTGCACAAGCGCCGCGAACGTCAACGAGCGTAGAGAGCCGAGGAAAGCCGAAAAGAACCGAGTCTCGCGTAACAGCTGTTGCTCCGTACTGATTTTTCGTCGCGACCAAAACGCCGGTTCAGAATCTGAACAACGATTTGAGCGAGTAAGTACGTGATACACAGTGTATGTCGAAATGAAACGAGTTGTTTCTACATTTCTATTGGCTCTGATATTATTTCTCGATGAGACGACAACGACGTTAAATAATACGACAACGTATAGTGATTCCGCATCCGGTAAGCTATAACCTCAATGTTCAGCGAGAATTTCTCAAGCAACTTGTAAACATTCTTCGCGTCTTTCGTGTTATGTATCGTGACTGCGTTCAATAAATGACGATTAATCGATTGTTTTATGATAAGATTTGTTGAATCTATACGTCCGTCATACACAATTGTTACTCAACGGAATACATTCGTCTTGATTAATGTCTTGATTTATTTATTGCGAAATATAACGAAATTTAATAACTACATATATATATTGATTCTCTGTATTTTTTGTTTCATATCTAGAACTATATATATTTAGAAGATTATTTTTATAAATTGTTTGCTCGCGTAACATTATAGGTTAGATAGATAGATTGAATACATCCATGTCTTGATTTATTTAATTTATTTATGAAATGTGACATGAACGTTTAATAATTGCATATATATAGATTTTCTATATGCTTTGTTTCATATCTAAAACTAATTATATTTTTATAGATTATTTGCTCGCGTGACATTAAAGATTAGATAGGTATAGAAATATTACAGAGAAAGATTTAATTTCTTATAATAACAAATATTTATAATGTAATTATCTTCATTAAAGAGAATATAGAGATTTGATATATTACATTACAGATGATGTCAGAACAATAATATCTTTATGGAATCATAATAAGAATAACGCCTTCAAACAACGAATAAATTTAATTCCGTTCAGTCGTTTAAACATAACTGTGATAGATATTCCATCGGATATTTGGTTTATTATATTACAAATTCATACATTTCAATATAATGCCACGATAGCTTATGACAAAGAACTGCTTGATAAAGTGTCAAACAGAAGTCTATTTGGATCAAACATTGGTCTGTACTTAAAAACACATAACGTAACAACCCCAATACAGGTATTTTTGAAGCACTATAATTTACATAATCTCGATGCATTACTCACGATTGTCGCATACGATCGAAATGGTAAGTAGAAATAATATTAATTAATTATATTTATATCTTTCTCTCACATTTTCCTTTTCCGAGCAACATTTAATCGAATTAAATCTGACACGAAACGGTGTCAATTAAAATAATATAAAATTAATAGCCATATTATAAGATAATTGTATGCAAGGTAATATTATCTGCTTGATAAAGACCGAAAAATTATATATTATAGTAAATTAAATAGCCGTACGTGATGTTGATCGCGCGATAGCACGTGTAAATCGTAAATCACATCAAGATATGTATTCGATTAATTTGCGAATACATTTCCATTATCAGTCGTGTGTAAATGGGTTGAATAGCTAATCGTTTTCAACGGTGAACGTAATGGCAAAATTGGTTGAGTATCGAGAGAATTCCACCAACGTCGTTCATTGGTCGATTATTGTTCTCCGCAGCACCGATACCGGGTGGATGTAACATGGAATTCGATATTGAGATTGCGCCGTATCAAAAGTTGCGTACAGAAAATGAAATGATAATAGTCGATACACAGCCAGCCTCGATGCTCGGTGATAACGGCTTGCCGACCCTATGCGAAACGAATCCGGTGCAACACAAAATGTACCGTCTTTATCTGCCTAGGCAGGATTTTACTCCGGACACATATTTCGAGGCGATCACGAGTATGCTGACTACGCAAGACATTATACAGAATGGCGACGAGGTATCTCATGTTACTCATCTGGACCGATAAATTTCAATTCTAAAAGATTCGTAGAATTATTAATATTTTACAAAAGAGTACTTATTTATTCAAATATTTTGACGCACAAACAAATGCATAATTTAGAATTTTTATAGTAATAAATATTTTAATATCATTATATTCCAGCTTGAGACAATAAATATTGTAAATGAGAATTTTTCATGTAATTGTACTGTAACATTTTCTCCATGTAGAATAGGTAAATCTACAATATAACAATGATTAGCCGATAGAGAGAGAGAGAGACAATTAATGAAGAGTATTGAATCTTGACTTTTTTCAGAAAAATATAATATATCACTTTATAATTTATAATTAAAAAGAATCAACGTATGTGTGATTAGAAATATTTCTTACTAGATACCGCCTATCCTTACGAGTGCTATGAGACGTATTTACAGTGCATATACTGGTACAGGATCTATTTATGCCGCAATTGCCATACATGGCAATTATTCTTCGGCTTATATCCCGATTTTTACATATGCTTGCAGCCCGTTACTATATCCAGAAACTTGTCAAGTTTTAAGTATGTTTCATTTCACAAATTTTTCTTTTAGCCACAAGTTTATATTTTTTATAATAATAATGAATGTAGTGAGTCGTATTTGAAATGTTATATATTTCTGTCGGAGACATATATATTTCTCACGGTAATAAAATCATTTTTTTAACGAATCAATAATGTAATAGATGGATTATTTCGGGAACAATAAATTTTCTTTATTTTTTCAGATTTTTCTCTCTAGTTTTCTAACGAAGTATTTTTAATTGTCATGGCGAGATTATGAGATTATCCGTCTTTTTATGTCTATAAATTGATCAAATAATTATTTGTTGTTTCATTGTTCTTTTAGATGACACGTTTGCAAAGATGATTTGCGCGTTGGTTCTAATCATAGGTTTTCTCTTAATTATTATCGGACATAAATATACTTATATAGATCGTTTAATAACGAGTTGTATGATGGGTGGTATTTTTGGATACACTCTGGCGATAGGCATCAGTGATTACAGCACTACAAGTAATTATACAGCTTGTATTCTATTCAAAATTCCAATGAAATGATATATATTAAATATATTAACTTACCTCGAATTGCACACAGGTTTTCATGGTTGTTGTCTTTTGCAGTTAACATTCTAATAGGTTCAACATCTGCCATTCTTGCTGTAACCTTATCGGCGTTTTTACGTCCGGCTTGCGAATTATGTACGTTCTTAAGCAATTTACCATTGGGATTTCTGTGTGCATGCATCGCATACCTCTACGCTCCAGGTACATATTATATTTTGAACAGAATCGCATTTCATAAAATAATTACAAGGTTTGTAACATTAAAAGAATAAGAAAAATATAATTTATTTTACGCGCTCGGTCCTAGGGGGTAGTTTTCGTGTTTAACTATTTTTTTCCGCGTGAATGAAAGATAATTTATTTCTCTCATAGATAGCTATCGTCTGATATTATAAGTCTTGTAACTTCACGAAATACGACTCAGGATGTAGCATACGTGGAAAGCGAAGGCGGGAACCGTAGCCTCTCCACGCCGCGGTGTTCGCGAAGGGCTGTTGCGAATTATAGGAAAATAATGAAAGCCAGGCTTAAAAGCGGAGGGATAGAGCGCGCGACCGTGGGTGGGAGCTACCGCCGCTACCCCGAAGTTAGTTCGAGTTTGGCGAAGGGATGAGAGGCGCACAGTCAGTTTCTCCCCGTAGCTTCTATCAATGCTGGCCGCTCATGTGGAAACCTCGCCCGTCGAATCCCCCCATGCAGAAGCGGTATAGCGCATTCACGTTGCCTCCCACCTTTCTCACCATAACGCCGCGACTACCCTTCGCCACCCTCGCCTAAGCACGAAACGCAAAAATGCGTTCATCGCCGCGCGCGGGATTGCACACACGCGCACGTAACATCGGTCTCCCCCCTTACGGTGCGAACTCCCACGGCACGGTATAACCAGCTTGGAAGATTCACATTTACCTAATTGTGTCCCCGTATTTATTCTGCGCCGGGACCTATTTAGATTACACGATGCGTGTATACGCAACTGCACAGGCCGATCTATCCCGTCGACAGATGATCGCGATCGTTGTTTACTTTGAGCCGACCATTCGGTCACGCCGATGTTAAAACGCACGATTATGCTGTTACGGAAAGCATCCGCTCGTTCGTTAATTAGATCGTCGAAATTTTCGCGTGCGATTTTGGCACACGTTGAAATTATGACGAGAAAAATGAGTATTGAATTTGTTATTTTTTTGTAGTATGGATGTTTTATATTCTGGAACGTGATTGGTTATTCTGGCCTATGTTCGTAAGCTTAATGCTTACAATAGCTGTACTTCTGACAAAAATGCCCTACATCGCGGGAATAATCACGCGTGTCGTTTTTGGATCTTATTTCGTGATCATCGCTATTGATTATTATACCGGAAGTAATTTGAAGTATATTATTCTTACTTTTATCAGGAGAGTCACGATATCTGAGTTTCGTTTAGCATTTGTATATCCGCCATATCAACATGCAGGTATGCTGCTTTTTTATGTATAAAAATAATTCGATATTGACAGTATTTTGTTGAGACCAATTATTTTCAGATGTAACCTTGATAATTATCTGGTTTGTGCTGATAATAGCACAATTTTTTATACAAGGATGCGCCAAATTATGTGGAAAAATGTCTGGGGAACTGGTAGAATCTGCAGGAAACAACACAGAAACAACAGTTTTGATTCCAAAAAAAAAAAAAAAATTTTACAGCCGTCGATATTATCGAAAGCCATATAATCGATATAATCTGTTATAACAACATATATATCAATATTGTTTAAATAAACTATAAGATTTAAGTTTCTCGAATTTGTGTTGAGATTTATTATTTTCACGCTAGATACTAAAAACAATTATTTGCAATAATTTTGTTTATCCTCGTGAACAGTTGGTTTCAAATCATATTTCAATTAATAATATACAAAGATAAACAGGTATAAATAATGTATAATACAAACCTGTTTTGTATTCATATCATTTTGTACTAAATATAAAAAAAAAATGTAATGTTTGATTATGATTATATGTAACAATGATGTGCAACATTTACATTTGATAAAATGTATTTGAAATTGTATTTTTTTGTTTATTTTAATTTATTTTTCTTTAGAAACTGTGATATTTATTTTCATTTTAATAAGTAAAATATATGTTTTTTTACTGTAACTGATTTAAAGCATATAATGAACAATCATGAATTGTAAAAGATGAAGTTGTACATCATTGTAAATATTTTATAATATAATATAATATATTATAAAAATATATATACGTATATATACGTGTTTTTAAATATATTTTATAATATATATTTTTTATAGTTTTTTATAGTTTTTTTGTAATATACTATGTAAGAGAGAAAGAGAGAGGAGAGAGAGATTATATAATGTTTGTAAAGGACAGAGAATGTATATTAATGTTATGAATAAAGATGTGAGATGATTTGGCATTAAAATGAAATAACATTTATTGAATCGAGATAGTGACACCTAACAGTTTTCTATTTCCTACTACTTACAATCTTAAAGTTAATCACAGCAACAATATTATCTCATTATTCACAACACTTACATAGATTATACTGTCGTAATAATATATTATTCTCATTAATAAATTTGTTAATACTCATACACTGTAGTTGTTATTAGAATAGTATTATTACAGATAATAAGAAAGTCGCGTAACCACTTCCGTGTAATGTTTGTTGCAAACGTGTAACGATTAAAGCATAATTTCGCTGGAATGCATTTTACATGCATAAAATTGCGGTAACGTTCAGTTCGCAAAAGTTCTATGGAAATTCATAAAGGTAACATAATAAATGAGAGTCAGTTTAATCTACTTCTCGCGAAATGCACAGCCTGTTGCAAGTGCAGCTCCTGTTTGTAGAGAATCCCTCATAAAAACTTGTATGATACGCGACCATTCGTAGAGATGCATACTGAATTCATCTCAAAGTACTTTTTATTAATGGTGGTAAATGTCGATGATAGTGTTACAAATATTTCCAGAGTTTATTTTTTTAATTTAATCATTTCATTTCATTCCAGTAAAAAAAATGTAAATCGTGAAATAGCACATATGCATACGACACATCCAAGTTTTGATAGATTTTATTTCTGCTCTTACTGAAAGAGAAATCCGATCAAAGCCTAGAGCAAATATATGTAACTGGAAATATTAACACAAGAATGCCGAAATGTATAAAAAGAACGCCAAAATAATGTTACAATCTACTGCAAATCTTCATCGTTCTGTGGATTCTCTGAACACTAGACACTTCTTATCTTTTCTTATCTCTTTCTTTCTCTATCTTATCTTTTGAAATTATATAAGGTGGCAATATTTGTACAAACAACAAAATTATAAAATATTTTATAAATTTAACAAAAAGATTGTATCAAATTGTACATGTAATTTAATACTGAAAAAATTATTTCAAATATTTTTTTTACATTAAAAGAAATTTGTATATAACAAGGAAGTGGCATCGGCAGATTTAAATAAAAATTGTTTCTCGAACTGAAAGTTTATCATCGCGAGATTTTAAAGCGGCGACGCGTCTAGATACACCGAAGATTTTCCACTTTTAGATTTCACGCTGCTTTGTTTTTTTCATTTTCTTCCAAAAATATAAATTTACTAATATACAGTACACACACCATTTCCTCGTTAAGTGTTCTTTGCGTACAAACGTTACACAAATTTACACGTGACCTTTACGTGACCGTGTAAGCGACAACGAGAAACGAGCGACGCTTTCCTCTAGGTGGTGTAACTTTACATACTTCACACGTTACTGTTTAACACAATGTATATCGTCCATGTTTATCTATTGGCTGCTGTTTAATCGTAGAATTCGTCACCTACATTTATTACGGTGCGCGTGAGCATTGTCGATGAAACGATTGTTAAGCGTTATCGAAAAAAAATTGAATGCTTGCAAATATTCACATTGCAAGAGAAATATTGGAAATGCTGTCCCCTGAAAAAAACCTGTCGAGTTCTGGAACGATAAAATTCGAAAATATCGAGACATTCACTGTTTTCACGCCCGTTTTTTTTCACACTTACGAATCAGTGACTAATTATTCAACGCGATCGTGCGGCGCGACTCAATTACTAAAAAACGTGCATCACTGGCAATTGGTGATCGAAATGCGTCGATTAAATGTATCGCTCATACACACCTGTCGAAATACAAAAAGACCGCGCAAGCGATTGGCATTCTTGCAATTTAAAATTATACCGTTATCTAATTTATTATGCATGATGGAATTGTCAAATTTAATTTGATTACTAAAAAATTATTGCTGTAAAAATTCCATCACATAATATAATGATATGTCGCTTGTAAAAAAAGGCTGTAACTATATAACAGCAAATAATACAATTGCCTTATACACAATATATAATTCGTAAGATTACTTTCTATATTATTCTTTTAAATAATATATATGCGTGATATACTATGTAAAATTTTTGAATTTTTTGGGGTGTTCTTGTTGGTTTATTTGATATGCATCTCTATATATTGAGATCCGTTCCAAAACTCGTTTTTAAACAAAAAATTCATACAACGTGTTTCGCAAAATGATAGGTGAATAAATGTAGGCTCAGATTATTTGATTTTATTAAAGTTCTGCTGCTTCACGGTGTAAGTAACGGAGTCGTCACTTCGGTGAGGAAAAACATTGAATACACGGATAAAATGTTGCATAATCTATAAGATGGGTACGTTCGAACGTAACTGGAATTTGTATGTCTTACGTACGTGTATATACAGCGATAATTATTTCTAATTTACAGTACTGGTCTAAAGAGAGTAACAAATGCTATCTTACAGTCATCTTTATACAGCATAATCGAAAGAATGTGCTTCGATCGTGTGTGCGGCGACCTTTAACGAGTTTGATGCCGATGAAATTTCTCGTTACTGCGAGCACCAATATTCGCGATTCGCTTGAATGGACGAATCCGCCTCTCTTCGGTCCGTTAGTTCAGCGATACATTTACATTAATAACAATAAATACCGACGTGAACGTCCATGCTACTTGCCTCCTTCGGGCATTACTTTGACACTTATGAAATCTCTCTATAGTTACGTCGGTTTATTTTTTATGACTTCATACGTCACTGTGCTTTCATTATGGTAATAACGATGATATAAGCTATGGATTGGATTGTCTTAATCTAGAATTCTGTATCTTGGATCGGGATAAACATTTTTATGGAGAGACATGTATTATAAATGAGGAGTTTAAATCGAACATTTCAATCTGTTGTAGTTGCTCATAAATCTGTCAAATGGTTTACGCGAGGTTTAGAAAAATGCTATTCGTGATTCTACGTCAAGGAGATCTGAAACTTTAATATTGCTATTCTCGACATATTCTGCACACTGATCTCGAGAGATGAGAGGGAGGGTTTCACTATATTTATAATATAATCCAAAACGCGCATATGGCGACTCTTATGCATTCGCGTATCCAGTTGCATTTGCAAAACGCGATGAATCTCAACGTGAAGAACCATCCACATTAATAATAATAATAATAATAATACCTTCGAAATGCAATAAATAAACTACAAAATTTAAAAAAGACTTCTTTTTTTAAAATATAAATAAAATATATGAAACATATTATAAAAGTAAATATACACAAATGCTATTATATTTCCCTGGATATATCTTTCTGGCATTTTCCGCCGGTCGTCGATCGATATATACCGTTCACAAATGGACGTAGATAGGGGCCACAGCATCCTCTCGAGAGTGGTGTCTTCCGACGCCATATCTGCCGGCAGACACGATGGCCGGCCTCGCCGAAAAAAGCTACCCTCCAGGCAGCTATCAACCCTCGCAACCGTTCCCTCCCGCAACGAAATCAGCCTCATCGGGAAACTACCACCCTAAACTCTCGCGAGAATATATTTCGGCGGGAGCCCGCCTACGTGTCTGCGGCTCCCTTTCAATTTCCACGCGGTTCGCGGCCGCCCTTACACGAAGGAAAATATTTGCCGGAAACCGATACAACATGCGGCAAACAATATGCGCTCGGTGGTATCCAATAAATCCGGTAATAAAGTTCGCCGATGCTGAAAAACGAGAACGGCTGTAAATTTAATGAACGCTCTTGACATCGATCGAGCTTCCGGAAACGAAAAAGAAAATTTGCCCCCGTTGAAATAAAAAAAAAAAAAAATGATTTTCTCATTATTAAGATACTTGTTAAAGAGATTCTTCCGTTATTGATTCTTCACGCAAGAAAGTCCTTGACGTAATTAAGATGGTAACATAACGTAAATTACACATACTATCGTGAATAGGTAAGTACCCTGCGTGACCCGGGTCATGCGTATATATCTACGAAATCTAGATCAGACACGAAGTGGAAGATGGGTAAAGTCGATTGATTCCAGCTTGAATTATAAAACTTATTGTGCTCCCTAAAATTTCGCTCTGTAATCGAATCGTTAGTAAAAAATCTTTTCGTTCGATTTCAAAGAGAAGTTAATTGCAATGAGCTGCTGCTTCTTTCATGCAAAAATCTCGCGACGGTACATTCCATTACGATCGTCAATGCGGGCGTTGGCAAACTTACAAATTATTCAAGAGGGAAGGAATCTACTCTATCTTCTAATCTAATGGAATAGTTTCATAGATAGGTATTGCCTTTCAGAAAATTGACGGTCGTAAACATCCGAGGACGCGAGTTATTAATCTGGTTTGCGAGGAAATTACGCGATTAATAATATCATTTTTACGATCAATTAAATATCGTCCGATCACAATCGGAACATGCTATAAAGTAGTTGCCACATTATTTATTAAACATGCATTTGATAATGTTCCTGATAAAACTATTTTGCCAGATTATTCGAAAGTATTTGTTAATAAATAAATTACCGCGAGAAATGAACAAAAAAAATTTTTAACTTACAAGACAACGGAGAGAAATGTCAGTTGTATCATCATTCGAGATTAAGTTTATTCCACGCACGACCAACACTAACTACGCGTCTTCGATGCGATCGGTGTCACGCTGTCAAGCGCGAACTGTCAAGCGAGCCTTCTTTCTCTTCGTAGCGTCTCTCTCTCTCCACTAGTCTAATTGTGGCATCGCGACGGCGATCATCGCCGTCGGCAACCAAGCGCAAGAAGGACACCTTGTTAAGGATCACTGCGCGACCGGGCACGTCACGAGAAATCAGTCGTTTCACTCACTGGTGTCGGAATTGTGCACGGGAGTGGTCGCCGGTGTGCTAGGGGCCTGATGCTGCGTCGACTGCGTCGGTATCCCGAGGGAGGCGAGGAGCGGTCGGGACACTGCGCCCGGGGTGACGCTCGGCGGCGGCGGCGGGCTCTCCTGGCCTACGAGCAAACTCGCGGGCGGGAACCCGAAGAGCTGGGATCACTGGAGCCTTGGCCAATAGTTGCCCGTCAGGTCCGGAGTCTGCGAAGGTATCTGCACCGGCACCGAGACACCCGCCGATATCACTCCTGAAACAATTCCAAACCGTCGGAGGATTGAGCGCGCGTTGCGACAGAACGGGAACTGTCGAGGCTTTGAGAAATGGAACGACAAAATAAGAAGTATCTCTGAACGTGGGTGAAACATATCAAGAACAGATGACAAGATAAAGCCGTAGCACACATCGTGCAAGAGGCAAAAATTTAATTTTGTTATGATACTATATATTATCATTAGTATCAAAATTAATACATTATTCTAGTATGTAGTATAATTGCCTCTATTACTTTAATATTACAAAACACTCATCTTGTCTGCATATTTTACTATCTAATAGATAGTAAATTAATTCATCGATTTAATTCATTCCTTCCTTATAAAATATTACTAGTTGGTCACCATCCTGATTAAGAAAATTTATATAATTTCAGCGACTCGCGATGGACGTGAGTAGAACGCGTCGTTAATCGCGTGAAACGCAGGGACTAATTTGCTAAAAACGACCGGGTACGTATTTACGGAAGACGACGCGAAACGCACTCGCAAGTATCGCCCGTAGCGACAGATGCATAAATAGGATTCGGATATGATAGCGCACAGCGGCTTCGTACACTTCTGCAATTTGAATTAAACACCTTAACGAGCTGCGTCTAATCCAATATAAACTTCCGCGAAAACATTTACACTCTATGCGACATCGTGTCGTAACTTCATTCCTAGCGTAGGCTATAATTATGGCATAAATGCAAAACAGGCAATTTGGCGAGCCTTACGAGGATGCACGCATTGCATGCCATGATTACACGTTAACCGCGTAACCTACCTTATTTAATATTAACATGTCGTGAATATCGATACGCGAACTGATAGCGATACACTCTATAGTAGGAAAGATGTAATCTTGTTATCTATAATATTTATATACGCTTCTGAAATTTAATTCCCAACACCAGATATATAACATGGAACCACGTTTAATTCAGAAGTCTCGAAATAACTTCTACTTGATCGCGCGACTAAATTCTCAGATACCTTGCAGACATTCTACTGCATCTTAGTAATCTCCAGAATTTCATCTTCAGCTTCATATCCGACGAATGCTGTCACTTTGATGGTGGAAAGGATTAATCGAATATCCGTGACTCTCGTTCACCGTCCGTGTCCGCCAGCTGCGAGACAACTCGCGCGATTACGCTCGTTTCCGCGGTCGGACCCCGCTAACTCCGGGAGACGGCTACTTAGCTATGAAAACGGCGCCGTTAGAGTCATCGGGACACCGCGCGGCGCTAACGAGCGCGGTGAAAGTTCTTACGGCGCTCGTGCACGTAAAGCGATTATGATGGATAACCCGCAACCCGCGGCTCGTTCCGCACGTAAGGAGCGGGAACGTGCGGCGGTAGAGAGGAATAGTGAGAAAACGACGGAAGGGGGGGGGCGAAAGAGCGGAAAAGAAGAAAGGCGGCGAGAGAAGAGTGCGGAACGGCGAGAGGGACAGCGGAGGTGGGACTGTGGGACACACTGCGCGCGTGTTTCGCAGTATTCCACCATTCCGGCTTGCGCTCCGCTCCGTTCCTGTAGATACGCCGCGCACCCCGTATTTCCTCCCCTTTGGGTTCGCACGTTATTGAGCGCTCGCCCAGCCGAGGCGAGACCCAACCCATCCACATCCTCTGTTCACCCCTGTATATCCTCAGGAGGGAGAGGAAGCAAGAGAGAGAGAGAGAGAGAAACGGAGAAAGAGACGAAAGGGGGCCCGGAGGGTGACGAGAGGGACGGATAGATGGATAGACACGAAAGAGTGAGCGCACCCTTCGAGGGTGAAAGGGTGTAGGAGACGAAAGGGATGAGAGAAAGGGAGAGAATGAGGCGGCGCAGGCTGCGAGAGGAGGCGCGACCCTCCGTGGCTTTTGCTAAACGAGAGAAGCGAGGGGATGAAATGTGGAGATAGACGAAGAAAAGAGATAATAGGGACAGAGAGGAAGAGAGTAGGGAGAGAAAAGAAAGAGCCGAGCGGAGGAGCCAAGCGTACGTAAAAAGGAGGGAGGGTAGGAGAGTTGAGAAAATGGAAAATTCACCAGCTACATCGGCCGGGTTGGAAAACCGCCGAACATCCCATTCTTCGATTCAGCCCAGCGGCGCCATGCGAGATTTGTTTTAAAATCCTTTTACAATTCCGTGGGCGAGCGTGGAGCCGCGACCGCGCCGTTGCCCGCTCGCTCTTTCATCCTTCTCTTACACCCTCTTTCTCTCTCTCCCTCTCTCTCTCTCTCTCTCTCTCTCTTTCTGTTAGCAAGACTATGTAGATTGCGTGCGAAGAGGTGCTCCCAGGTAATTCTCGACGCTTTATTTCGCGCTTTGAGCCGACTAGAACACGGGAAAGAAACAGCGGCTGTGCCAAGCGAAAATTGGAAACGAAAACTTCTATTGGTTTTTGGCGTAGATTCGTTCGTTTTGTTATTGCTCTCTCGTCTTTGTATATGTCGTGTTTTCTCGCGAACGTCCAACATGGAAAATTTTCAAATAATCTAATATAAATATAACCGAAAGGTATAATTTAAGCAATTGGAAAGCTAAAAAAGAACTTTAGCAGCAAATATTCAGTTAATTCATATATAAAAAAGCTCTAGTATTTTTACTAAATTACAATGTAAGATTTTAAGCAAATTAAAAGAACTGTGACAAAATGAATAAAAGATAGTCAAACGAATTTAAGCCTGTTGAATAGAAAAAAATTTCGTTAAAAAAAAAATATATTTTTCCAAGATTCAATTGAGAATATCGCCTTAGATAAAATATTCTTTAATAATGATTTTGTTTGCCATCGATACATCGATGTTTTGGGACATCCTATACATCTGCTAAGCTAGATAAACATTAACCGCTCCTTGTCGCAAACAATATTATATTTTATGTTATTCTAAATAACCTTGAAAGCGAGAAACAGAAGAAATTAGTCGAGAACTCACCGGTCGCGGTCGAGGTCGTCGGTTGATAAGGTGCTCCACCTGGTCCGGTAGGTTGTCCCCCCGGCGTCGCGGGGGTGCCGCCGTGAGACGTCGGGATACCACGATGGGGTTGCGAGTGCGCGGCCGCGGCCGCGCTATGCGCGTGAGAATAGGACTGCGTAAGCGAGTGAAGAGGCTCGTGAAATACGTACGCCGGGTAGCCTTCGGCGCGTTGCTGAAGACAGCTTCCACCCATTGATCCGCCCAGGCTGCTTGACATGGAGCTACGGGCAAGAAAGGAAAACGACGGATAACACAACGCAAAACTATTATTGATACATATCGGCATACAGTAATGATAAGTTACTACAATTTAAAGTTAACATTTCCAGAAAGAAACTTTTTTTGCGAAAAAAATTGAACGAAATTTCAATTTGTACAAGACAATAAATATCCGTTATTGACCAAGTTATCGAACGTGTCCGATATTTATTCTTGCGTATAATTTTTGTATTTGTGAAACAAATGCTTTATCGAAATTCTCCTACCTATACGTGTCGGGCATAGTGGCGATTGGTTGCGGTATCGACGAGTACATGGCGTTGAATCCGGCGTTTAAGGGCAATCGTGGTGTTGCGGGGGTGGCCGCGGGAGGCGCGGCGCCGCTGCTACCTCCGCCGCTACCGCCAGCCACCACCTGATCGACGGCCGCTCTCCTCTGGTTCCGCAATTTCTCCTCTCGACGCCACTTTGCCCTGCGATTACTGAACCATACCTGCAACCGACACAATGACGTTGCCTTTGTCACGATAAGTGTGCAGCCGCACACTTGGCGCCGCCGACACGTTATTTCGCATCATCCGCACTCGTTCGCGCTCATTCACGCTTCACGATTCTCTTCTGCTTCCTCTCCGGAGAGAACACCCTCGCATCCTCCCTCAACCATCCTGTCGTCTCTCGCTCTCTCCATCTCGATCTATTCTGTTTTTTTGTTTGCGAACCGCTCGTGGATTTTTCGAGGTAGCGCGAAATCTAGCGCCTACAGACACTCCTTTTCGCATCTCGTGCATCACGGCCGCGCTAGTTTTTACGAGACGCTCTTGTAATTTGTTAATTGCGATTGAGCAATTGTCAGATAGGAAATTGATTTACTCTTGCTCGCTTGATCCCTTTCCGTTCAGCACCATTCTCCCGCGCACATTCTTTCTACATGTTTTTTATCTGTCACCCTTTCGCTGTCGCGCACTTACACGTGTCCCTTTTCAAGCGCCTGATTGTACTACAAACCGCATCAAATCCGGTATTCGAGAAAAAGTAATACTATAGATAACATACAATTGTATTCGCGTGAGTGTCACACTAATCGTATCGATTAGAAAAAAGGTCCTCCATTATTTCTATCTCCAATGTTATTAGATCTTTAAAACGTCGATTAACTTTAACTTTTATATCCCATCGACTTCTTATCTCTTTGCAGAATTATAATTAAAAGAAGGTAAAGAGCACGCGCGTCAGGAAATTATATAAATACGTTTGTGTCAAAATAATAAAAATAGTAAAGAATTAACAATGCCATCAATAATTGTCCCTTGATTATGCGTGGTATCTTAAATGATACGACACAAGATTATAAAATAAATCGAGACTTAAGTTCCTTGCAACGCCTGCACGGATTTTCTGATTTTTTGTGATTCTCTTCAGCGGTAAGAGGATTTGTCCCCTTCGATATATAGGTTTTCCCTCGTCGGCGCTTAGAACAATCCATGAACCGTGCATTTGGCTTTTTCGTAAGACCTTTTTTTTACATGTACACTGCAGCAGTCGCGTATTCAATCGCATCAATTTCACGGGCAGACAGTTAATTCGCTATGCTTTTGAATTGTTTTAACGCGCAACAAAATTATTTTGATATCATTATCTATGATTACACTTTACTTTTTTATCACAAACTTTATTGTCGCAATTTTTTTATACAATAATTATTGCATTTAATTGGCGAATATCGTATAACTTTCATGCAATCAAATGAATTGATAATCAATCGAAGAAGAGAGAGAGAAAAACCCGAGATTCTAATAAATTATATTTAATACAACCAAGGCAAGTTTTCGAAAGAGAAATTTACATGTTTTTGCATGCTACTGTGCACGGCTAAAAATAGAGGACAAAGCAATAACGGCAATTTCCATTCTTGTCGATTTTGGTGTAACGAATTACCGCGTGTGCGATACGGAAAAAAGGGGGATGTTTTTCGCAACGGAAAGAAATACCATCAACGTAGAAATACAAGCCTTCCGCAATCTCACGTATAACACCGAGCATGACGAGGGTCCTCGATTGAATCAAAAAATAAATTCCATCCTCCTGTCCTCCCGTTGGCGCAGCAAATCGTGTTCGACCATCCCACCGTCAAATATCTGCTATTCGCCCGCAGCGGGTTCCTTCCGTCCAATACCATCGTCCCTCGTAAACTCATCCTCCCTCATTCCGAAAACTCGTCCGAATCGATCCGTGCGAAAGTCTGTGATCCGAACATGCTCGGTGTTACTCAAAGAACACGGTCTCTCCTCCGAGCATCGTCAATGGCCGAAATGTAGCGGAGACCGGTTCTCGACGCCGGTTTCCGACCTTGGAACCCTCCGACCTTGAGCATATTCACGATGCGCCAACTGGCAGCGCAAGAAATTCGTTTGCTTGCACGTCTCGCTCGTGCTTTAGGAAATTAATGGAGCATATGACACTGTCATGTGGACTCTGCGAAATATCTCATTTCGATCTAAGGAAAGGATATAAACGAGTTGAAAAAAAAATTTTCTTTTCCAAAAGAAAGTACTCGCAGTGATTCTAACGGCAGATTCCGCAACACCTAATGTCCTAATGACTTTATGCTTTATTTTTTGTGCTTGTTTTTACTTAGCGCCCTCGAAAGCATACATCGAAGAAAAATCCCGCTTAATCCTCATGTAGCGTATCGGCCATCGCGCTCGCACAAGTCGACTTAGGGAACGCCGAGGACGATAATCGGCCGGCGACGGACGTGCCAGCAGCACGACGACGTGGCCGTGGTCGGGGTATATAGGTGGAAAACCGAGGGCCAATCGGAGGGCGACCTCCCTCGGGACCCGACGTTGCCATGGTTGCGTCCGAGAACCCTCTTAGGCCTTCCGCGCGATCCCTCGCGGCTCGGGCGGGTTGCGTTTACATGCCGCGCCATGCCGCACCAAGCCGCGACGCGCGTTACGTTTTGTGTTCCATCAGAGTGCCGGCATTTCACTCTTCGTCTTTCACATGCCATCCGAGGATCGTCCGCAACGATCGGTCTAACTCGGCGATCTTCGCGATTCTCCTCTTATTACCCTCTTTGCTCGACTATCTTTTTCTATTCTCCCTCTTTCGGTTCCCCTCGGTTTCACTCGGTCTTCCTTCATTCTCTTTATTTCTCTCTCTTTCTCTCTCCCTCTTTCCTCTCCCTCTTTTCCTCGTCGAACTTCTCCTTTTCCCTCTCGCGCCGGAACTCCCGGTTTCCTGCACTTAGCAAGATCAATACCAGCCAACGAGGCTTGAAAACATGCGTCAACATGGTCTTGCACTGTTTGTACGTCCACATAACGCTCAGCGCGCCCGGTTACTACCACCACACCAAACCCCGTCGGCCACTTCGCCGACCCTCCCGTCTCTTCATCGCGACGGTCCAGGTGAGAGGCGGGTGAGAGGAGGGTGAACGCGGTCAAACAATATTCGATAAGGCTACGTATATATTAAC
Source organism: Formica exsecta (assembly GCF_003651465.1). Lineage (NCBI taxonomy): Eukaryota > Metazoa > Arthropoda > Insecta > Hymenoptera > Formicidae > Formica > Formica exsecta. Next base: position 587,752 of record NW_021848499.1, on the reverse strand, counting down.
AGCTCAAAATGTTGATATTATAATTGTAATTATATGCAACATGGTATTTTGCATCTCCCTTATGATTAAAAAGTAAAAGGGATATTATTAAAATGGAAATTGTTAAATAGCAGAAAGTGTCAACAAATATTGTGCAAATGTTTGCATACATAATATTCAATTAATGACATTGAAAATAACAATATTTCGATATTTCTAATAATTGTTTAGAATAGGTTATTGTATGACAGACGAGAATGTACAATAATTTTAACCAGCAGAATTGTGACGCAGCTGTCAAGTTATTTATGACAAAATGCAGCGAATAATGTAACAGATTAAAATAGAACTGATAATGTAACCGGTTGACTCGAACAATTAAAACTCGATAAGCATTTAAAGAATATAAAAAACATTGTAAAGACATAAGTAAAGGCGTCTTAAGATTCCAAATATCCGAATGTTTTTTTAGAAATATCTTGAATTCTTGGACTGTTTAATTCTGTATTTATATCACAGGAAATTGAAACGTGTTTTTTTTTGTCATGTCATATGAATGTGAATGTTACTTCGTGATGAAAGAAGAAAAGGGATGAAAAATTTGCGGAAAAGATACAAACAAGAAATCATTGCGGTCTTCACCGCTTCCTTTAAATGCGAACTAAAGTTTCACGAGTTTTCCTGATTTTATAATTTAAATGAATGTGATTCTGATCTATCGAGACTTTGTCTCTCTCGTTCTTCGTGATTCTTGACTTTGCCAATGCAATCAAAGATTCTTCGAATTTGTCGAACTTTCCAACTTCTTCAGAACGTTGACCGACATTTAACTATCATCTCACGATGTTCCATTCAATAGAGCATTTGAGATTAGAGTTTGTGTTTCCATATTTTTGTCGTTTATTAAATTATAATTCATCGAAAAATGTATTTTTAGAATCGGATATAGAGAATAGAAATAGAACGTAATACAATGAGATACTTATTATTATTAATTAATTAATGCACCATGTCTAAGAAATGTATGTACCATTCTAGCATCTTTCTAAACTAAATTCTAATAAATAGATAAATTGCGTGATTATCTATCGCACTAATCGATGGGAAAAGTAATGAGTGCACGTAAATTCCCTATAAGAATTTATAAATGATGGCGAAGTAGCGAGCGAAAGAGGTGACAAAATCCCATTGGGAGTCTCACGAGCAGCTCCAAGCTTACCGTCGGAGGTATTTAATGTTCTTCACGTACAACCACGTGGTCACACGTTAAAAGCATTTAATGAAAGGGCGTCGTCGCACTTACGCCAGTCGACCCTCCCGGGAGGAACGGACGGAATAAGAAGAGAGAAAGACGCACCCGCGGGGAAAACGAGGAAGAGAGGAGAGAGAGAAGATGTAGGGGTTGCAGAGAGAGGGACAGTTGGGTGGAGCGAGTGTCGGTGGAGGAAGCGCATACACGCCGCATTCGCACATTCACACTCACCTGGATACGTGCCTCAGGTAATCCGATCTTCTCGGCGAGACGCTCCCGTGCAAACACGTCCGGGTAATGTGTCCGCTCGAATTCTGAAATGAAACCAGTTTGCAACAAGTGCTCGTTATTTAGCCGCATCGTCGGCATTAATTATCGCGATACACGGAGCTTGCCGGCCATCGCGCATTTTCTCTCAACCGACGAATACCAAAGACCGTACTGAGAAGACTAAAATCTTGACGTTGAGATATTGACTTTGTGTTGCGAACGAATATATAACAAAGTTATAGTTTGAAGCTTGAGTATAGAGACTGCAGACTAAGAAGTTACTTACAAGTATTACGTTTAATTAAATTAAAAAAAAGAAAAGCAACGGTCAAATGAAACAAAGAATTTGCAAAGAAACACATGATTTATGGGAAACCGTATACAAAGACATGAACAGATTGTCAAGATTGATAACTTTTTGATTGGATTTTGTACTAACCTTTCTCGAGGCTGTCTATCTGCTCGTTAGAGAAGGAAGTTCGGTTGCGCTGCAATTTCCTTTTCAGCCTCAGCCGCACCTGCGAGTCCTCATCTCCGGAGGAATTGTGTTCCGAATTACCGTCCGAAGTTGTCTCCTGCTGATGCGACAATAAAGAACCGGTATCTGGAACAAGAATTAATTGCTTCTATTTTAATCTATTGTTCCATTAGTCTTAAATATGTTTCGCTCATTTGCGATTATAATTAAATTAATATTGATCCATTTCACAGACAAATTATTACGTATAATTATTAATCGCATTCACAGATGATCGAAAAATATCTGACATTTTTCTCCCATTATAAGAAACATTGCGATCTAATTAAGAGGTCCCACTATTTAGTCGATCATCGGCCGATCTTGTAACACGATCCGCCGTTCTTGAGATTCCTAGATACCGCCGCGCGTCCAGGCGTATGCGACCGGTCTTCGAGGTCGCGTCTCGTGTTGGTACGTCGGTTCGTACGCGCGCGAGCGTAGCCCCTCGTCAAGCCCTGTAGGCCGCGATTACTTTCCGCCTCCGCGCATCGCACCCTCGTCTCTTTCCATTCCTCTCGATACCTTCCCGGCGTCTCTCCGTACCTCCGCTCTGTCCGTATTCGTCCCTCCGCATCGCGCGGTGGAGAGATGTACATATATACGTACGCCCTTACGCTCGCGTATATAGGTATGTGTATGTATATATATATATATATATACTGTTCGCTCGTCAGCTGCTCGCTTTCTCGTTCGCTCATCTCAACCCCCGCGCAACCCCCAATTGGACTCGACCCGACGAAACCCCCTCAACTAGAAATACCGGCACCCCAAACACGCCTCTATCTCTCTTTCTCTTTCTCTCCCCCTTTCCTATCTCCCTTTCATTCTTCCTGCCTGCCTTATCACCCTAACCGTCTGCCCCCGTTCGTCTTCTTCCCGTGAAACCCACCCACCTCCTCGCGAATATCCCTGCGAGTAACGACCAGACCGGGAACGATCCTCGGCGATCCGCTGCAGACGGATCGTTGGCTTTAATTTTCTAGGTGACGACGCACGCCCGGCGAAGAAAGAGAGGAGATTAGCCGATGCTCTCTACGATCCGCTCGCTTAATGCGCCCGCTCCGGCCAAAGTGGCAGCGATCGACTGTTCGATGCATTCCTGTGCATTCGAGTGTGCCCTCAACGGCACTTAACGAATGTATAACGTGAAGTATAAACCATTATTTACAAGTAGCAGTGTTTTCGAGGCGTTTAATTAATATAAATTTTAAGATTATGTATTTTTGTCTCATTTGTCTTTATTTGCGTTAGTTCTAATAATATAATTATATATTAATAAATCTAAACGTGTCATCTGATTAATCTACAAAAATAAAATTTGATACTATTCTAATTTAAATTTATTTATTGATAGAATTTATTGAAGAAAATCTCAAATTTTGAAATGATTTTAGAAACACTTTCGAGTGCGCGGAAAATACATTCGCAATGAAAGCACTTTTCTACCTGTCATTTTACCGCAGTTCACGTAATCTATCTATTGAGAGCGACCGGCATCTGGATTTGTCATTCGCGGACTGATTCTGGCTATAAGAACCGAGCCGCAGGCCCGATTTCAGTGATCCTATTAGACTTATAGCGTTGTATGGCGGATCCCTTTTCCCTACTCGACCGTGTATGTATACGTACATTGTACGAGGTGTCAAGGACTTAGAGTCGCAACAAGCCTCGAATAAGATAATGCGCGAGAAAAGATATAATATAGTAATTCGAAGATATCTTTAAAATTGAGATCGTATATATTTTAAAAGCAAATATTTTCAAAAGTTTATCTAAATAAATTAATGAATGCTTTTGGGTTACGTAATTGCTAAGATGATAGCTAGAACACGTTAACAACCAATCTTAGTATTTCTACACTTTATTACGATAGATGCAAAGTAAATGAAAACTTACCGCTCCGCTTCAGCAAAGAATCATCGCGCCCGTGAAGTTGACTACCGGGCAAGAGAGTCTGGCCGGATCCAGGAGTTGCCGCCGTTGGAATTCCCGTGGCCAAGGGATGATGGGAAGGTGTCGCCGAATACCACGCTGGCGGCCAACCTGCTGCCTGCCCGTTGAACATTCTCAGCTTATCGTAGACGCTCTCTGCGCCCTGATGCGCTTGCACCGCGGCCGCCTGTTGCTCTTTCTGCGAGGCCAGGTTCCTGAGTACCCTGTTAATGGACGACACCTGCGAAGAAAAAGAAATTTCCGGTGAAAATCAATTATCCGTATTATTTATTAATTTAATTCTATATCAGAGCCAGAGAGAAACTGCAAAATATCTGTGATACTTTTCATTGAATTACTTATACTGAATTCTTTTTATAAAAATTATAAATAAATTTAAAAATATCATAAATTTGTTTCTAATTCTCATAAAATAAAAAAATGTAGTAAAAGCAAATTATTATTGCAAAGTAATATTTACTTTATTTTAAATTTTACATAAATTTAAAAAAATGTAGTTTTAATATGTATATAGATAATATAATTTTTAATATTAAGTGTACAGATACCCCTCTCTAAATTATTTTTGTGTAACTAACGATCTATGGATAAAACTGAAATCATCAATACTTTTTAATTTTTAATTATTTATAATTCTAAAACTGTATAATTGTGGAACAATGAAATATCTTTTTTTTAGTTTTTTACTTTTAACATTTTTAATTTAAGAAAAAAGAATATCTCTTAGAGAGAAAAAATTACGCTATTTTTTAACACTAATGACTGGCAATGTATCCCTGTGCACAAGATACCTCCGTCATTCACTTGCGACGGATCAAGAAAAAGAGAGATACAGAAGCGAAACGGACCGGGACGCGGCTCTTTGTAAACTCTCGCGACCGCAGCCACTCGTCGTCGCACGAGAATCATTTCCGTCGTCGTATCTGTGCACTGATTGTCCGCCCCCTCGCCGTCTCTCACGCGGGATCCTTCTTCCTCTTTTTCGTCCTCCCGCGGTCGGGGGATGCGAATGGGAGCGGGGATCGTATCCAGATGAAAGGACACCGCCATCCAATTATTATTACATAAAACGGTCTCCACGGCTCTTTGTCCCCTTCCAATCCAAGCGCGGTTGTCGTCGTCATCGTCTTCATCTTGCGTCCGCGACCGAGCCACTGGCTAACTCCAAAGTTATAACGAGCCCGCGCGTATAACATGGGGATCCAAGCATCGCACTCTCGACTTGCACATAATGGTCCTCGGCGCGCTCCATACGCACACCAAATCCGTTCTCTACACATCCTTCTGCACTGAGCTTGGTGCACCAGATATACATGCACAGCCGTTAATGCAACGGACGTCGGATATCGAGCGGAGCTTCTTAATTACGAGGTCGACCGAGAACTTCGACAAGAGCGGCATGAGTGCGCGCAAAGCCGATCCTTCTCGCATAGTTTGACTTAAAACCGACGGAATAATGGCCGGGCGACGCCGAGAAAACGTCGTTAGAACAGTAGGCGACACGGCCGTCTATTGGAACCGGATTAAAGACGAGGTACCCTGACTTCGCAGATGGTTTGATTATGCCCGGTTATTGCATACATTCTTGATTATTGCATTTGCTATCGTAGAGAATCGGAGTTTCCGAACATGTTCTTAATTATTAACGTAACGATCGCTACAATGTGACGAAGTTGATTAAATGGTTCGGAAAGAAGCAGGATTTCATTTGAAAATTCAATTCCTCGGGGATACTCGAGTATTGAAAAATATTGATTCTCGATGATTTTATCGGTCGACATCTACCATGCCTGTAGCTCATCGAGTATACGTAATTCCAACCGTCTCGGCTTGTCTCGATGCCGTGAGATAATAACAGGCGGATAGCGGAAGCGACGTTTCGAGATGAGTTAGCTCCGGCTAACCCAGACCAGGCTCTCCGTCATCAGACCGTCTATCCAGCCTGGATACCGAGAGAGAGAGAGAGAAAGAGAGAGAGAGAGAGAGAGAGAGAGAGAGAGAGATTCCGGCTGTACGCTCCGCACCGCTCCACTCTCGCCGCACAACAGCCGCAGCGTCGATGCAGACCATTACACGCGCGACCGGACACGAATAATTGTGCAACACGCTTAACTGATCCCATTCACCCTGATTCTACCCGCTCCCGTTCGCTCTCGCCGCCGACTAACCCCCGCCGCACCCTCAGCATCACCCTCGGCGCGATGTGTACCAGCCACAACAGCCAACGCCACCGCCGACGCTACCAGCGATCCACTAGTACTCGAGAGAGGATCGAAACGATCGAAAGAAATTGCCGTCAGTCAAGTAACGTATTTTCTTTGTCTCATATCGTTAGTTAATGTTCGAGAACAATTTTAGAATTATTCTATCCACTAATAATTTCGAAAATTTTGTATATTGATTTTAGATATATTTAGATACATTTTAGATATATTTTACGGTAGAAAACTTAAAAATTACAAAAATGTTATTAATAAACCAACACCTGTGTCATTTTGCAAAGAGAGAATGTATGATAAAGATTAAATCCAGTAAAGTGATAGATATACTATAGAGTGATGTTCTTTCAAATGTAACATCGCTACTGACCGATGCATTACATGCTCGACGACAGGACGACACGTGCTAGACATTCTGATTGATCACCCTGCAACCTCCCACATATCCCCCACCAACTTTCTTTATTCGGCGATTCCTAGGAACACACCGGTAAGAGCGAAGTTCCTCCACGAGCCGATGGATAACGACTTGTACGCGTGTCATCCCCCTTCCTGACGGTATCCGATAGGGAGAGTATTACCGGGAGGGAGAGTGTTCTCGAAGAAGCCAGACGAGGACGATCGACCGCGCGAAATATTCTCGTAGGTCGATCGGCAGAAGGGATCGCAGGGTTTGGGCAGGATGTTTGGTAGACGAATAGACGTACGACCGGAGAGGATTCTTCGAGTTCGAAGAAGGGCGATCAGCGCCCGGGAGGGTGGACAATGCCGAGGTCCGCGTAATGGACCGATTACCCCACCCAGCCGATCGCATTGACGAGACTTTGATTAGGGTCGAGTGGCCGGATCCGACGGGTAAGTACACCCGACCGGCTGCGCGCCATGATAAGTCGACGGCGGATTATGCGTAAACTTATACCGTGTCCAATCAATGGACCAATATGACGCCGACACAGCGGGAAATTTATTCGCACGCGTCGCGGTAGATAGTACGATAAATCTATGCGAGTCGTGGCTTGCAATCTTAAAAAACTGGAATTTGTGCAATATGCCCGCTTAAACTTATTCTATATTTATTTTAATATACGATTCTACTACACTGAGATATTTACTCAAATAAAACATTTAATATAAAAAAAATTATCATATTAATTAACTATCAGTCTTAATTACATTAAGCAAATTTCTGAATTCGACATTTTTACTTACGCTGGGTATATTGTCGTTATTGCAAACGCCCTCCTGCAAAAGTCGATCGCGAATTTCCCAGGCGAAGATCGAAGGACATTCTCGTTTGTAGTCGGCGATTTTGTTGACCACAGGTGTTGTTGCCACCCGTGGCTTACTACCACCGATCGCCCGTGGCTTGATCGAACCAGTCTCGTAATACCTGCGAAAGGGGAGATTGTTATTTTCGCTTAATGCATGTTAACGTTACGTCGTGGCAAGCCTTTTGAACATAGTATGGTTATTGAAAAAAAAATGTGAGAAACTTTATAAAAAGGGTATATCAGTGGGTGAAAGCTCTAACTTTATTAATATCCTGCAATTCCTGCGAGAGAATTGTAACGTGATGATCATGGAAATGTAACGTGAAAAATTGAGATGTAATGTAAAATTTGCTTGTTATCATATATCCAATTATTTTAAAATCTCAGCATCAAAATAAAATTATTAGAAATAAAAGGAAAATTTTGTCACAAATATATATCAAGTGGCTTCATTACTAATTATATCAAAAAAATGCAGCAGTTGTGTTCTATATCCATTGAATTTGATTAATTGAATTTAGACGGCGCAATCATACATTTCATTATTACTCAAGTGTCGCATAACGATTTAATTTCTCTCGAATGGCCTCACTCATAATTTCGAAAGAGAAATAGAGATCAATATGCGTGCTTACCTGCCAAGGATCTTGGAGACACATCCGTTGCTAACCTGCAGTATGCGTGATATATCGCACGGTCTGGCCCCGCTATGGGCCAGTTCGACGATTTTCTGCCTCGTAGAGTCCGGCAACGGACGGCCATTGACGTAAACGCCGCCGAGCTGGTTAACCCCGCTGTGTCCTGCAGCCGAGCACCCAAATATTGAGTTCTGTCCGACCATAGACCCCCCGCCAATACCCGCACCACCC
>NW_021848499.1:537501-575568 GCF_003651465.1 Formica exsecta | reverse complement strand
CGGGCGACGCCGAGAAAACGTCGTTAGAACAGTAGGCGACACGGCCGTCTATTGGAACCGGATTAAAGACGAGGTACCCTGACTTCGCAGATGGTTTGATTATGCCCGGTTATTGCATACATTCTTGATTATTGCATTTGCTATCGTAGAGAATCGGAGTTTCCGAACATGTTCTTAATTATTAACGTAACGATCGCTACAATGTGACGAAGTTGATTAAATGGTTCGGAAAGAAGCAGGATTTCATTTGAAAATTCAATTCCTCGGGGATACTCGAGTATTGAAAAATATTGATTCTCGATGATTTTATCGGTCGACATCTACCATGCCTGTAGCTCATCGAGTATACGTAATTCCAACCGTCTCGGCTTGTCTCGATGCCGTGAGATAATAACAGGCGGATAGCGGAAGCGACGTTTCGAGATGAGTTCTAACCCACTAACCCAGACCAGGCTCTCCGTCATCAGACCGTCTATCCAGCCTGGATACCGAGAGAGAGAGAGAGAAAGAGAGAGAGAGAGAGAGAGAGAGAGAGAGATTCCGGCTGTACGCTCCGCACCGCTCCACTCTCGCCGCACAACAGCCGCAGCGTCGATGCAGACCATTACACGCGCGACCGGACACGAATAATTGTGCAACACGCTTAACTGATCCCATTCACCCTGATTCTACCCGCTCCCGTTCGCTCTCGCCGCCGACTAACCCCCGCCGCACCCTCAGCATCACCCTCGGCGCGATGTGTACCAGCCACAACAGCCAACGCCACCGCCGACGCTACCAGCGATCCACTAGTACTCGAGAGAGGATCGAAACGATCGAAAGAAATTGCCGTCAGTCAAGTAACGTATTTTCTTTGTCTCATATCGTTAGTTAATGTTCGAGAACAATTTTAGAATTATTCTATCCACTAATAATTTCGAAAATTTTGTATATTGATTTTAGATATATTTAGATACATTTTAGATATATTTTACGGTAGAAAACTTAAAAATTACAAAAATGTTATTAATAAACCAACACCTGTGTCATTTTGCAAAGAGAGAATGTATGATAAAGATTAAATCCAGTAAAGTGATAGATATACTATAGAGTGATGTTCTTTCAAATGTAACATCGCTACTGACCGATGCATTACATGCTCGACGACAGGACGACACGTGCTAGACATTCTGATTGATCACCCTGCAACCTCCCACATATCCCCCACCAACTTTCTTTATTCGGCGATTCCTAGGAACACACCGGTAAGAGCGAAGTTCCTCCACGAGCCGATGGATAACGACTTGTACGCGTGCCATCCCCCTTCCTGACGGTATCCGATAGGGAGAGTATTACCGGGAGGGAGAGTGTTCTCGAAGAAGCCAGACGAGGACGATCGACCGCGCGAAATATTCTCGTAGGTCGATCGGCAGAAGGGATCGCAGGGTTTGGGCAGGATGTTTGGTAGACGAATAGACGTACGACCGGAGAGGATTCTTCGAGTTCGAAGAAGGGCGATCAGCGCCCGGGAGGGTGGACAATGCCGAGGTCCGCGTAATGGACCGATTACCCCACCCAGCCGATCGCATTGACGAGACTTTGATTAGGGTCGAGTGGCCGGATCCGACGGGTAAGTACACCCGACCGGCTGCGCGCCATGATAAGTCGACGGCGGATTATGCGTAAACTTATACCGTGTCCAATCAATGGACCAATATGACGCCGACACAGCGGGAAATTTATTCGCACGCGTCGCGGTAGATAGTACGATAAATCTATGCGAGTCGTGGCTTGCAATCTTAAAAAACTGGAATTTGTGCAATATGCCCGCTTAAACTTATTCTATATTTATTTTAATATACGATTCTACTACACTGAGATATTTACTCAAATAAAACATTTAATATAAAAAAAATTATCATATTAATTAACTATCAGTCTTAATTACATTAAGCAAATTTCTGAATTCGACATTTTTACTTACGCTGGGTATATTGTCGTTATTGCAAACGCCCTCCTGCAAAAGTCGATCGCGAATTTCCCAGGCGAAGATCGAAGGACATTCTCGTTTGTAGTCGGCGATTTTGTTGACCACAGGTGTTGTTGCCACCCGTGGCTTACTACCACCGATCGCCCGTGGCTTGATCGAACCAGTCTCGTAATACCTGCGAAAGGGGAGATTGTTATTTTCGCTTAATGCATGTTAACGTTACGTCGTGGCAAGCCTTTTGAACATAGTATGGTTATTGAAAAAAAAATGTGAGAAACTTTATAAAAAGGGTATATCAGTGGGTGAAAGCTCTAACTTTATTAATATCCTGCAATTCCTGCGAGAGAATTGTAACGTGATGATCATGGAAATGTAACGTGAAAAATTGAGATGTAATGTAAAATTTGCTTGTTATCATATATCCAATTATTTTAAAATCTCAGCATCAAAATAAAATTATTAGAAATAAAAGGAAAATTTTGTCACAAATATATATCAAGTGGCTTCATTACTAATTATATCAAAAAAATGCAGCAGTTGTGTTCTATATCCATTGAATTTGATTAATTGAATTTAGACGGCGCAATCATACATTTCATTATTACTCAAGTGTCGCATAACGATTTAATTTCTCTCGAATGGCCTCACTCATAATTTCGAAAGAGAAATAGAGATCAATATGCGTGCTTACCTGCCAAGGATCTTGGAGACACATCCGTTGCTAACCTGCAGTATGCGTGATATATCGCACGGTCTGGCCCCGCTATGGGCCAGTTCGACGATTTTCTGCCTCGTAGAGTCCGGCAACGGACGGCCATTGACGTAAACGCCGCCGAGCTGGTTAACCCCGCTGTGTCCTGCAGCCGAGCACCCAAATATTGAGTTCTGTCCGACCATAGAACCCCCGCCAATACCCGCACCACCCCCGTGCATCAAGTCTTCCTCTGTGAATCAAAACGCGCGCAACGTATACGTCACTTCGCCAGAACATCTGATTGGTAAACAGCGGAGAGAGTACGCGCGCCGTACACGTTCTTATTAGTCTAATTAGCGCTCGCGCCTGTCGCACGAATCCGAAGCGTCAGATTGAACACCAAGGGAGATGTTTGCGTCGCGATCACACGCTCCGACGCCCAGCGGATGTCACGTAACGAAGATCAGTTTGACCCTTGCGCGCCGATTAATTCGCTGCCGTGTGCCTTATTACGAGCGTTACATGTACTGCGTACGGTGCATCGCGCGCGGAGGAAGCGCCGAAATGGAAATATGCGTCTGATATCGCGACGGCAGTAATTGCGATGCAAAGGGATAATGGTAAATGTAACAATAGATGCACAGTGCATTGTGTAATTCAGTAATTATCTAGGAGAAATTGTAACATTTGCGATACAAAGCTTACAATGTATTAAATTGAAAATTGATTTGCTTAGAAGATATAAAGTCAATGAAGGCATCAATTGAAAAGATATTAGATTTCATAGTGAACAAAAGCTCTTTTGCTTTTTATACATGTATCTCGGTGCAAAAATAGACCTCTCTCAGCTTTCCTTGTCACTTTGTTAAATTCATATGAGCGCATCGTCAGGAAAAGGAGAAGTTCTCCCAACGAGAAGTCATCGTGACGGTGCACGGGAGCCAACGTTGCTAAATGCATCTTGCAATTAACGAATTTAATTAATTCCCGCCTTTGCACCGCGCAAAGCGACAAGAAATAGTTGGAATGTAATCTTGGATGGTCCGCGCCGCCTCCGTCGCTGTACGAAACCACTTCATATAACAACACGAAGTGGTTTTCTCGCTTGCTGTTCCTCCGCTAGTCGCTTTCTTCCGTCCTTACGCCACTTTTGTTGTGTCTCGTTTTCGCCGACGCGAGAAGATATAAAATTTCACACTTTGCGATCATTCGATATTCTATATAAAAATATCAAGCACAGAGATATGGCAACTATTCAGAAACTAATTTTTAATGTATTTTTTAATATTTTATGAACGCATCATTGAAACACTTATTATTACACAATCTTCACAATTTTAAATTAATGACATTTATTTTTATTTCAAAACAAAATTATTTTACGAGGCTTTTAGACGTGGCAGTTAAGATTCCGAGAGATATAAAAACGCTGATCTATTAATTTCCATAAATCTGTTCTCTACAAGAAATTATTCTTTTATCCGCGACTATTGGTTGGCAATCATTCGTTCATTAACCTATAATTCTATACCTATCATAAACATTTTTTTTAACTTCGACCATCTCCGCATTATAACCGGAACTTTTTAAGCGAGCTTCGAGTAAAAGAAATAAGATATGGAGTACAGTAGTAGAGAACGAGGAGCGAGAAATTGAAGTTGAGAGTCTTATTATAAATAAATCCACGGTGCCGAAGAAATTTTCAAGGAGGTGCTTCCTGTACATCTTTTTATTGCAATAGCAATTCGGAAGATACAAATAATGCGATCCCTTTTTAGAACGTGATTTTCTAGGCATTTTTAATTTTATGCTTTAATAATGGCGAAAACTATGAAATACATTGGCAGATACTTTACAAAATATTTAAAAAAATATTAACGATTATTTTATACAACAAAGATTGATTCTTATTATCGACGTGTTGATCATAATCATTGCCACTTTCGGCAAACTTGAATCTTGATGAGTTTAAAGTTTCTTTAATTATGTGCGCGACAAAAAGTAGACCATCACGATAAAGGCAAAATATTTTCTTTGAATCAATTTTTCTTTGCGACACTTTTGGTAACATTTTTCATAATTAATAAATATTTATCCTATTCAAATTAATAAGAACAGTAGGTCCACGGACGCATACGATCGTCATCGGCGATCGCACCGACAGTAATAAATCTTGATGAGTTATATGCAATTACATATCGTATCAAAATTGATTATATTTTAATTATTTTATATTATATATACATGTAATGTATATATAAAAATATATATATTTTTTTGCTCACGAGCACAATTGATAATCTTAACATTATCAATATTTATTATCCGAGAAACCAAAGAGATAAAGCCCTTCGCAATAATATACTGATTTATATGTTGCTAAGATTTAATTATCGTATTTTAATTAAAAACTATCTAAATTACAATTCTGATTCAAAGATGCTTCGTATTCTTCCGAATCGCTTTATCCTTTCGGTTGAATGGTTTGCCTTAAAAATAGGCGGTCAAAGTGAGAACGCGTCGTCGACGGTTCCGTTCTTTGAAGGGACGGCGCACGAGTCTGTGCTGTTTTTCACAAGTTTAATTCGTTACAAAGGGAACAAGGGTGCATGACTTAGCTGCACATGTACGCGCGCGCGAGGTACACCCTTTACGTTCATCGTCTTTCGCCTCATGCCTTCCTCTCGGAGGGCGGCCACCCCCGACAGAGGGGGATGATGTCGGCGAGAGGGCTCGAATATCGTCAACTCGTGCACACAACCGCCGACCGCACACATTCTTTATATATAATTTCGCGTTAATCTACGCGGCGGTGCGGCGTAAAAGCAAGTCGCGCCGCAAAGTGAGGCAAAAAGGTTCCACTTGGCTGAGCGTGAAACGGGACACAGATTAAATCCCATCCTGTGCAACCCCGGCGCACGACGTCGCGACACCCTCTTCCTCCTCGACGCTTTCCTCCCAGTCCCCGCGTCAGTTCGCTCAGTCCGCTTGGTCGAGCCACCCTCTACCGCCCTCGCCAAACATCTCCCGAATCTCCGCGCCGAGCAAGAGACGATCTTCAAGCGTAGAAACAATCGCCAGTATTTAAGACACACGAATAAACAGGATGAGAATTGATGTAACGTTTTATGTGAATCGACTATGCAATAAAATCTTTCATAGAATTTTCGTAAAGTCTATTTAATAGTAATCGAAAGTTAACTGAAAGATCAATTTGCCGGAGTTATTGAATACTTGCAAAAATAAGATGAAAATTGTGCAAATTAGAAACTTGCACATTGCTTTCTCATAATTTTATTTTGTTCGCAAAGCTTAAGCTCCTTAAAGCAAACGAGTTTTTCAATTTTGACTTTCTCATAGAGGAAGATATCTCAAAATTTACCAAAGTTACAGCGTGTATAGACATTTCTCAAAAAATTCAAAATTTTATGAAAAATGAACCCTTTCACCGATCCTCACCAAATTCAATACCAACCATCCTTTAATAATATTTTATTTATGTAAAAAAATTTAGCCCGATATCTCAAAAATTGCGAAAGTTACAAGTTGTACAATGCACATTCCATACATACATACGGACATATTTAAAAAATATGATTTTTCGACGTTTTGGAACATTCTAAATACGTTGACATAAAAAACACAAAAAAAAATTTTTGCACGAAAACAAAGCTTCCTTTTATGAGGAAGCAAAATTACAAAAATACAAGTGTGTTATGATACGTTTTAAAATTTTACTTGATCAATTTTGTGTGAGCTACTGTACGTATATCCTAGACGGATAAACATTAAACCCGTTGGAAAGAAACGATTGATCGTTATCCGATAATAGAAACAAAACAACTCAGCGAAGCGGCTAATACGCCACTCCAATTTCCAACGATGACAGAAAGTTTGCAGGGGAATAGTTGTTTAATGGGATGTAATAATAGTTTGCGGGTAATTAGTCCCGCGTTACGACTCGAAACCGGCCGAACGTAATCAGTTACAGAGTGTGTCGGTTCCGAATTCATTTAACGAATTGCTGTTTATTCGTCGGCATCCATAAAAAATATCTCTTATTTCCGGTAATAGTTTAGCATCTATGAACGGCACAACGGGTGGAAGGCGCTTCTGGAACCGACGCGTTTGTCGAGTATCACCGGCTAAATATTATTATCACGTCAGGGTAGAGATCCTGAAGGATGAGCAAACCTGCGCGCGGCATAGCCTCCGAGCGTTTCGTGATAAACTCATGGCACCGACGAGAGAGAACTTCATCTCGTGGGCGCCCATCAGCGACATCAAAGATGGCATGCCAGGCATACGCTCTCTAATGAGTTGAATCGCGGTAAGAGCGGAGACGCTCCCGCGTGCTTTCCGAGCGACGACGAATTCATTACGGACGGTGTTAAGAGACGGCGCAGTATTAGCAGCCACCGTCTCCGACAGCGCATACTCATTACCGCACCCGTTATTATTGACACCGTGCGTAAGGCAGATCGTTTTCTCCCCTTCTCTCTATCTCTCTTTCTCTCCCTTTTTTCTCTGCACAGCTTTCCACTGTAAATACTAAAATTGTACCAACGGGGTTAGTTACTATTCATTCGCGCTCGTTACTATTCACGGATAACAAGATGCTTTGCGTGAGAATGCGCGAGATAACACGATAATCTCGACGCCGCGAGCGTAGCCACAGTACGATTAAATAAATTTTGCGTCAGTAATTTTGCGTCAGGTAACGGACCGCGAAATCCTAACTTGATACTTAATGCTCATTGTATTTAAACAAATCATTATCATAATAAACAAAAAAAAAGACAACAGCAATCTCCTTAATATCATGAAAATAAATTAATCTATTTTAATATAGTGTTTGCGTATATATGCAGTTTCTCAATCGTATCATTAATATTCTATTAATCTTTCAATATTTCATATAAACGAGTTATCTTTGACGCAATATTCTCCGTTTAATGTTCTTCGGTTGTGACGAAATATGTTACGAAAAGATTAATTAATACCTACATAAAGTATCCCAGAATTCGCATGCAGCTGCTTTGAAACTGATTGAATAATTCGTACAGCATATTTTTTCTTCACAATATGGCAGTCATGCAATCCGAAGAAATAAATCGATTCCTTCACATATGCCTGCCTACTAGCAAAAGTTATCGGCGAGCCTCGCAGACGTATTGCGGAGCCGTAGTCTATTGATTGGTCGCGGGGATAATCTCGCACCGCCGACATTTATTATCCTCTTGGAGCAACGGAAGCAGGTAATCTCCGCAGTCTCCAAACCCTGGCACGCGCGAGATCCGATCTCCGTAACCAACGCACGCGGGGCCCGACGCCCATAACCATTAACAAATCTCGCGTAACGACGAGAACGAAATAAAGCGCTCTCATGAATCGGGCGTTTGATTCAAATAGCTACCGGGGATTTTATGGAGAACCGAAGAGTAAGAGAGGCAGTTCGTTCTCTGATATATATATATATATAGTACGAAGTAAAAAGAAAGAGGAAAAGAGAGTGCAAGAGGGGGTAGATTAGTGGTTGGATGGATGAAAGAGGGGCGCGCTCGTGCCACGCGAGCATTGCCCGCCTTGGAACTATACATGAATACTTCGAGGAGGGAACCGATAGAAAGCGAGGGAGAGAGAGAGAGAGAGAGAGAGAGAGAGAGAGGGAGAAAGAGAGAGAGGGAGGAAGCACTTATATTCTCCTACAAGTCCCATTATAATCCCGCGTGGTACGAAAAGATTAATTAATACCTACATAAAGTATCCCAGAATTCGCATGCAGCTGCTTTGAAACTGATTGAATAATTCGTACAGCATATTTTTTCTTCACAATATGGCAGTCATGCAATCCGAAGAAATAAATCGATTCCTTCACATATGCCTGCCTACTAGCAAAAGTTATCGGCGAGCCTCGCAGACGTATTGCGGAGCCGTAGTCTATTGATTGGTCGCGGGGATAATCTCGCACCGCCGACATTTATTATCCTCTTGGAGCAACGGAAGCAGGTAATCTCCGCAGTCTCCAAACCCTGGCACGCGCGAGATCCGATCTCCGTAACCAACGCACGCGGGGCCCGACGCCCATAACCATTAACAAATCTCGCGTAACGACGAGAACGAAATAAAGCGCTCTCATGAATCGGGCGTTTGATTCAAATAGCTACCGGGGATTTTATGGAGAACCGAAGAGTAAGAGAGGCAGTTCGTTCTCTGATATATATATATATATAGTACGAAGTAAAAAGAAAGAGGAAAAGAGAGTGCAAGAGGGGGTAGATTAGTGGTTGGATGGATGAAAGAGGGGCGCGCTCGTGCCACGCGAGCATTGCCCGCCTTGGAACTATACATGAATACTCCGAGGAGAGAACCTATAGAAAGCGAGGGAGAGAGAGAGAGAGAGAGAGAGAGAGAGAGAGAGAGGGAGAAAGAGAGAGAGGGAGGAAGCACTTATATTCTCCTACAAGTCCCATTATAATCCCGCGTGGGCCATAGTTGCGTAACGCGATCCCGCGTCTCCGCTCTCTAACGGAGAAAGATTACGTTGCATCGAGACAAATTGGCAGTGTAAGCGTCCCCCAACCCCTCCTTCACCCCTTATTAAGGAAGGGAGGTTTGAGATAGTCGAACCGATTGTTACCGGGTGTGTAGCGGTGCTGGCGGGTCGCGCGGACGAATCTTTCGAGGTGCAAGAGAGCCTCCACTCTTCGCCACCCTTCGTAGTCGCCAGCGAAGGGGCCGCTGGCCCGACAGAAGCCGGCCAAAGGCGTGTCAAATTACCGACTAACCCCCGAGGGTAACCGCGAGCCCACCTAAGCCCATAAGCGTACGCGTATTTACTCGTTCCTTTCTCGTATAACTTGATCGCGAGATCGCGACTTTGCTGGAAAAACCGCGAGTCTTTATCAGAATCATTTACCTGCTTAATAAAACTTTAAACCGGGAGCGATAATACATCAAGATTTATTGTTAAAAAATGAAAAGCCATTAACCAAACTAATTGCCAAATTTAACATATTATGATTGAATATGACATTAATATGACATAACATCTTTAATATCTATAAAGTGATATATGATTCTTAAAATTTTTAGTATTATAATCTGCTGTATTATTCATGTTTGTTGTCTTATTGTTAGAGTTATCGGAAATAAATGCGACAGACCTTTAACTAATTAATTAGGGACTATAAAATGCGTGTACTTGCGGGTTACTGGGCCTGTACGTACTGATTATCGCACCGAAATTACCAGCGAGTAGACAGTGTCGACAGTTGCTTCTTTCTATAACCGTCTGGTTTGCCGAGTGATAGTCGGATAGTTCGCAAGCAACCGCGGTAATTGGAGCATCCGCAAAAATACACGGCAGTTCTGGAATTTATAGAAAGAGTCGATTTTCTGTCGTTAAAATAAACGTTCTAGTATCATTAAACCCGATGCAATAGCGAGAGGATCGAAAACTTTGCACATCTACACATCTTGTTCTCTGTTTCAATATATATGTACTTCTCCAATTTGAATAGAAAAATTACTCGATTATTATAATTTCTAGGATCGGCAAGTCTTTCGTTTTCATTCTATTCACACTTCCAATTAATATACAAAGCGTTTTATAATTACTGATACTTTTTATCATAGAATAAATCAATTATAGGTCTCGTATATAAATAACTCCATCCGTTCGACAAGAGTTTCTATCGACAAAGGACACATCCATCAACTACTGATCAAAGAGTTAACTTATCGACCATCCGCTCTCAATACTATTCCAAATCACAATCGCCAAACATCCCGCCGTCTCTCGCATTCGCTCGCGTAAAATTAAGTAAATTGATTCGACAGACCTTTATGCGGCATCTTCCAGAAGGGCGGCTCGGGGGTGGGCGAGCAAGGGTTGGCCACCCCCGCGCCCAACAGGGTTCTTGCCGCGTGCAGCGCCGCCGCCGCAGCCTCCCTGCTCCGCGCTGCCGCAGCGCTCGGCGGATAATCCGAAGCGCTGTCACTTTCGGCGATACCGCCGCCACCGCTACCTCCGCAAGGACGAAGGTGCAGGCTCAGCCGACCGCCTCCACTGCCGCCTCCGCCGCCGCTGCCGCCGCCGCCGCCGTCTCCACCGCCGCCACCTCCGGCCACGCTAACACAGTGCTAAAATCATTCCGAATGGCACGGTCAAGTTTCTTCTGTATAATTTCCTCTTAACTCGAGACTGACTGTTGATATTTATGTGAAAGCATTAATTGAATACAACGTTATTCATTTTTATATAAAAGAGTAGATAATTATAAGTAGATATATATAACTATACTACTTGGATAATTGATGTAGCAAAAATCAAGATCTAATAATTATTCAGTAAAATGCATCTATTAAGTTTGTGCGATAGGTATATTTTTTGGAAAATTTTACTTATATAAAATCTCTCTATTTTTAATTTTCTTGAAACAGAAGTATAAACATACAATTTTATTTATATTAAATTGTGTTTATAATAGAGTACACAATATAGTAACATAATTATACAAACCAAATTTAAAAAATAAAAAAAGAGAAGAAGGTAATAATAGCGTTTTATATTTAAAACAAAAATCGAAGGCTGAAAATCCATCACCGTTTTCACAAAAAAAAAAAAAAAAAGAGAAAAACATGTTGCACATAAACATGTTAAAATACGTATAACATGCTATAACACCGATATCGTATTATCAGAGCTAAATAATATCGCCGATAATGCCGTAACTCTCACGGGGAATATATCGCGACGCGATGATTATTTAGTGCAGAGCGCGATCAAAAACCAATTTCAAGCATAACGACATAACGTATCGACAGCGTGGATTATTAACAGATGCGAGCGCGTTTCGATTTTACGTCATTCTTAATCGTATTATGAAATTTTTACTTTGCGGGAAAGAGAGTCCGCGTCAGCCGACGGCGGTGAATCACTTAGCCGATAGCAACAGCGTTGACGATTAACCGTGTAAAGCGCCCGATATTATTTTACATACATCATTTTACGTTTTTACAATGATAAATGATTTATAAATTCATGACAATTTACAGAAACTCAATTGATCCCTGTACCTATCCGCGGTGTGGAAGCAACGCGACACGATGCGTCGCACACGCCCTTCCGTACGCGTAAATAACGTGGCTTCAAAGAACATAATTCGAGGGATTATCGCCTGCGAAGCGCGGTAAATATTGGCGCCGTCGAAACTGGTTCGCCAAAAGCAAATTTCAAAGTGCGCCAAAAAATAAATAGCGCCCGAACAAATAATAAACATTGCCGTGTCGGCGGTAAATTTCCGAATTTTTCCAAGGGTGATTACATCCCGCATAAATTTGTTCGTATTAGTTCACGCACGGTAGATCTAGCGAGAATGTGTAAAATATCAAAGTGTTGTCAAAGATTTTTTCACGCTATCATAAAATTAAAACGATTATGATATATAATCGGAAAAATATGGATTACAAAATTAAATCTAATTTTTTCAGAAACAAGTATTTTTTTTTATTCTCGTATTTGCAATATAGTTAATAAAGTGACTCAATAATCGCGAATAAATTATAGATATTGATATGTTGCATAGTATTTCATATGTTGTAACAAAGTATCACTATATTCATAAGAGAGAGAGAGAGAGAGAGAAAGTAAATGTGCAGTATTATTGCACCTTAAAAATAATTATAAGTATATATCTATACTGTGACTTTGAAATAACGCATAATTATCGGTAGTTATTCTATTTTTACAATTGTACCCGGAAATGTATATTATATCTATATACATGAGAAATGAGTAGCACTCTCGTAACGATATGTAGCACAATTTACTTGCTATTTTATTTGCCTACCATTTATCAAAATTTTCCGATAATTAAACCATGTATTACATAAATAAAACTAATTAATGCAAATTATTTAAAACTATTTTCGAGAAATGTCATGAAAAAAAAATTTCTATGAAGAGAAATGATCTAATCGTACCACCGCACTATCGAATAATATACCTATAGTATCATCGAGACAATATCCTGACGATCGAGAAATCCGACATGTAGGCGCGAGCGCAGCGCATCTATGCGCATTCCGGCGTGCCCCTCGTCTCATCACGGTTAATCATCACACGCCGGCGTGTGTCGAGACGAGAGCGTTAATTGTCATTCGGCGCGGCTCGTAGATCATTAGCTCCTTTCAAGCCCAGTCGCGGTAACGTCACGACGGCCGACGGCAAAGCGGGGGACATCAATACCCGCGCCTGACCGGATCGAAAAGTGCAAGCTGTAAAGCGGCGAGCCAAGGGTCGTTAAACGGACGTGGTCGACCGCGAGATCATTCCGCTTCTCGTCGCGACTCATTCTCGAGATGCTACTTCTTAAGGAGAGAAAGAGAGAGAAATCGTACTCGTCGCTACGAGATCTCGATTGGATCCCGCTGTCAAAACGCGATTCCGCGCGAGTGGCAGAAAGATAAATAATTTAATCTTTGATGCTGTATATACATATATTGTACATACTTAACATTATGAGAAGACATTTCCTCGCGGTAGCAATCTATGTCACTTGATGAAAGAATAAAAATAAGTAGCAAAAGATCCATAAATATCACCGCATACAAATACATAGAATACACACGTTACGAAATGTATTCTACATCATATGTTAATGGATAATTTGTGATATCTAAATAAATTTCGTATTTCTTTTTGAGACATAATAGAATATCGGTGACACAAGCAAAGTTAAATAAATTTGCGTGTGCTACCTTTTAATAACAGCAATAAATCTTCAAATACTCTTTTTTATATCGACGAATATATGCCAGCCATAATTACAAGATTTCCAATTATCAATTATTTAAAAAATATAAAGGGATATAGGAATGGTAAGCTATTTCACATGGACACTACAGGATTTTTAGCTAGCGAGGCGCGAGATGAAATTACTGCCTCAGAACTATCCGGACATCTGGAGAACGCGACGTGCAGAACGCGACGGAGATCTGAGGAACAAGCTGCGCGTTTAGTCTCGTTGAAACGACACGACGCGCGCTACCTTCTCGGTACACAAAAGCGGAATATTTCGCAGACGACCTGCGTCTCGTCGAGCGCGAAAGGCGGAAGTTTAAGCATGATGCATTAATTTACGCCAATTAGAATGCCGGCAGTAAACTGCGAGCGCGTACATTCGCACTACGTCACGCTAATTCGAATTGGATACACAAGTTAATCGTTTTTAATTCTCCGACGCATTTCATACGTGCACTACAATGAATAACTATCAGATATATATCACATTTCTCTATATAATAATATAATGTGATTTTTTTTCTAGAGAATGAGAGAGAAACACTAAATTTAATAATTTTTTAGTCTTAAATTAAGACAATTTATTGAAACTAATATCTTTTGATTAATAATATTTTGTGTATCAATATTCTCTTTCTTTCTCTCTCTCTCTCTCTCTCTCTCTCTTTCTCTTTAATATACATTATAAATATATATTTTTTGATGAGATAAAGATTTATAATTATACGTCACATAATTACAGAGAAAATTGATTAGACATTCCTGTGCAAAACACGAAACGTTAACATCAATCAATTTAACCGAAAAACCACAAGAGAAGAGACTCAAAATTAGTGAATAATTGAGATTAAGATTTTTCTCAGCTTTGTCCTTTTTTCCCTCCGCCTTCAGCGCTTTAGGCACGACAAAGGGCTTTTCATGAAATCTCTGAAGTACGCGAACGCTTTCTTTGTCAAGCACTAGAGAAGAGACATCTGTTATTTTCCAAGATTGTATCACTTTCAATGAGCAAAACGTGTTCGTTTCTTTCGTCTAGAAATAATATCAACAATGTGTCTCTCGAATAAACATGCAAGCTGAAACAATGTAAAAAAAACTCAAATATTGTATTATATGGAATTCTATACAGAGCTACATAAAAAATTACTTCTGATGAAATATAATTTAATGCGCTCTTCTTTCATAATTCCCCTTTAAAAATTGCAAGTGCTGTTTACGAAAAAGATAATAAAAACGTTGCGATTTACTCATTAAAATTTAAATATAAAGAATAATGAAAGAGAGAGAGAGAGAGAGAGAAACTGCAAAATATGCAAAAAGCTGCAAAATATTAAAACCCACATTTATTGATAATTTTTTTATATATTTGCGATAGTAAAATTCTCTATATAATAGTGAAATATAATAAATTATAGTGAATTATAGTTATACAATAAAGACGTAAAATGTAAGAGGACAATAATAACAGAATGACCAATGAAAATTTTTCTCTCGTTTTTCGCTCTCTTTAAAACGTAATTTCATCGTACAAGTTTTATCAACGAGTTACACAAACTCCAAATTCAAATTGATCCTGGAACGAGATCATAATAGAACGAATATAATAATAGAACATAAATAGAGCGTCTCTTGTACGTTAAAAAACCGAAGCTCTCATAAAAAGCACAGCGATATTGCCTCTCGCACTTTCGTCAAACAAGTGCGATGCATTCCGCTTGCAATCGACAGCTTTTTTTCGCGATCATAATGAGGTACTCGGTCGTTAACAACGCCATTGTGCCACGCGCAATTTGTAGCTAACCGTCGCACCACGCCGTGCGCCCAAGTTATTACCTCTATTTCGGTTTATTACAGTTTTCTATAGGTAGTAAGAGGCAATTCTGCAGGGAAAATTCGTTTCCTTCCCACCGTTGTTGTCGAGCAACAAAATATATTTCTTTGCACTTATTATATAAATGAAATAAAAAAATCTCGTAATTTTGTAAATCAAACCTTGCTTAAACCGAAAAAAAACATACATCATAAAAATCTGTAACTCTTAGTCATGGAAATAGTCTATTTATAAATACAAAACAATTGTGATAAAATCCACATATGTAATTTGTAGTAAATCACTTTTCTCAAAGATTTTATGTGTTACATATCGTTAAAACCGTTTATATCCAACCGTATACAAATTATATAGAATAATCAGAAAAATATATGGAAAATATAATAAGGATATTACATTTATAATGAAGCAATTTACACTAAAAAAGTCATAAATATTCTTTAATATTCAGACTTTGTATTTGTAATTGATTATATGAAATTCTAAACATTGAAATTAATTTATTAAATTGACAATTGCGGTTTACTTGTAATTCTTTTTTCTAAAAGTAATAATTATTTAATTATATCAGTAATCAGTTGTCAGGAATTAATATAGCGCTAATATAAAAAGTCCGACGGCTATTTGCAGCACACAAAGTGCTTCAGAAATGAGAAGAGATATTATTCATCCATTAAAAAACAAGAACAATGTGATTTAAAAAGGAAATACGGAAACCCCCCTTGGTTTTTTTTTTTCATAGAATCATTATACAAATACTATAATAAATGAAAGTATTATACTTGACAATGGATAATTATATCCAAAATAATTGAAATTTGAACATAAATCACAATTAGCTAACTAATATAAGCTTTGTTTTTAACATTTTACTAACCACACGTTTCAGGGAAAAGCCTGTGTGCGTCTGCAAATAAAATTCTTAAACTTACACAGTGCCGATAAAATGTTAAGAAATCCCGTTTAATTTTTCATCGCAAATTGAATGCGAACGTACCGTGTCGAGAATGGCCGTGGTCAGGCCGGATCCAGGCACCAGCTGAAAGCACAATCCGCGACGACGTTGCTCCGTTCACGATACTTTCTCGGCACAGCTCCCGTGGATCGGAGCTCTCGAGCTCCTCAGTTTGCCGCGCCGATGAAGGAATCTCAAGGAATCAGCTGTCGACGAGTGGATATGCGGCGATTCAACTTCTGATCTCACTGTTACACTAGAATTGCACAGTTTAACGAGAGTGCATCGAATCTCGCCACGTTGAATCCACACTGTTGACGATTAAACGCGGATTGTTGCTGTCAATTTTGAACGAGGCACGATGACAGATCCGAGAGACCGGGACCACGTCCTCAAGGTCGCGGCGAGGTCTTGTCAAGCGAGAAGAGCGCGCAAATAACGTTCAAATCGACGCCGTACCCCGCGTTAAAATAGAAACAAGAATATCCAGGAGCTGTCTTCTCACGATAACGCTTTCCGGGTACGAGCGTGGAGAAGCGCGGGCTCTTCTCGGCGGTTTATCGAAGTTTATCGCGCCTGGCTGGCTGCGGACGAGATGCTGCGAGCCGGAGTGCAGTTGAACGCGCGGCGTCGGTGGAGAGGAAAGAAGCACGTGCCCGACTCCCAAAACAGGGGTGCAGTGACGCGTCGCTGCTGCGGTGCGCGGCGCCCGATTGACCACCAGAGTCTGCCTTCCCGCATGCGGAGATCCCTGCCGCACGATTTCGGCACCCCCACCCCTAAGCGCGTTCCCTCGTACACACCGTCTCCCTTCGGTCGGTGTTGTCCCTGTTCTCTCCCCTGCTGCGCCTCATGCCGTCTCTGTTCCTCATCCTTTCTCCTTTCTCCCCCGTTCACTCTCCTTCTCTCTTCTTCGTTCTGTACAAGCCGAGTGTCGACCAGGCAGTTGCCTTGCCTCCGGGCAACGTTGCCCCTGACGAGGCTTCTCGACCAGGACCAGCGCTGGTATCTGGGTGGAGCCATACCATCGGTGGCGTGGCCGCGGCTCGTCATGCTCGCCGACAGTGGGGATAAACTACAATCGTGCCGCGCAGCTCGACTCGGCTTGGCGTCGCGCAACTCCAAGCGGCGCTTTTGATGCGGCCCGATCACCGCGATCTGACATTCTACCATGGAGGCGGTGCCTATCATGGGCGGTGCTCCGTTCCCCGGTCTGATCGGGGAACCCCGACGACGCCATTGTTTTCGGCGCGGGATGCTGCGGAACGCAGCGCGTGCGAGGTTCACGCCGACGCCCGGCGTCGCGACGCCACTCTCGCACGCAACGCCGTCGCCGGCCGTCGCCCGTCGTCGTCCGACCGTCTCTTTCTCTATCTACTTCTGCCGAGCCGTTCCGCCAGGATTTTTCGCACCGACGAGGTAAGTCTGTTGTTGTGTGCACGCGTGAGTGTGTGAAAAAAAATGCGAAATTAGGATACTACTTGAGTCTCGCGTAAATTTCTTTCCTCCGCGCGGGCGACTCCGATTCCTTTGTCTTTTTCTCATTCGCTATCCTTTTGTCAAAGTGACATGTTATAATGCTGCAGTGGAATAATTGAAATATTTATTCGAAAATTTTAAACTTATTTCAAATTTTAACGTTTATTGAATCTACTATTCAATGTTGTATTGAACTTTGATCATATATTTGATTCTACTACAATTTATTAAATTAATAAAAAAAAATTGTTTTATTATCTTCTTTAACAATTAAGATTTACATCTGAAATGAGTTTCCTATCAGACAGATTACTTTCGCAGTGTTGATTAGTTTATTTCTTTGCAATTACAAATAATATGAATGAATTTTAATTTGTTGATTTTATTGAGCTTGATTTTTTTCACGATCTTACCCATTCATACATATTTTGAATACAAGGTGGATAAGAATAGTTTGACGCGTGGATGGACGTCGAGTTTGACATCCTGATGCCGTTTTCACGCGTAGCATCCATCATGCAATCATCGTCATAATCCACCCTCCGATTTATCTGCCTTCGGCAATCCGTCCGATTTTTTTATCTCCGATTTTGTCTATATATGCAGTCGCATATATGCATGAGCATTGTGTTAGTACATGGAACTTCATCCAACCCTCTTCCGGCACCCCTTTTCTCTTGCTTTTATTTTATCTTTCACGTTTTCTCCGTATATATATATATGTATATAATTTATGATATAATATTTATACTACACACACACAAGGCATTAAATAAAAAGAATGCTTTATTGTGCTTATTCTAAAAACGTAAAACTTAGAATATATTACAATAAAAACGTAATCATTATTTCTAATCTGTAAATTCAATAAATGAATAATTAGAGTAGGTATTTTTCGGCAGGAAAATAATTTCCATAAGTGATTGAAAAAATCTCTATGGAATCTGTGATTTATTGTCAAAGGGATCAATGCAAGTGTTAGATTACGAAAAGAGAGAGAAAGAGAGAGAAAAAGAGCATCCATCATGCAATCATCGTCATAATCCACCCTCCGATTTATCTGCCTTCGGCAATCCGTCCGATTTTTTTATCTCCGATTTTGTCTATATATGCAGTCGCATATATGCATGAGCATTGTGTTAGTACATGGAACTTCATCCAACCCTCTTCCGGCACCCCTTTTCTCTTGCTTTTATTTTATCTTTCACGTTTTCTCCGTATATATATATATATAAGTGTGGGTTGACATAAGAGAGACGCGGTAGGATTCCGCTAAAAGAACCCACTCTAATGAGAGATAATGGCTGCTGCGAATAAAAACCGGCGTTTGCTCTTTCTTTGAGAATTAGCGAGCGCTTTAAAATGATTACCTCGCATACAAAGCAAGTCGCACAAAACAGTTGCGCGGAATTAAAACAAATGCATTTTTGTAATATATATTTAGTAAATAAAGCTGATGGTTGAGTTGAAAGGTAATATTTACTTTTGAATCTGTGATTTATTGTCAAAGGGATCAATGCAAGTGTTAGATTACGAAAAGAGAGAGAGAGAGAGAGAGAAAAAGAGATCAACCCCTTCGCTTAAAATAAATACCGTAAGAGAGTCGAGATTTCTTTGCTCGGTCGGATGGAACAGGTGGGTCCAATTAGGCGCCAATTACCTGCGTATCTAGCTCTTTCTCACCAGCGTGGCAATCGGCGCGATTAACGACGCGCTCGGGGGAAATAATGCAGCAAAAAATATGCAACATAGATACAATGTGAGCCGTCGAGAAAGTTGCATCCAGTCGACGCGCAAATTATTTCATCATTCGTCGCGCCGTATAAAATCTCCTCCCATCGCTCGCGAAAAAAATCTCGTCGACTACCAATTATTTTTATATTCGAAAAGCGCATGTATGCTTGCCGATTGTTCGTACCAATCATAACTTCACATTGTCAGCATTATACGACGGAAAATTGATTTTACAATACGATTTTATCCCACACGTTGTCCCCTGCCATTAGTAATGTGCGAGTGGAAATAAAAAAACTGCATCAGCCTGATATAACCGTCGATAAAAGCATTTGACATTTATAATAAAATAAATTGAAGTTCGTAGAAGACAAAAGTAGGAGAAAAAAAAATATCGCACGAGATCTTATATTCTCAAATTATATAAAAATTTCTTTTAATATTCATTTATTTTTTCTGTTTTCAAGAGATCTTTAAATTCTCACAAATAAATTTTTTCTCTCTTCTCTCTTTCTCTCTCTCTCTCTCTCTCCCGCTTTCTCTTTTTCTCTTTACATATATATTTACACAATAAAAAACTGAGAAGAAGGATTAAAAGTTATCTAAACGTTGTAGGATCAGTTGGATTTGTGTGCATTTGTACCAAGTATTGTAGTAATTTCCCGAATTAAAGCGTTACTTTATCATGAATATACACGCAAGGATAGTACATAGTCGCAGAGTAGGTACTTAATTATCAGGCAAGGTGATCTTGCTACCCTCGCGACACTAAATACGTGTATCCGACCGAGTATGCAATTAATCAGCCAGGCGTGATTAATCGAAGCCGGAGCACGAGAATCGATGTCGTGCGTAGAACGTTCAACGAAAGATCTGTCCTGTCTGGCCTTCAAAGCAACCGATAAAAGAGAGGACTATAGTTAACGAGGGATGACAACATAAGCGATTCAGCGAAAAGTTGCAAAATAAAAATGCAAAAACGTCGAATGATAGACAGATTAACGCGGAAGAGATAAGGTTTTAAATCTTTAAAGAAATATACGTGAATATTTTAGCGAAAAAATTTCCTGTGTTTATTAATCAATTTCATTTTTTGTGTGGCTACTTTTATTTTTAAAGTAACTTAAATCAAACTTTGAAGGTTTTAATTGCATCTTAACTTTTTTACCGCTGAATTACATCGTTTACCTCTATATAATATTTAAAAAATATATATTTTCTTTTAATTTGTGTGTATATATTGTGTGTTAATACTTTAAAATTTGACTTATGTAAGATTTATCTCTAACATAAGATAAATACATATATCACGTTTCAAGGAACAATTTATCGAGAGGATTTCAACGTACTGCACTTTTTCCAATCGGATTCGCAAAATTGCAAAAACGATATCAATCGGAGAGTATGCGAAAACTATTAGGATAATAACGTCTTTAGTATTATATCCACGCTAATATTCCCAGCTAGTATAGGTAGGTTTCGGTTGATAGCCATGAAACACGGGGTAGCAAGTCGCTGTCAAAGTTCGGTAGCGTGTCTTTCGACACGGTTCTCGTGTATCTTTCGGCTTTAGCCACCGCGTACAATTGGATTTATCAAGTCGGAATCGAAACGCGACAAATCCCATGTGTACGTGCGTTTGTCTACGATATATAACATTGACATTTCGGATAATCGCTGATGCAAAACTAAGTTAATTAAAATATATATAGTTCTCTTTCTTATTGATACAATTGTCCAAATATGTCTAAATACATTGAAAAAATAAAATAATTTATAAATAATAGATAAATCTTTTTTTCTCTCTTTATCATTGTCGTATAATATTATTCCAAACTGTTATATTATTTTTTCATCAATTTTTTTGCGGTATCGTTCGCAAATTTGTATATGCGGATTTCGTATATTTCTGCCTATTACTGTATCGAATATATTGTACGAAACAACTAACGCTTAGCAGTATTTTTAATCGAGCCGATTTCATACGTAACAGTGTTATTCGAACGTTTAACATGAACAGAATACTATCGAGGCCGCATTGTTGGCAGCATTTTCATCCGAAGCATTTACAATTCCTCTTTATTGCCTTTCGGCTTATCCGGATTGCGCCTCGCGCATTTACGAGTTGTATTTCATCCTGATAATCGCCATTAAGTTAACGAACTGCAATACGGACATTTGAACGCATGGAACACGCGGATTAATGTACATTAATAAAATTATCCGTGTGAACAATGGATTATGCGCTCGCGGGCTTTAAATGTGTCGTTCCACGACAAAAAGAGATCGGCGCAATGTGATTATCGGAACAAAAAAAATTACGCGGAACAAAGATACGCCGCCGAGAATAATAATTACAATTTGCCAGTAATTGATTTAGCCATGTACGTATAATAACAACAGCGGTAACAATCGAGCAATTTACTACAAACGCGATATCTGCTTTTATTCCGTGTACATTCCTGTCGTTTCAGAAAAATATATATGTATAATGATGTAAATATATAATTAATACGCAAGTTATATATAACGAGTAGCATTTCGTATAAACAATAGCGAATGAATGAGCGCGAGGACATATGTATATTTTTGAATACCCAGTAATGTGTTAATCGGTTATTCATGCACAAGAATGAGTACAAGCTGCGCCTCGATATCCGGCGCTCTTTAAAGGCCAACTTTGCCGAAACATAGTTACCCTCGCGAAACTTTCGCCGCCGAACCTATCGGATTACTCTCCGCGCGATCGCCCTTCTACGAGTTACGCTCGTTACGCGGAAATCGGGGACCCGTAAAACACGGCGGCGTTAGGTGAATTTTATTATTCTCTGATTTCAGGCTTCGGCGCCCGGCGACGCGGATCTCGCAGCAAGTGCATCTCTTTGCGGCGAACGGGGCGCCCGACATCGCGGTGTAATCAGACACCGGCGCAAGAAGGAAGACGGGGATGTAGAGACGTAAATGTAATTGGAAACATCCGAGAGGGAGATTTGCCTCTCGTTTCTGATCCACGCCGCGCGGCTTTGCCTGTTTCCATTCTTCCTTCGGACCATACGTCGCAAATGCAAGCGCCATGCCGCCGCTTTATCTCGCGTTCATCTGCGAACTTTCGCGAGGTATGATAACTTACGGAAATATGTGTATCTTTTCGGGACAGATTGTCATCTTTTGGAATTGCTGACTATTAAATATAAAAGACTCTCGCAGTAATAAAGATTGATATGCTAGAGATGCAATTATCGTTGATCGTAATTAAAGGGATATGAATACGGCTCGCTCTATAATTACGCAATTTTTCAGATATTAATAATATGTTTTTTTTTACGCGACTTTTTTCAAAGATATTATATTTACGCGGAGAGTTTCACACGACATACGCATGGCTAAGGGAGAAAAGCGCTTTCTTTGTGACGACGTTTACCATTACGTACGTGCAGCTTTGTAAATGGCAGGGCGCGCGCGCCACGCATGATTAAGCAGAGCCCGGCGATAATGCGCTGCGTGCGGCTCTTCGGCGTAAAGAAGGTGTAAATACCTCTGGATGATTCCTCGTCCAAGGATCGAAGCGGATCGCGCAAAGGGAGCCGACACGGAGGCGGCTCCTTTCTCGTCGATAGTTTCAATGGAGAGTTTTTCTCATAGAGAGCCACTCGCGTCCCCCTTCTCTCTCTCACTCTTTCTCCCTTTTTCCGTCCCTCTTCGTGCCGAGGTACGCGTGTGCACGGAAAACGATAAAAAAGACGAGATCTCAAAAGGTACGCGGAGCACCGCCTCTGATGAATGCCGCAACCAGTTGGCCACCATGTTTTCCCTCCGCCGGTGTGTGTACGCCCTACTCTCCGAAACATCCCCTGTGCCGCGTCCCTCCGTATGCCGACTTCCAACCCCTCGCAAAACCGCGATTGAACCCTTGTACATCCAGCGCGTACATACTGCGTATACTATGGCATACAGAGATGATTTTACTTGCGCTTTGTGAACGAGGAATAGGTAACTTGTACAGTTGTCGAGCAATGCTGCAGAAATGCACACTAATAAATTGAATTTGCAACCAGTGATTTTAGAGCAAGAATGAAAAATTATTGATATGCTTCGCAGGAGAGGATGCACGCTCTATTTATATAGTATATATAATGTGACTGGTAAAAAACATTGACATGTATAATGATAAAAAAAAAGAGAAAAAAAAAGAAAGGGAGAGAAGCCAAACAACAAAGCTCTAAATGAACATCTGGATAAATACTGATTAAAATTCTTTAATCAATCATATCTGCCAGTTATAAAAATATTACGTTATCGTCTTCAGTTTAAGAACGCGAAAAGATCGCTCGCGAAAAAAGCGCTCTTCGGTTTTATTACTTCGTAATAACGGATCGGACGTATACAAAGTGCACGACGGGGAGAGAAGAAAGGGCAAAGATGAAGGAAGGAAAGCACAGAAGAAGATAGTGAAAAAGAAAAAAAAAGACGACGCGGACAGAGAGCGAGAGGAAGAGAAAGCCGGCCGATAAACAAACTGCCGAGGATCGCGGCACTTTAATCTTCCTTTAGAGGCATCGGCCGCTCTTTGCGGCGTTGAATGAAAAGAGAGCAGGAGTGGAGGAGGGAGGGAGACCCGACCCCACCATCCCATCTCTCCCTCCTCGATGCACTCGACCCCGCGACTCATTATGGCAACATGCGGTAAGTATGCTCGTGTTTAAGTCTCGGTTCTACCCTTCGGGCGAAGGCTACCCCAAACGACGTCTCAGTATTAGTTACACGTGTATATGTGCCCGTTGTAAAAAAGCGATAGTCGAGAGCCAGGAACACGACGAAGGTTACCGCATTACGGCACTGTCGAAACCGGCGGGGCCGGGGACAGGGTGGAGGAGCATCCCTTATTTCGCGGCGGGGCTCGTTGCACGGCTCGGCGCATCCGAATAGTCTCACTCCCTTGATCCGGGGTTCCAGGTGGTTCCTGACCCCCTCTCTCTCTCCCCCGGACATACTCTCGAAAATTAGGCATCGTGGATACTGAGCCGATGGTATGCGTTTTACAGCTGCGACGCGATAGAAACGGCCAGAAAGCGGCGCGCGTGTCTATATCTTTGTCCTTCTAGTCCTCGCCTTTAAAAAGTACGATACTTTCGGTATTCTGTTAAATTAACTATAGGTACAAAGCTTAAAAATGTATCTGAAATGATATTGATTTGATATAATGTGTTTAAATTAAGTTGAATTTTTATGGAAATTTAATGAAGTTAATAAGTAGAAAAAAAAAATTATTTACATTATTAGAGTTTACAGAAGAATAAATATTAAAGAAGGTATACTCATTTCGAAACATTGGAGTTTAAACTTGAAGTTAAACTATCTTCTTGGGTACTACGAAATTTATAAGAAAAAAAAAAAAAGAAATGAAATATAAATATGTATTCCCATAAACTTTCTTAGCCACTTTTGCAGTTGGAATACATTGACGAAACTCCGTAATATACTTCTTACGAAAACTTTCATTGAAACTTGAAATTCTACAATTTAAGATAAGCCATCTTTGTAAATATAAAAAAAATAAGCATCTACATAACCGAATATGTAATTCCTGCGAAAAAGCCCGCGACAAACGTGGAATGAGGTTTTTATCAAGTAAATCAAAACCGAAAATCAAACGATTGCAATTGGACGTAAATGCAGAATGCGAATAAGCTCCATTGTGTCTATCGCTACTTCGAGCAATATTTCGCGCGGATAGCGCTTAAATTCTCAGAGAGTGCGATCAGGTAAGAGAAGAAGAGAGGCGGCCAGAGAGAACATGGGATACCGAGGCCCGGAGATAATCCCGATGGTGATGGCGACCAATGCCGACGTGGTGGGACTTACCCCCACTTCTTGTACCGAGTGTTAACCCCCGGGTAAGAGGCAACGATACCGCCGAGGTCTGAAAGGCCGCTGCGAATAACGCGCTTACGCGCGATCATCCGACCGCGATTCTCGATGCCCGTGACAGATCGTGCCGCGGCGTCCTTGTGAATATCGCGGGGCTAAAGCCTGCGCTAAAGAGCGAAAAGAGCCCGGATGGAAAGGAGGGAGAGGGGCGCTAAGTCTTTCGTGGATGGTCGGGCGCGCGCTTCGTCTCGACGACAATACGGTGTAGATTACTTTTCAGAATAGGCGGCGTGACGTAAACGCGTCCCGGCGGTTTTCCTTCGCGAACAATGCCCGTGTTTACCAACACAATTTGGCTCGGATTTAGGCGCAAATGTATGTGCGCCTAGATAGCGTAGAATATATCTAGCTTTATCCTATATATACGCAAATGTCTATATTTATTGTTATATTTACATTGGCAAATATTAAATTTTTTCATAAAATGTTATTGAAATAGAAAATAATAAACAACAGCAGGAGGATTAGAATTACTTATATTATTGATCACAAAAAATATTCAACTGACTAAATGATATTCATATGTAATATTAGTTACACGAAAAATATGAAAAATATTGACGTAATATTTTCTATAATAAAAATCCGATCTTTTTAATTTCATCATTTCTGGAAGTATTCAGTTATCCTCTTAGTTTAACCTTCCAGAAATGCAGTTGTGGTTGAACAGGTTTGGTAGCCGAGAAGACGCATCATACGGTGAATAATATTATTTCACGCGGCATGATATTAACGCGGACATCTCAAGAAGTTAGAAAAGGGTCGAGCACAGCGCACCGCGATCGAGATTGATTTGATCTACCTCCGACAGGGTGCCAGACGAAACGATATGCCTGGATATTGGAGCCTGATGAAGGCTTCTCGAATGTCGCATCGGACAGAGAGCAGCAGAAAAAAAAGAGAGAGAGAGAAAATAGGAGACGAAGAGAGAAAGAAAGACAGAAGCTGATCGAAATAGAATGGGAGACTGAGCGAGAGGGACGCATTCCTAGACAGCTTACCGGGACAACCATCGTATCAGCTATCGCACAGTTTCTCACATCCAGAGGTGGCGGATTTGTTTCTGCCTCTTATCCTGTACCGTAAGGCGCAGTTTCTTGAAAGTTGCGGCTCTCTGTACAAAGATACCCTTGAAGAAGCAACAACGGTGTCATCTTCGAAGAATTTGAAACTACCAAGATCACGTGGCATTGTTGTGTATGCTGCTTTATGTTATCTCTTGAAATTATCGGATACCTAAAACATAATTAATGTATAAAATGTATTGAATAATAATTAACATTTTATATTCTTTATATGTACATCGTTTAAATATTATATTTTTCATATTCTGTATGTTAAATAATACGATAATAATGAAATTTTAAATTTTTATTATTATTAAAGATGAGTCGCCGGGGCTTTTCACGATTTATGCGTAAGAAGCGACAATCGCTCAAGTATTCATTGTCATTATCCTTGTATTATCCCGACCCGTTAAAACGATCAGCGTAACGCGTCTATAAAACATAGCACTTATCTGAATCCTTAACGGTAGATGGGGGTGAAAGCGCCGATATTTATGGAGTACTGATTACATCGTATAATAGCAAGTCGACTCACTGGGCGCGCTCCCCCAATGCATAGATCCCTCTTCCATTACAAAAAGCCAGCCGAGTGTGAAGTATTATCATACAAATATAATCCTCCCTCGCGACTCTCTGTTCGAAGAAATAATATTTGTTCCGATCGTACGACCAATTATCTTAACTTGTGCGATATGTTAACGTGCATATATATGCATACATGGGAGAGAGATATCCCATATAGATATTCCTCTCCTTCGATTATCGTGTATGTGTATAGGCGAATAAATGCATTCATTCGCGACATTTAATATAGATGCATTTCTTCGATCTTTATATTGTTGTCAAAAATATGTCTTTTTATATCACGTTTTATAAAAAATTTATTGTCAATGATAATTGTATGTATGCTTTTTTAAATTGCCTAAAATAATGAATAAAGAGTACTTTTCTACAAATATAAAATATGTATAATGTTTATTAAAATTCTATATATATTATTTTTTGCCATCTTTCTAGCATTTTTTATCTCATATTTTCTATTTATGGAAGAGAAAAGATGTTATACTCTGTGATTTTTATATAAAAAAAAAGAAACATTTCACGATTGGCTTGGTCTTACCAAGGAAATGTCGTTCCGTTAGATCACCTATTTCCAATATCGAAGAAATGTCTGATACATGGTGATACGTAAAGATACAAGGCAGGTTGTGTAAAGGGCGAGTTGTGCGAAAATAGAAGAAATCTCAGAGATCATATTCGCTTATTCGACCGCGGTGTATAACTGACGACGTTAATATAACCGTTTTGGTTTTTTTCTAATTCTCTACGAAACAGTTGGCTCTCTGATTAGTCATCTGCGCGAGAACGACCATATATCATACATGAAAAAATTGATTCGACAATGATTCGTTTTCTCCATGGCTCGAAGTGAAATCGCCCGTGAGAATCTTTTAAATCAATCTACACGACGGCATTTATCGAGGCACATCCCTCAATCTCACTGGATTTTGGATAGTAACGCATGTCCAAGGCATTAGAAGCAGAATCGATGGTCCTGGGATTTCTTTCTACATGGATATTTGTCTCTGCACTTGTTCGTATAGCGGAACATTGACGTAAATCTCGGCTTAACGTTCTGTCTATAATTTCTTCTACCATTGTTATTATATGATAATATTTGGAAGAGTTAAATCACAAAACAATCAAAAATATATAAGGTTATTATTTTTGTTATTATCTTTGGTTAAACTAATCGACGAATATTTATAAAGCTTTTATAAAAATAAAATTATTGCAAATGTTTATATATTTATGTATTTTAAAAAACAGTCTTTATTGGTTTAAATTTAAAATTATTTTTATTTCAGAAAACCGCTGCATATATGTATTGAAATTCATTAATATTTTATGTTTACAAAAACGTCTTTGTATTAAATCCAGTACAAAGCATTTTGTTTAGTTTTCTGACAAGTCGTCACATAAGCTAGTGCAGTTTCATCCACATTTTGTCGAATCACTGGCAGCAACTAAAATAGTAGCATTCAAATTAGATGCCTCGTTTCCTCTCGCGGGGCTTCCCTCCCGCCGTGTGACAGATATATCGAGAATTAACATCGTCGAAAATGGAAAAAAGTGCGCGGGATATGGTAGCAGAAGAGACAGGACCTTGTTCCTCCGAAAGACTCCGAGACTCTCGGCATCGGCAAAGCATTCCTCATGTCAGAACATCGCTGTGCATCTAATCTTCGGCGAAGAGGGAATTGGACGAGGTCAGCGGGGTGCTTCCACGAGAGGCTACTGGTTTCTCGTTCGTTTGTGCCCTCGTCAAACTCGGGAGCTCGTGTGCTCATCCTCGGGAAGATGTCTCAACGTGAACCCCGCGCCCCGCTACGTCCGTCTCCAATGTCCGCACGAATTTCAGCGGTGACTTCGCGACCCAACCTGCGCATAGGAAAAGGAAAGAGGAAACCCGACTCCTTTTTTTCGAAGAACATTGTGAAGGGCATTAGTTGGAGGTGGAATGAGACAGGTCATTCCGAGACCCAAATTGATATGAAGAAAACCAACTCATACAGGTAGCCCGGTACCGATACAGGTACAGGTATCGGTCGGTTGAGCTCATCGGTGGCCTTACTAAAAACCAAATTACTTTTTTTAGTCAATCAAAATACATAAATGCAAATTCTAAAAGGAGGTACGTTAAGGCAATTGAAATGTAAGGAGTTACAGGATACAAAGTCGTTTTTTCGAACAAAATAATTTATTAAAATATTCGTAGATCTTGATTGTAAAAATTTAGATTGCAATACAAGGTGATATAAGAGGTGACGAAATATGATACGGACAAAATCTTTGAAATGTTACTTCGACTATTTCTCGATTTCTCGATGGCATACGAGACATCGGCGTAGAAGATTATACGCGAATCCTTCTTGCAGTCGCGTTCGTCGTATGACAACGAGATCACTCAGTCCGGTGACAGGGGTGCGTCCGACCGCGTTCTGGTGTACGCGTGATGAGAAAGACGATGGTGACAGGACGAGGAAGCGAGTGAGGTTAGAGGAGACATACGTTCGAGAGGCAGAAAGAGAAAAGACGAACACGGAGCAGCAGTGGACAAACGGACCACCCCGTCTGCGAGCGATCATGTCCCGATCACGTAAACTAGCCGCCCCCTCATCCATCATGCCTTCGTCATGCGCTATCACATGTTACCAGTCTCTCTGCCAAGCTTCTCTCCTCTAATAATTCTTTTTCTGCCGCATCTCCTCTCTCGCGACGTCGCAAATTGGCGCAGGAGAACGCGTGGAACTGGTTGCATCGACCGGTCACCATCCTCAATCGCACAACATATAAAATGGATCATATATTTATCATATGTTTCTGTGACGTTTATATGTAAAAAATCTGCAATTAATTTTTTTCCAATGAAGAGAGAAAGATTTTTATTGTGTATGTGTGTGTGAACATAATAAATATATTTCATAAATATTTTAATAGCAAAATTTAAAAAATGTAGAAAAAATTGTAGAGAATCTATGAATAAAAGAGATCTTATTTCATATAATATATTATAAAAATATAAAACATAAAAACTATAAATTATAGAATTTTTTTAGAAAAAATTGAGAAAAAAATATTATGAAGAATTATTTTCTTATTGTCACTCGTTTTTTGTGTATTTATTTGCAATCTGATTTCACAAATTAAGACTGCCAACACCGATAATTACGAATTGTAATAATACGGTTAACGCACTTTATTCAGGTTGTACGGTTCCATAATTCCATGTTGTACGTTTGGAGTGGCTTTCATAACTCGGGTAGCAGCAATCCGGCGTTCTCCGCTGGACAGTGGATCGCTAATTGCTGATTGATCATTTCTGAATAACGCAATTAACCGAGCGAGATGTCTGCGCGATTGCAAAGGGAATATCAAGCGGATTGCGAAAAGGGTGCTTTAAGTCGGCGACTCGAGACAAGAGGCTTCTGCAATAGCCTGCAATAATCAACTCCTGCATCGTATATCAATCGTATATCTCGATAGTTTCATCACTTTTATATATTCGCAGGATGTATATAATATTCGTATATAAATATTATTCATCATCGAGATGATATATAAAAGAATAATCGAAAAATAAAACTTTTAAAAGAGAGGGAGGAAAAGAAAAAAGAGCGAGAGAGTGTGTGTAATTATTAGAGAATAAAGTCAAGTTACATATATACGTGTTTTTATTTGCGTGCGGGACTATATTTAAAACTATTATATTTAATTAAGCTTTTAGATTATCTGAGGATTTTCTCTCAAATAAATCTCTGACGTAACGCCCGTGCGTTGGAATATTGAGAAACGGATCGGGACTCGATAGAGTGCTGACAGCCGGGGGCGTGAGAGGGTGAGAAACGTAGGGCAGAAAATGAATAAAGGAGGTTCTGACGGCACGTGCTAGAGCTACCGACCGCAAAAGAGGCGGCTTATATTATTATAACGTGGGCAGGTGGGCGAGACCGTCTATTGATGGCACTAACGAGGGATCGGTAATTATTATCCACGACTTAACTCCTAGCTGTTCGTGCAAAGACCCTTTATTGTGACGGTTCACCCTTCTTCAACCGAATCGATCTGGCACGCGGGAATTTCTTAACACGCCCACGACTATCAATTTAATAAGCATTATGACAATCCAACCAAAACACACACATAAATTGTGCTGCTTGATTATCATAATATTTATACGCTTGGCATTCAAGCTTAAAATTCAAAATAATTAAATCAGCATAACATTTTTTATATGTTTTTTACAGATATTTTTAAAGATATGTATTTGCGAGCTAAAATGTTTCAAGTTTATTTTTCGTGCCATATCTTTAGTCTTGTTTTTCAGTTTTGTTTTAATTATATATATTTGTTTATTACTTTTTTGAAAGAATACGTGAATATTTAAATTTATTTTACATTAAATATAATATTATACATATATATATACATGATGAGATGGTGTGTCATTTCTTTTTATTATAATATTTATTTTTTCAGTCGTAATTATATATGTACGCGCTTTAAACATTCTACTGATTAATTAAACACACACACAATGAGATACGTACACATAATTCAAAATTTACCCGTAAAAAAATCTTGGGAAAGGAAACAATATGACTGTAATCTAGCACATATAATTTAGTAAATTGTTTAGTAAAGCTTTAGAGAGAAGAGAGAGAGAGTGGGGGAGATCACTAAATATAATACCAAAACAAGTTAAAACACATATTTAACTTTTTCACGTAGTTTATGTGAAAAACACACATTAATGTAAAAAATATCTTGTAACATTTATATATATACATAGAAACTAAAAAAGATTTGAATTTTTCGGATTTTGAAAGAAAGCCAACTACAAGAAAAACGGATAATATAATATTTTTATCAAAAAATAAGATTTTTTTCACTTAATACTTAAACCCTTATTGACATCATAATCCTTTTTAAATAATAAAGTCGGTAGAAATAATTTTATTTTTGCTCTATAAGACCGTTTGAAGAACCGCCGCCAATTTCAGAAACGCTTCAAAATCCTTGGTCAAAACGGGAAATAGACCAGACTTGATATTACAATGCGAATATACGTTCTCAGCCTCGTTATTAGCCGAGATTTAGATATTTGGATACCCATAATCCCTTTTTTTAGTTTTTTTCCCGCCGGGTTTAATCCACCTGACTAAAAAGTGACAAAACTATCGAGTGTTTTGCGGCTGGCGATGTGGCGCTCCACGAGGCCTGCTATCTGATTGTAAAGAACCTGGCCACGGAAGATGATCTTCACATGACAAAAGACGTCTCTCAGTCCATGGTTTCCAGAAATTTCGAAAAATTTGCCGCGACACTACCTAAGGCTAAAGCTCCCGGCAAAACGCGGTTGCGGTGCGTTTGAACAGCAACTTGGCTCGCACACACAACATCGTCACAAAAAGATCGGGCAAACAAAGATATCTGTGAGCGGGCCGCAATATTGTATAAATGTTACATTCTATATATCTGTCCGAATTCGTTTTTCTGCTTCGCAGGATTTAAGCCAGGATAGAAAAAAGGGCTTTTACATACTTAATTAAAAGTTATCAGTTTCTAACAAGAGAAATAGCGCATAGAATACGTAAAGGTTCAATAAAAATAACGCCTAATTGAATTTTATGATTTTGTGTCGGAGTCTAGCGTAAATTGTTACATTTCGCCCGTATATCAAATATTAAAATATTACAGAACATATCTGATTGACATGAATGTGGTAGTCGTAGTAGCATAATGGCAGTCTTTGATGTGATAAGAATCGCGAGAAGACGTCTCCAATGAATGTGGATAAAAGAGTAAGAGCCGGATAAATGGGAGCGCGGGAAATCAAGAAATAAACGAAAGAGCCGCGAGTGTGCTGGTATGCGTTGCGGCTGCCTACCACGCACTTTAACGTCCCCTGCTCTCTCGCGCTCGTTACTGAAATGAATGCCCGATACATACGCGGCGCGATGGTGGGTTCCGCCGAGTCGTTGGTTCAGACGAGGAGCGAGATAAACGAGGACGAACGCGCGGGAGACGCGAAGAAAGAGAGAACCAGTTTCGCGGATCGAGAGTAACGAGAAAGAGAAAGAGAGAGAGAGAGACAGAGGCGGTGGCGGTCTCTGAAAGATGTCGGCCGCTTTGATGTTCGCCGCCCGTCATCTTACGCGTTACCTCACCGCGGCTGCGAGAACGAATGGCAATGCACCCTCTCGACCTGCGGACGTGTGTGAGAGCGCACATGTACGCGTATATCATAGACGAATACCCACGTACTCACCATCTCGCCCGAGGATCGTACGCGAGGGTGGAATTGCGTACCGCGGCACCCCTAGCTCTATCGTACTCTCGATTGCTCGTCTCGATACTCGTCACGATAGCGTGGGCCCCCCTTGTGAAACACCTCCTCTAGACTGCGCCCTTCGACCTCCCGCCGATGATACAGTTTGCAAACAGCGTAAAAATGCCACTCGATTATTCTCTCCCGCGATACAAATCGTTGTCGGCCGGAGGTGACGAAGTCGATTAGCAATGAAGGAGGTGATGAAGCGAGATAAACATTTTTGCTTGAGACTTAGTTGATCAAAGTCGATCAGATGAGATAGATTATGTACTCTAAAAATTTCTTGAATTTAATAAAAGTAGTTTGATATCAATTCTTTCGATATAATAAAATCGTATATATTTGCAAAGTCAATAAAATCACTAAATTTAAATTTCATTAAAAAAATATCATGCTGCGATATTTTAAACCCTGTAAATATGCGTAGATGCGACGATTTTCATAAAATATTTATAATATACGATACTGTCTGCAATATGAGAGTAACATATCCTGCAACATAAAGCAATCATTAGAATCAAACGAAGAAATCACTATGTCGTAAGAGATCCACCGTTTGCGATATCACGATGATCACGACCTCGATCGGCGCTCCAACATCAATACCCATTAATGTTTATCGCATCGGCGATCGGATCGCGCGGTGGAC
Organism: Formica exsecta; assembly: GCF_003651465.1. NCBI lineage: Eukaryota > Metazoa > Arthropoda > Insecta > Hymenoptera > Formicidae > Formica > Formica exsecta. Next base: position 541,560 of record NW_021848499.1, on the reverse strand, counting down.
AAAGATTTCACTGAGGCCGACGGTAACCATAACGAATGACCTGCCGGTGAGCGTGCAGGTCTCGTCTCTACGGATGACGATGTATTAGGACCGAAAACCTGACATCGGACTGGCGTCCAGGAAAGGAGTCGGCTACTATCCGAGAGACCAACACAAATGATCTGGTAGTGGCCGTTGCTGGCAATCACACGGCAGCTTTCCTGAGAGGAAAACTCATCGTCAGTGGGTTGCTTCAAATCTTTTTGAAACACGGAAGAGCTCCTTAACTGTTAATTCCACGTTCCTTGAGAAGAAAAAAATAATAGTTACAGACTTAAAATTTTTCATAATTATTGTAGACGCTATTTACATACCTTGTTAAGCTGTCGTCGCACGTGATCGGCAAAGCCGTTTGACGAGTTTTTAGATTTTTTACAATTACTGTTCTTTTGTAATTGATCATATTTGTTTTTGTTATACGATCAACACATGAGCCATTAAAAAGTTATTTACGATAACATCATGCTGAGTTAACAGCAAATTTATTAGCAAATAAAAGTCTGAAAAATAATTATTTTTAATAAAATTTCTTGTTTATTCTAATACATGATATTTAAAATATTTTACAGCAAATTCTATTAATTAAAGTATTTAACAAAATCTTTTTACATAAATATAGCAATTGATTGACTTTTTAAAAATTAAAACGTAAACGTATCAGAATATTTAGGTGTGTATTTAGCGCTCGCTAAATTTTATAGGATTCAAGAAACCACATTTTTTTCAATATAAAGCGCTCATCGATACGCTTGACAAATGTCCTTTTTATCGAGCGGCATTATAGTTCGAGTTTACAATTACCGTAGTCTGTTGGGCGCAAAATGAAGTGGTCCGAATGGTCTCTCATGGGACTACGTCCTTTCCGAGGGGTTCGATTGAATGCTAGGCGCGCTTCTTCAAGAATCTTATACCTATGATTCGTCACTAGCGAAAAATTGCTTCAATAAAGAAATACGACGCCTTTATGAACTGATTCACCTGCATCGCTCTCAAAATTATTGTGAGTATAATAAAGCTAAACTCTTCGGCCGGACAGTAGCGATTTCATTGATTCCCTTTTTCGTCGAATTCCTTTTTTCATCGGGAAAAAACGGAAGAATCGCGCAGTCAGGATGAATCATCCTCGCATTTTCGAGAAGGCCACCGTGAATGAACGAACGGCAATACTCGTCGCGAGAACGATATTGTTTGATGTCCTCGTGAACGACACACTCTCGAGATGACAATTCTTCCCGTTTCTTTCGCCGACTCTTTTCTCGTGTAAGTTGTGACGAGCGAATGAGCTATTTGTCGTATGAACACGTGGATATTTTCAAAATGGTCCAGTATATATACATACATATATATATATATATATATATATATATATATATTTATTGTACATGTATTTGTTTCAGATGACTTGGCTATTGATTATCAGTTTACATTTAACTTAAGCAAGAAGGAGGATCGTCACTATCGGGCCATTAATTTCAAAAACTCACCACCGAAAGCCGATATCGATGCCGAATTCTCCATCACGTGTTCCGTACTTGCTAAGATGAATATTACCATCAAAAAAGTAAACAGTCCGGAAAGGCCATTGCTGCTCGGCGCGAATTGCACGACGACCATGTATAAGCACCGTTTCAGCAAGGCAGATTACAATTTTGGCAGCGAAGATAATAATACCTTCACCACATTCTACGTATATGTTTATGACTTTCAACCGCCAGTGTGGATTCAGATCTCATTCTCTCAGTACTCTAAATTGAATCTGCAACAGTTTTTCATTACATTCTGCACGTGAGTATCATAAGTTGGACTTTGAAGTGGTTTTCAGTTTGAAATAAAATGAATTAAAGTTATGTTAAATCTCTTTAAACACAATGCGAAGAGTGATCTTGAGAGATGATACATCTATTGGCCTAACGCTTTCTTTTTTCTAAATTTTCTATATTCTTTCCGTCTTATTGAACCTCAGGCAGTACTTACTTGTAAACTAGAGATTACATGCCACCACACAGGTGCTTTCTCGCTCTGCTATTGGTGGCTGCCATTCTGTGGAAGATCAAACAGAAATACGATATGTATCGACGAAGACAACGGCTCTTCCTAGAAATGGAACAAATGGCCAGCAGAGCTTTCAGTTCAGTTGTAGTAGAGATTGAAAGACGTGACATTGATGGCACAGATTTGGAACACGGTGATACCGACTTTAACAATTGTCGTAAAAATATAAAGGTAAACGTGATTCTTTTTTTTGTTTTTAGATATTTCACATGCATAACAAAATAGAACATTTTGCTTTATGAAATTTATTTTTCTATTACAGGATGTTCCTCCTAGTCCGATCGCATTGGAGCCTTGTTGTGGCAACAGAGCGGCGGTCCTGTCTCTGCTAGTCAGAATGCCAACTGGTGGCGAGCCTTATACGCCAGCTGGACAGAGCGCCGGTTTAGCCGTCGCGTCTGCTTTGGTGACGTTAGGCACCCAGCGTAGACCATCTCAAGAACTAACGACGAAGGAGCCGAAGAAGACGAGGAAGTCCGCCAGTCAACATCCGGACTCTACTTGTATTTAATGATAAAACTATAGCAGAGACATTGCGATAGGACGTGACTACAATGAGCCTTAGAGTTGTTTCTGTGATCTTGCCCGCGCTTAATACGGCAGGACTTTTATCTTTGAACTCTAACAGAGTGAAGAAATGCGAACAATGATCGCGAAAAAATACGCGAGGATTTTATTCGTCGATTTTCCACGTGCAACTGATTGGTGTATCAAACGACTCAGCTATTTTATCTGAAGAGTTGGCTGAACGTCTAATATTAAATATAGATGTACGCGCGTCTTTCCTTATCGAGTAGAAGGAAACGCCTTTGATAGAGGAGTAAATGGATTGTTCCGGTCTACGTCCGCTAATCATGGTAAGTAACACGTTTTGTTTAGAATTGAGGTGCGCGTTGTCATTAATAATGAAGTATCCTCGCGCGCCAAGAGGGGACGCCCGCATTGATCGGTTGACGTACGAGTTTTCTTTATGAATCTCAATTAACGATGTACAGTGTTGTATATAGATGATTAGACGATCTACATTTTTCTTGAATGATATATTTGCTCTTGTGAATAAAACTGGCCTCGTGCATATTTGAAAAACTTTTATCCGCTGCTTCTTTTTTACGAGTTTATTCATTCATAATCAAAAGAAACGCGTGTGCAGATTTAATCCTTCTAAATCTAGGAAATTTTAAAAAATAATTATCTTTTTACAAATTAACAGATTTAACAATAAAAATCTGCTTAAGTTTGGAAGAATTAAATGTAGCATATCCGTCATAAATTTTTGTTTCTTTATTGTCTCACAATTTCCGCAATGCAGTGGATAAAAGCTTATAAATGCCATAAAAGATACTAATCCATTAATGTTACTGAAATAATTGAATTCGAAGAAGTACAACGCTTCGATATAAGCTGTAAATAGGCTATATTTTTGTTGATTCCGCAAACGAAGATGCACATTGTTAATAATGAAGATCCAAACATGTACGAGATACTGAAGTGAACGGAAAGATCGAATTCATATATCAAAGAATTCATTATTAATGTATCCGTTTGTAACGAATGTGTATAAAATTCATATTCTAAATCGATCAAGGTAAGCAGAGATAATTGCAACTGATGCAGATTTATAGAAGGTACAAACGACATATTTGATCCTATGTGCATTTCACATTAGAATATTGTGCCAAATTATTTCTGTCTTTTTATATAAACGCAAATTATCTGTCGAGGCAAGCTTTGGTTAGCTAGAATTGATCGAACGAGAAGAATGAATATTTTTACTTATTTCGTTACTTCTGTTTATCATTAATCCTACTAAACTTTGTCGCATGATTGCAAATTTGCAGGATTAAAATATTAGTTAAATTAATGGCGTAATTTAATTAGAAGTTTTAAACATTTTGTCGATTATACTCAAAGTTTTAATCTAACGAAAACAAAATGTATAGCCGTTACAGTAATTTATGAGACAAGTAA